>NC_135507.1:120177524-120505572 GCF_052857255.1 Amblyomma americanum | reverse complement strand
GTCGACTTTGTCCGTCTAACGCCTAAAGCCGCCACTTACATTTCTTTCTCATCTGTTCCTTCTGTCCCTGATGGTTCCTACGTAGTCACTCCGGACCTTGACGTCGTATTCCCGCTGTATTAACAACTTACAGCAGAGTTAAACAAAAATAAAGGAAAAAAACTGAGCATGGTGGCAGCTACCTCTGCTCTGTTTCAAAGGGGACGCTCCTACCTTCCATCCATCCATCCATCCATCGGAAGGAGAGTCCCGGAACGTTATGAGCAGCTGCTGCACAGGTGGCGCTGTGATCTCCATGTGGGCGTAGGGAGGCTAGCTTTGGGAGCACATGGCAATACACCAAATCAGGGGGTACAGGGTGATATGGGACGGGCGTCGTTCGAGAGCAGAGAAGCTAGCTGTAAAACAGCATTTGAGGAGCGATTGAGAAAAATGGGGGAAAAGCAGTGGGCTAGGAAAGTGTTCAATTACCTGTATATAAGGAATGTTGATAAATGAAGAAAGCGAACTAGAATATTGACAAGGAAATATCTGGACAGCAGTAGGTGGCAAATCAGCAATTATAGGTTAAGAAAAAAGTTAAAGAAACAGAGAGAGCTCTATGGAAAACAGGGATGCTGACGAAATCAGCACTGGAAACACAAGATTTTTAAGCAGGAAATTGCCAAAGAAAATATCTATGATAATTGTAAGGGAAGCTCGTTGTTGTTTGAGGCCAGGACGGGAGTTTTACGGACTAAGACATACACAGTTAGGTACCACGAGATAGACACGTTGTGCGTTGCGTGCGGAGTGTAGGAGGAAACACCTGAACACTTGATACTTTTCTGTAAAGGGCTTCACTTTACAGTGGAAAGCAGCGGGGCTGATTTTTCCAAGGCATTGAGGTTTAAGGGCAGTGTAGGGAAAGTAGAATATAAGCCTGTAGAAGTAACCAAGCGACGGTTGTCTGATTGGTGGCTAAAATCAAGAGAAGAGTAAAATTTCATGTCATGGCTAGGTGTCTTGAGCCACCGCCCGATTTAAAGGGTTCAGCCGCAGCCATCCATCCATCCATCCATCCATCCATCCATCCATCCATCCATCCATCCATCCATCCATCCATCCATGCATCCATCCATCCATCCATCCATCCATCCATCCATCCATCCATCCATGCATCCATCCATCCATCCATCCGTCCATCCATCCATCCGTCCATCCGTCCATCCGTCCATCCGTCCGTCCGTCCGTCCGTCCGTCCGTCCATCCATCCATCGGTAGCAGACCCCATGAAATCTCCAAACGTGATGAGTAATAGCTAATGCTCTTAATACACGAAATAACCCTCGGCCCTCGATCCTCTTTACCATTTTTTTGGTCCTCTGAGAATAAAACACAAAAACATAAATGAAAGAGAGAGAGCCCGGACCAGCAGCGCTTTACCGGGCTTAAGCCAATAAAAAAAGAAAAGGAGGTAAACGCTAAAAAAAACTTAATTTAAAGAGAAAAGCTGGTAAATAGAAACAACAAACAAATAAAAAGAAACATGAAGCCCCCAAGGCACAGAACAGACAGAAGCACTGATAATGTCACATAGAATGTCAGCACAGATAAAGTCACAGGCACAGTTGGTCCAGACACAGTGTCAGGCTACAGAGAGATGTATCCTTGTCCAGCAAAAGAACACAGAGCACTTCTCTGTACAGAGCTTATGCAGGAGAAATGAGAGTGACGAAGGAACTTATCGGGAATGTGTAGGAATTGTGCTTCTGATGAGATGAACCATTTGAATCAGAACAGCACAAGCAGCAGGGTTATTCAAAAGAGAGGGGTAAGTAGACAGTGTAATGTCAGATGGGCAGAGAGACTTTAAACGGGAAACTAAAGGAGCAGTAAAAAAACGAAGGAATGGGCAAAACTACAGGACTTCAAATATGTCTGGCACACAAATGGAAAAATACTGGTAAGGAAATCTGATGGCGCATCAGCGATAGTCATTTCAAAGGAAAGTACACTTGACACACTGCATTAGGGGCTAGGCCCTTGCTCAGAAATGCACTTTTCGCACCCCTGATGGACCTGCCACCCCACCCCCCCCTTTTAAACCAAACAAAGTCTCAGTTCTTCCTGCCATCTGCTGTAAACACTGCGTCTGCTCAGAAAAAGAGCCGCATGTCTTTTTTTCACGTCAACGCACAGTCCCTGCGCAACAAAGGAGACGAGTTCGAATCTTTCCTCTCTGCACTTAACTTCCACTTCAACATAATAATGGTTACTGAAACTTGGTACCAAGATAGCGGTGAAGCCTTACATTTGCCAAACTACACTGCATATGTGCAAAATCGTATTGATAAACGAGGTGGGGGCGTGATGATAGCGATAGAAAACAAATTTAAATGCCGCCTTCTTGTCGATTTCACGTTAACTCATGATGACTATGAAATACTCTCCTTACAAAGTGGTAGAAACGTCTTTTCTGTATTTTACTGACCTCCAAAAAGCAACTTCTCAAATTTTTCCTGCTCCCTTGATGAATACCTCCAATTGGTCACAGAGAACAGCCTTAACCTTGTTTTAGGGGGTGACATTAACATAGATTTTCTATCACAATCAGTTAATAAGTTAGAGGTTGAGTCGATATTGGAATGCAATGGGTTCATTAACGTTATAAATGTCCCCACACGATTACAAGCAGCGACAGCAATCGACGTCTTTTTTACTAACTCCCCACCGAATTGCCTGAACTCTGGAGTAATTAATGGCCACATAAGTGACCATCTTCCAATATACCTGGTCGTCGAGAATCCCCCCTCAACTAAAAATCGTATGCCTCCAAGTATTACACACCGACGCATTAATCATGACACACTAAATAACTTTAGGGCAGCCCTATCAAATTTTGACTGGAGTGTTGTGCAAAACAAGGACCCAGAAGATGCTTACAATGTCTTTATTACCATATTTAAATCCATATATGAACAAAGCTTTCCTCTCGTAACCTCAAAGAAACCCCGCAAAGCTCGCAAACCATGGATAACCGCCTAATGCCTTAAAATGATAAAAACAAAAACAGACCTTTACAACCGTTTTATCCAAACCCGGTCACTAGATGACCTTCAACAATTTAAAACATACCGGAACAAAGTTACGTATGTTCTTCGACAGGCGAAAAAAGAGTACATGGAAAATCTGTTCAACAAAGACTTATTAAAAAGGAGCGACCTTGTGTGGAAAAACATCAACAAGATTTTAAATCGAGGTACAACTGTTCCTAGTGCACTTGAAATTTTAGTCAACAATGAAACAGTGAGTGGGAAATGACTAGCAGATGATTTCAATAACTATTTTGTGTCTCAGGCAGACGTGAGCTACAATTTTATGAACATGAAGTGCCTTGACTCGCGGGTTGTTTGCAGTGCTTTCTTGTCTCCAACTGATGCGAACGAAATCAAAAATTGTCTTCTAGCTTTGCGTAACAGCAAGTCATGTGATATTGATGACCTGAAAATTTCACCAGTAAAATATGTCGCTGATGTAATTAGTCCTGTGTTAGAATGTATTTTTAATAGCTGTATTGAACACGCAGTGTTCCCTAAGAAAATGCAGTTTGCCAAGGTCACACTTATTCACAAAGGTGGAGACAAAAACAGTCTGTCAATTTATCGTCCAATATCTACTCTACCTGTTTTTTCAAAGTGCTCTGAAAAGATCTTGTTCAACCAGATATCTAGTTTTTGTGACAAAAATAACATAATAACGCCCAGTCAGCATGGGTTTAGGAAGAACCTTTCGACGCAAACCGCGCTGCTGACACAAAAAGAGCTAATATTAGAGTCCTTCGAGCAGAAACTTCTCACTCTTGGCATATTCATCGATTTTTCAAAAGCGTTTGACCGCATTAACCACTAAATAATGTTAACTAAGCTCGAGCATTACGGTTTCCGCGGACAGTTTCTTGACATAATACAGTCTTACTTAAGTGCTCGATCGCAACAAGTAATAATAAAAATGATTTATCTGATATTAGACACATCGTTTCTGGTATCCCGCAAGGTAGCATCCTGGGACCATTGCTGTTTCTTCTTTATGTTAATGACATCGTGTGTATTAGTAATCTTCCAACCTTTGTGATTTACTCTGATGACACCACTTTATTCTTTAGAGCTGCACAGCTGCCAGATCTTGAGAAACAAGCAACAAAATGTTTACAGTCACTCCAAGAATGGTCTCAAAATAATTTGTTAAACATAAACACTACAAAAACGAAGGCCGTGCTTTTCCGGCCTCGTAACAAGTTGACAAATATGCCACCACTCTGTTTAAGGATCGGTAAGTCGCTCATCGAAACGGTCCCTGCGGTCAAAAGTTTAGGTGTTATTTTTAATGAGCATTTGAGTTGGAATGATCACGTTGACATGGTGATGAACAAGCTGTCAAAGGTTGTCGGTATTTTGTGTCGACTGAGATATTTCATGCCGAAGAGTATCAAGAAAATGTTGTATAGTGCACTTTTTTTCTCAGTTGTAAATTATTGATTTTTGGTGTGGGGTACCACGTCTTGTACAAATATTAACCGCTTGTATCTTCTTCAAAAGAAAGCTGTTCGGAATATTATGAATGCTCCTCGACTAGAACGCACCGAACCGTTTTTCAATGAACTTCGAATCATCCGTTTTCCACAGCTTTACGAAGCTTTACTTCTACAACGGTATAAAACCGGTGTTAATCACAATAATTGCAATATGCCAAATCTGTCAGGATTACAATGCAATGAACCAAAGTACACTACACGTGCGACACCTAAATGGTATGTGCCTGGGATGCGAACAAATTATGGTTATCAAATGTTGAGCTACACTCCCCCACATCAACTAAATAAGGAGTCCGAATTGACGTACAGCTAATGCCAAATATGTTTCTTTTGTTCATTGTCTTTTTTTTATCCCTGGAAGTGCCACCATGTTGTGTACCAGTGCAATGCCCTTGTGGGGTGCGTCAGCCTCGTCAAGCCTTCCCAATGGCTTTTTGTCGGCGCACCCAACATCGTCATGATGTTAAATAAACATGATTGATTGATTGATTGATTGATTGATTGATTGATTGATTGAAGTAATTACTGGCATCTTCGCACAAAACACCGCATGAGCAAACTAAGAAGGAGATAAGCCATTTTTTTTAAAGTAGAAAGGGAATCGACCATGCCCAGTGAGTAAAATAATAAGAGGACTCCTAGGTAGACGGATGAAAGGAATATTGAGCGTATCGGGGATCCAGTTAAATAATTCAGTGCCGTCATTATTTTCTTGCCAATAAGTTCGCCATAAAAAAAGTGAAGAATGGTGTAAACGGGAACGCACACAAAGGCGTGAAAGGGTATAAGTGTGTAAATGGCCATATTGCCCAGCACTACCAGCAGCCTGATCGGTAGGTAGGTAAACTCTTTTATTGCGCCCAAAAACAGGGGACCAGTCAAAGGACCGGTTGCGCTGACTTAGAGGAGGTCGGCGGGGATCCTTTGGGATGCCGCGGCCTCCACCGCGCGCTGGATAAGCCAGCGTTGGTCTGCTGGCTTGGAAGTACACAGGAGAGACTCCCACGTCTCTGGGGTGTTTGCGTTGTCTCTGTTGTAATGTGGACAAGTCCACACCATGTGTATGAGTGTGGCCGGAGTTGAGCAGTGTTTACACATGGGGGCTATCTGTTCCGGAAAGATCCTGCTGTATAAGAGGGGGTGTGGGAAGCTGCCAGTTTGTAGTTTGCGCCATTGGACGGCCTCGCGCCTTGTTAGATCGCGGTGTGCGGGAGGATATGTGCACCTTTGGAGTCTGTAGTGCTGGAGTATGTCCGTGTAAGTGGTGAGTAGAGATAGTGAAGCGCGTGGGATATTAGTGTCAGCGGAAGCAGGGTGGCTGATCATACTCTCGGCTCGGCAGCTGAGATCTCGAGCGAGAGTGTGTGCCTGGGCGTTTCCGCTGAGCGACTCGTGGGCTGGAGCCCAAAGAAGTAAGCGAGATGTGGAAGAGGGTGCTGTAGAACGTAGAATGTGTAACGCCTGGCAAGAGATACGGCCAGCATCGTAATTGCGAATAGCCTGTTGAGAGTCACTGATGACGACTTTGGTATTAGGGTCGGCTAGCGCGAGCGCAATGGCAACCTCCTCAGCTGCGGTGACTGTTTCTGCATTGCGAATGCTGCAGGCTGTGTACCAGCTGCGGTGAGGGGCGAGAGCTACCGCCACCATCGCTGGCCTCGATGGATGGTAAGAGGCGTCCGTATACGTGACGTCCGGACGTCCGCTGAAGCGTTTCTCGAACTGACGAGCCCGGTCGGCCCGTCTCTCGGCGTGGTGTTCCGGGTGCATCCGTTTGGGAATGGGAGGAATGCGGAGATTTAGGCGATATTCCGATGTAAGTTCAGCGTAACTTGGGGCCGATCTCGGCGGGGAGATCCCAACTTGCTGCAGTACCGCTCGGCCAGCGTGTGTGAGTGAGAGCCGCTCATACTGGGCGGTGAGGGTTGCTTCGATCAGTTCGCTCACGGTATTGGAGATTCCGAGAGCCATGAGCTTATGGGTAGCTGTGGACATGGGAAGACCTAGGGCCGTCTTGTATGCTTTTCGAAGTGACGCGTCTAGCCGTTCGCTTTCGGCACGAGTGAGACGTAAGTAGGGTCCAGAGTAGGTGATGCGGGAGCAGACGAAAGCTTGAACGAGGCGGAGGAGGTTGGACTCTCGCATGCCATGATGCTTGTTGGAGATTCGCTTAAGGAGGCGTCCGATCTGCACAACCGACTGGTCGATGCGTTGGATCGTGATGTTGTTGCTGCCGTTGGCCTGTAGATGCAAGCCCAGGATCCTGATGTTGTCTGTTCGAGGAATCGGGTTTCCTCGCACCTGGAGGTTGATGTCCGGAAGTATCTTTGAAGGGCGTCGTCCCGGGGAAGGAATGATGATATACTCGGACTTTGTCGCCGAGCACGTGAGGCCAACTGTACTTAGATAATCTCCGATCCGTTCGATCGCGGTCTGTAAAGTCTCTTCAATCTGGCCGTCACTGCCGCGCGTGATCCAAAGTGTGAGGTCGTCAGCATAAATGCTGTGATGCAGGTGGGGGA
This sequence comes from Amblyomma americanum, assembly GCF_052857255.1. NCBI lineage: Eukaryota > Metazoa > Arthropoda > Arachnida > Ixodida > Ixodidae > Amblyomma > Amblyomma americanum. Next base: position 120,498,477 of record NC_135507.1, on the reverse strand, counting down.
TGTCGGCCAGTAGCTTCGGCAGGCCTATCAGTGCGACGTTAAAAAGCATCGGCGAAAGTACGGCGCCTTGCGGCGTGCCACGGTTTCCCGGAGAGATGATGGAAGGATCTCCCGTGCCGGCTTTAAGTTGCACTGTGCGGTCGGTGAGAAAGTTTCGGATGTACGCATACATGCGATGTCCGACACCGAGAGCTTGAAGTTGTTGAAGAATCGCTTCATGGAGGACGTTGTCGAATGCCTTGGCAACATCGAGGCCGACGATGACTTTTGTGTCTAGTGTACGTCTCATGACTACCTGATGATGGAGAAGAAGCATAATGTCCGGGGCTGCTAAATGAGGGCGGAAGCCGAACATAGTGTCTGGTAGAAGATGGTTGTCTTCAAGGTATCGTGAGAGTCTGGTCTGGATAACGTGTTCCATCAGCTTCCCAACGCAGGACGTGAGAGAGATGGGACGGAGGTTGGCCAAGGTTGGTGGTTTGCCTGGCTTGGGGATGAGGACTAGATTGGCGCATTTCCACTCTTGAGGGATGGTACCGCTGGCCCAACATTCTTGAAAATAGTCGGTAAGAGCATGAATGGATGCGTCGTCTAGATTCCTAAGCATTTTATTTGAAATGCGGTCAGGACCGGCCGCCGAAGTCGTCTTGAGGCGATTGAGTTCTGCTCGGACCTCCGCTAAAGTGATCGGAGCGTCTAGACATAGATTTTCCGCGCCCTGATAGAAAGGGAGGTTGGTTGTTGGTTCAGGGCGGATGTAAGTATTTATAAGCTCTTGTTTAAGCTCGTCAGACGTGCCAGGATACTGGTGGAAGATTCGCTCGAGCTGTTGGCGTGTTTGGAGCTTGCCTCCTTCTGGGTCGAGTAAATGTCGAAGGAGGTTCCACGTCTTACGAGCGTTTGGAGTGTTGTTCATCTGGTCACATATGTTGTGCCAGCTCTGTCGAGTGAGCTCTATTGCATATTTCTCGATATTCGTATGTGCGCGCGCTAGTCTACGTCGGATATTGCGGTCCCATTTCCGAGTGGCAAGTAGAGCTTCGAGCGACTTCTTGCGCTCCCACAGATGGGCGTAGTAGCGGTCGCAGTGTGGGATACTGTCCTCTAACTCGACGGTTTGAGTGGCGTCGGCCACTTGTTTGACAATTTCGGTTGTCCACGCCTTGATATCTGTTATAGCTGGAGGTATGTCCTGCTGGTTCCTGTGCTTCCGGAAGGAGTCCCAGTCAATCACCTGAGCTGGCCGCGTACATTGCCTGGTGGGCTCGTGTATTACGATTTCGAGTATGAAGTGATCACTCCCAAAGTTTTCGTGAGTGTGACACCAAGTCGCTTTAACTCCGGAGGTCGTAAAGGCCAGATCCGGCGTTGTATCACGATGTAGGCCTGTACCGTGTCTAGTGGGGTAGGACACGTCCGTGATAAGAGTCAGCTGGTTCATATGCCAGTCATTCCAAAGGCGTCGACCTTTAGCGGAGTCATAGTGGTAGCCCCAAGCGCGGTGATGCGCATTAAAGTCACCGAGAATGAGGAGGGGTTGCCCCTGCGCCAGCTGCTGGGCTTTGAGGAAAAGCGGACCGAAAATATCCTTATGAGCTCGGGGAGGGCTGTAGATATTAATTATAAACAGACTAGTGCAACGTTTACGCGAGGGTCGGGGTAATATTTCTAAGAAAACGTATTCGGGGAAAGTTGGATCTAAATTGTGTTGGAGGACAGTGAGGTTACGTTTGACGAGAGTAGCTATTCGAGGTTTTACTCGTTCCGATAGGTATGTACTGTAACCGGCAAGTTTCGTGTTCTTGCCGCATTCCTGGAGAGCTATTAGTTCGGGGCGATCACTCGCGGCGAGGAACTGCTGGAGGACCGGACGCTTACGCGCGAACCCACGACAGTTCCACTGCCAGATGGTGGTGTTACCCGAGCTGCTCGCCATGATTAGGCGGGGATAGTTGTGGGGTTTGAACGGGTGTCGGCGCAGGGGCCGCGGGTACCACGGCAGCGAGGAGTTTGCCCTGTGCTTCTATAGCTTTGTTCAGCATGTGAAATTGTTGCGTGACTTGTGAGCCGATTGTGTGGAGTGAGCGTTCGATGTGTGCTTCTAAAGCACACATCGGCTAACTCACTTCTACAAATTCCGGAGTAACCCCGGATATGAAATAAAAGAAATGAAGCAAGAGAAGTGAAACGATAGAGATCTTTCTTAATGGAAATTATTGTCGGGTTAAATGAAGTAACTGAAGACAGGGCAGAAAGCAGAGACAGAAAATCAGTGTAGAAATGAACGGGCGTAGAAGGATGGTTAATAATAGCAGACACGACTGCACAATGGAATCCTACAAGCTCAGCGGCATAGGCACTTCAAGATGGTTCTAAGGATATGCGATGAACGTATAAAATATTTTGTGTGGAGCTAAGAACAACAAAAGCATCACCAGCACTGTGATGAGTGAATGACCCGTCAGCGTAAGTATGCAATGCGCGTTGACACGAAAAGGCCAAGGCTTCTTGATAACTACGTTGACCAAAAGAAAATTTTTATTTCAATGAGGGATGGTCCGACCAGATATTAAGCACAGGCTTAATTTCAGACGGGTTATAAAATGTATTGCCGTAGACAACAGGTTGCCGTAATGTAAAAAGTATAAACTCTGCACATAATTGGTTCAGGTAAATAGGCAATGGAAGATTATTGCCAAGGACATGAAGAGCGACAGTTCTCGTAGTAGTTTAGGCACCAGTAAGAGCAAGAAGCGGAATACGTTACAATAAGACACGATCTCTGAGTCTGGAAAGCGGGCAACGGAACCACCAAGCTGGGGCGGCGTAGGTGATTGTAGGAAGAATAACATGATGACACATTAGGCGCAAATGCGATGGATAAACACGAAAATGGAGATGGAACCAATTAAGCAGCTTGGTCGTAGATGCAATAATTTTCTCTTGGAAATGATTAACGTGAGGAATAAAGCTTAGCTGGGAGTCAAAATCAACTCCTCATAATTTAATATTGGGTTCACACTTGATACTGTAATTGTCTAGGCGTATAGTTGGATTACGTTTGCGCAATGCCGGGACTCCATTAAAAAATAAAACATAAGAACACTTTTCAGGGTTTAAGTGAACACGATACTTGCCACACCAGTTTTGGATTACTGTTAAAACATTTAAACCCAATGTTGACAACTCGCGGCTAGTCTTTCCAAGGACAAGGATAATAGTGTCGTGAGCATATGCCCGAATGTGGATACGTGAAGGAACAGGGAGATTTAGGAGGTCATAAAATAAAATGTTCCAAAGTAAAGGTAAAAGAGGCGAACCTTCCGGACTGCCGACAGAATAAGGCACAGAAAGAGTACAAGAAGGAGATTGATGGGCCAAATATCGATTATCTAGGAAAGAAGCCAAGAGGGAATATAAATTTCCTGGACAACGATGTTGTCTTAAAGAAATTAAAACAAAGGGTGCCAAACACTATCAAATGGACCTCTGAAGTCCAGAGAAATGAGAACCACAGGAAGCTTTTGTTATCGATATGTAAATAATAACTCCCGCAAATGATAGAGAGCCTGAACAGAACTATGCCCATGCTTGAAAGCATACTGATTTTTGTGCAGTTGATTAGTCTGGAACAGGAAATAGTACAGCCTACCATACAGCAAACGTTCGAGCACTTTTCCGAAAGACAAATTAATGCAGATAGGCCGGTAAGAATTGGGAAGGTCCGCTGGTCTATTCGGTTTGGGAATAAAAATAATCCTTCCAACTCTCCAAGTCTCAGGAAAGTAACCCAAATGTAAAGCAGAATTAAAAATAGAAATGAAAAACAAGAGATGAGCATTAAACAAGGCGAGAACAACACGAGGAGAGATTAGATCAGGGCCAGGAGAAGACGTCATAGCGATCGAATTGATTACAGCTTCAATCTCCGCAGCAGTGAAGGGTAAATCTTGAACTGAGCTATTGTAGAGCTGTGCTATAATGTCACGAACGTAGAACTGTAGAACGAACGGTAGAAGCAGGTGGTAAGATGGTTCGATAGTATACCTCAAACTATCTCAGAAGTCGCAGTGGCTGCGGAGCAACTGATCACGGCGGCGGTCAGACCTGTGACGCAGCGGAGGGTGCTAAGAATTTCAGGCTACGGACAGGCCGCCATTGGAATCTGAACCTGCGAACGTTTAACGCTGGAACTAGCGGGTATCAACTAGCGGGTATTAAATTTAATGTACTGGTGCTAGGGACGTTAGGAGGAAAAATGAGACGTATACAATGCGAAAGCGCAGGCACGTGCTGTGCTAACACGGATGAGAGGACAGCCGAGAAATAGGTGTAGGATTCATCATCAATCAGGATGTAGCTGGGAACCGACAGGAGCTTTCCATATAAACGGAAATGTGGGAGCTATCATAATTAGGCTTAATACCAGGCACAAGCTGAAGGTTGTACAGCCCTACGCACACCTACATCCAGCCAAGACGACAAGAGTGTTGAGAGCTCCTGTAGAAACGTGGAATCGGCAATGAAAGAAGTTAAATCACAGTACGCTGTTTTGATGGTGACTTCATGCGAAGTTAGGCAAGAAGTAGCCTAGAGACCAGGCGGTATGCGACTAAGACATAGGTTCTAGGTATAGCAGGGGAGAGTTGTTAGTAGAGTGCTCAGGTAGAAGTAATTTACGGATCATGAATACCGTCTTATGCAAAGGAGAGAACATGAAGTGAACATAAAAAGTTGCAATGGCGAGATTGAAAATGAAATCAGACATGGCACTTTGCACTCACCCTGACATTGTGCGGAATGTGGAGGTCCTAGGAAATGTGCGGTGTAGCGACCACAGAATGGTAAGGTCTCGAATCAGCTTAGACTTAAAAAACCAACGGAAGAAGCTAGTGCTGCGGAATCCCGTTAACGAGTTAGCGGTAAGTGGGAAATAAAGGAAATCTGGATTTCACTCCAGAAACGATATTCGTTTTTAACTGAGGAAGACGATATTGATGTGCATACAACGAACGATAATCTCACAGCTAGCATTGCGGAGTGCACTGTTGAAGCAGGTGGTAGGATGGTTCGATAGTATACCAGCAAACTATTTCAGAATTCGTAACATGTGATTAAAAAATGCAATCGCATGAGGGCGTGAACACTACAGACAGAATAGAACTGTCAGAGCTATCAGGCTTCGTGGATAACCCCAAGGTAGTCCCCATAAGGAAATTTAATATGGAGAGAATCCAGCATTCTATAAAGAACGGAAACGGAGGTAGCCAAAAAGCTACTAAGAAGAGACTAGGCATACGTATAACCAGATGTATGCGCTAAGGCATAAGTAAAGAAGTATCATTAGCAATTGCTTAATATCGTTCAAGAAACTGAAGATATCGCAAATCTATACAGTAGCCATTGTAATTAGCATGTTAATGAGAGAGACAGTCCACAGCAAATGGACATCCTACCAGTAACGAAAGAGGAAATGAAGAAAGCCTTAGGAGAAACGGAAGGAGGAAAGCAGCTGGTGAAGACCGGGTAGCAGCAGATTTGTTGGACAGAAGGGAGATTGTTGTATAAATCTAGGCACTCTGTGTAAGCAATACCTTATGACCTGGAGGGTACCAGAAGCTTGGAAGAACGCTATCATTGTCTTAATTGATATGAAAAGAGACGTCAAGGTCTTGAAAAATTACAGGCCCCTCAGCTTACTGTTCGTTGCCAACACGGTATTTACTCAGCTAATCGCTGATAGATTAAGGATAACCTTAGACTTCAATCAACTAAAAGATCAGACAGGCTTCCGCAAAGGATACTGCGCAGTATCACTATCAGTCACACTATCACACTATCAGTCAGGTGAGAGAGATATGCTCAAAATACAATTGGCCCCAATTTAGCGCCTTCATTCTTTACGCGAAAACATTCGACTCAGAGTAAAGCTCTGCAAGGATTGCGGACTCAGGTTGTAGAAGAGTCTTATGTGAAAATATCTGGAAGATATATATAACGACTGTACCGGCACCGTAGTCCTTCATAAAGACAGCAATGTAATTGTAATAAGAAAGGGTGTGCGGCAGAGAAACACCATCTCGCCAATGATATTGCAGCGAATATTTGCAGTATTTGTTCGTTTTTCAAATCTGCCGCCACACCACTTTACAGCTTTGTTTGCGACGCAAGACGCGACTGCATTTCTCTCAATTGATCGCAGACAGGCAGAGCTGATTGTACGCTGTTCCGGAATGTTCTAGTAACTTTGCACATTTTATCTCGAAAGTTCGCTATCAGCTTTAAATTGAGCACGGCCGATAGCGGCGGGCATTCTGTTCCACGACCGCCGAGCACGCTTGTCGCTTCGCCGCCGCCGAGTGATTCACACCATTTTGGGTACAAGTCAGCCCAATAAACAGTTTTCTTTTAGAAGACCCTTTGTCCGTCTTCATCGCTGCTTTGAGTGCCGTCACCACTACGTCACATCTGGTGGAGGTGCGGAGTAGCCTTCCATGTTCCGGACGCCCCCTTCAAGTCTCGAAGCCAGCCCTCAGCGCTTCGCACACGAGGACGAGCCAGCAGCTCAGCGAGCCAGCCGACGTCTCCAGGGAGAGGAGCCTGAGTTCGGGAAACTGCCGGACCGCACCAGACAGCAAAAAGACGCTGCTACGAGCACCGCAACCTCCCCGAAGATGTCTACACAGATCATGCTGCAACAGCCGCGGGTGCTGCCAACATTCAATGGATCCCTAGGCGAAGACCCTGAAGAATGTTTGGACCAATTTGAGCGCGTGGCGTCATTCAACAAGTCGGGTGATGCAGCAAAAATTGGACACGTGTTCTCATTGGATGGCTCCGCACGCACGTGGTACGAACACTACGAGTCGTCCCTTACGACATGGGAGCTATTCAAGAGAGAACTATTGAAGGTATTCACCAGTGTCGTGAGGAAAGAAAGAGCCGAACGACTCCTCGAGTGCAGGATCCAGCTTCCGAATGAGCCCGTCCGCGGTTACGTCGAGGAGATGAAGCGCCTATTTCGCCGCTCCGACCCCGAGATGACCGAGGAGAAGAAAGTTCAGTTTTTAATGCGGGGCGTAAAAGAAAAACTCTTTGGCAGCCTCGTCCGCCAGCCGCCAAAAACAGTCGAGGAATTCATACAAGAAGCCTGCACGATTGAGAATACCCTCGACGTCCGAGCTCGGCAGTACAATCGCCCTTCCTCTGCCTGTGCAATCCAATCGGACACGACGGCCACAACCAGCGACAGCTTGCGGGAAGTTATCCGCTAAATCGTCCGAGAGGAGCTACGCCGATTACTGTCATCCTCCCCATAGCCACAAGCAGCGAATCTGATGGATGTGGTACGGGAAGAAGTCCAAAAGGCACTTGGCACCCCGACGGCTACAGAACCTCAGGCCATGACCTACGCCGCTGCAGTAAGGACTGCTCAGCCCAGACAACCCCTACTTCCTCCCCGAGATGAGCCACTTGTTCCACAATGCTGCCTCCCAGCCCCCGCCCGCCCAGCCTCTGACCGACGCTCCAGCTCCAAGAAATGTGACGCCTGGAGGACTTCCGACAACCGGCCGTTGTGCATCCATTGCTGTGAAGCCGGCCATATTCTTCGTCACTGCCCGTACCGACGTATCGGTCTTCGAGGATTTGCCGTTAACGCCCCACGACCACGCTTCGGACAACATCCGCAGGAAATCGACGAGTACCTGCGTCGAGAGGAGTACACGCCGAACCGCTTTTCGCGCTCACCATCGCCGTCAACCTCGCGCTTTGCGTCGCCACGCCGCAGCTACGCAGACGCGATAGAAGGAAGGTCTCCCAGCCCCCGTAGGGGAAACTAAAGGCAGCAACCTTTGGAGGTGTGGTTGCTCACGAGCGAAACGCCGAAGATCCTCCACCGACCATGCCCCATGAAGACGCTGCACCCGCAACGCCGCATGAAGAACCGACACTCGCTGCACCGACGTCGCACACAATAAGAACCCCGACCACGACGCAAGCTGCATTGAAAACGACGCCGCCACCCATAAGAGCTTCCACCACACGCCCCACCTGCGACTCGCATACGCGACGAAGCCGTGACCCGGACGCTGAGAGCGACATGCAATGCAAGAGCCAGGACCTCCGACTTAGAAGTGACTATCTACTGCCAGAAAGTTACCGCTCTAGTCGACACAGGAACCGATTACTCGGTGATGAATGGAACATTCGCTGCGCAGGTGAGAAAAGTCACAACAGCTTGGGACGGCCCGCAAATTCGCACCGCAGGGGTCCACCTCATTACGCCATCAGGACAATGCACAGCGCGAGTGACTGTCAAAGGACATACCTATCCTGCGACCTTTGTTGTGCTATCGCAATGCTCCCGCGAAGTGATCTTGGGTATGGATTTCCTTAATGAGCGTCAGGCGATCATCAACCTGCGATCCAAGCTGATCACGCTTTCGACGGACGAAACCATCGCTTCGATGAACACTGGGAAAAATCACGTTGCCCTGAGTGTCCTGGAGGAAGAACTGAGCGTCCCACCCCGATCAAGCATTATCGTGACCGTAGGCGCCACGAAAGCTATTAAAGCTGAAGCCATCATCGAGGGGAACATGCAGTTGCTTCTAGACCGAGGAATCAGCATCGCAAGAGGCATCGCACATTTCCACAATGGCCATGCCGAAGTACTGCTGACTAACTTCAGCGAAGAATACCGGCACATTAACAGAGGAACGACGATTACTTTCTTCGACGAAATATCTGACATACGAGAATCATTCGCCCTCTCCGACACCTCCGTAGAAGATTCGCCTGACCAAGAGAACTCGCCCACTTTCGACATCAACCCAGCCCTGCACCGGAACAGACACGACCAGATCAGCAATCTGCTTCAAAGCTACAGTGAGTGTTTTTCGACATCGCCGAAGGTGCGACAAACGCCAAATGCCAAGCATCGCATTATCACGGACCAACACGTCCGACCTCTCCGTGAAAGCCCCTACCGTGTGTCACCGCGAGAACGACAAGCCATCCGGTACGAAGTGGAAGAAATGCTTCGCGACGACGTCATCCAGCCTTCAAACAGCCCATGGGCGGCACCGGTTGTTCTAGTGAGAAAGAAAGACGGCGCACTTCAATTCTGCGTAGATTACCGCCGCTTGAACAACATAACAAAGAAGGACGTCTACCCCCTCCCCCGCATCGAGGACACACTGGACCCCCTCTGCAACGCCAAATATTTCTCATCGATGGACCTCAAGAGCGGCTACTGGCAAATTGAGGTTGACGAAAAAGATCGCGAGAAGACAGCATTCATCACTCCGGATAGGCTGTTTGAGTTCAAGGTGATGCCATTTGGTCTCTGTTCCGCACCAGCGACGTTTCAGCGAGTAATGGATACAGTGCTGGCAGGCCTGAAGTGGCAGATTTGTCTGGTATATTTAGATGACGTCGTTGTCTTCGCCTCGAACTTTGAAGAGCACCTCAAAAGACTTCGAACAGTACTAGACGCAATCAAGTCGTCTGGCCTAACCTTGAAAGCAGAGAAATGCCACTTTGCCTAAGAAGAGCTGCTGTTTCTAGGCCACATCTTTATCAAGGAGGGAGTACGCCCAGACCCGCAGAAAACAGCTGCTATTGAGCAGTTTCCACCGCCGGCCGATAAGAAAGCAGTGCCAGATTTCTCGGACTGTGCGCATATTACCGACGATTTGTGAAAACTTTCCGCGCATGCCAATTTGAAGGATCCCTCTGACCGACTCGCTTGATGGAGTCTGCGTCTCTAGGAGTTTGACGTCACCGTCGTTTACAAGTCCGGACGCAAGCACTCTGACGCCGATTGTCCCTCACGAGCCCCTGTAGATGCACCGCCGCCGGACGAGGATAAGGACGCCTTCCTGGGACCCATCAGCCCCAGCTCATTTGCTCAGCAGCAACGCTCGGACCCCGACCTAAAAGGCCTCCTCGAGTACCTGGAAGACAAGGTTTCTTCACCCCCCGCTTCATTCAAGCGAGGACTGTCTTCCTTCTGTGTGCAGAAAGAGGCCCTTGTGAAGAACTTTACAGCGAAGAAAACAGCCTACCTCCTTGCTGCGCCTATTTGTCTCCGCGAAGAAGTTCTACAGGCTTCACACGACGAGCGGACTGCTGGACATCTCGGGTTTACTCGCACCCTCCGCCGCATTCAAGATAAGTATTACTGGCCCCAACTGTCTGCCGCTGTCGCACACTACGTGAAATCCTGCCAAGATTGCTGTAGGTGTTTGCAGCGCACACGAAACATGGACGGACAGAAAAGGGAACGAAACACAGCGCTGACTTTCAACTGAGCTTTATTGGAAAAAATAAGCGACTTTTATACAAAACTTTTTAACATGTGACTCAGAAGTTGTCAAAACGTCCTACTACATGTGCCATCTAAAATCACTGATACTCTAGATAAAAAACCCTGAAAAAACATAAATGGAAAACATGGAAAGACACGTGCCGCCTAAACCACCTAAAGGGTGTGATGATCAACAACGGTGAAGGAACAACATTCGAAAAAACTACCAAAAAACTATGATACCAAAATGCAAAAGCAGAGTGAAGCTGTATATGGGCTCCCGTTGTCACAAAAAATTAAAAGAAAAAAAAAATACATTGACAAAAAACAGGGCTGAAACGGTATAAAAACACATTAACTAAAACAGCATAAGACCCATTATTTAAAGAGTGTTGAAATTTACAGGTGCGCGCCTGCGGCCTGCAAGAATCCAAGTTCTTTATCCAGGAGTACTAAGGACACAGCGCTGACGCACATGTCCCCTTTCTGTTGGATGGCTTTTGCCTCGATAATCTCCCTCGTGGTCTGATCGCTGCTTCTACCTAAAATCGTAGTGTCCTGGAACCGTGGTATGCACTTATTGCATTCGCTGCAGTGTACAGCGAGATTTCCTTCTCGTATGTTTCTCTTGCGCAGATTGTCATAATTATTGTTGTGTTCTCGGAGTCGGTCGTTAAGGCATCAGCCCGATTGTCCTATATAGACTTTCCCGCAGCTTAACGGAATCTGATACACCACACCCTTGGTACAAGGTACAAACGGAGACCGGTGTTTTTTGGAGCACTGCACACGTGGTGCACCACACGTCTGGGTAAGCTTGCAAAGCTTTGACAGCTTTTCCGGGGCTGAAAACAATACTCTCAACTTCACTTTTTTGCCTATTCGTTTCAAACTGTGGGAGATGCTGTGCAAATAGGGTACTACAACCAGGTTTCGTTTTTGTTGACTCTCAGCCGAAGCTTTCATACTTCCCTTGCTTTTACTCTTCACTTCCCTGTAGATTCTTTCAGCCACCGAGATGATGATGTGCTCCGGATAACCACTTTCTTTCAACCTTGCAGTCTGTTGATAAAAACTGCGCTCCATGGTATGTGGACAGGATTTTTGCAAAGCATTTGTCAAACAAAGGTTAATAATGGAACGTTTTACTAGTTTAGAATGTGCCGAGTTGAACGGTAGGACACTTTTTTGCCTCGTGGATCGTATGTCCAGCAGATATGATCTCTCATACACGTGATACTTAAATCTAGGAACCGGATGGTGTCGTTAGTCGGCAGCTCATGCGTTAACTCGAGTGGCTCGAACAATCTCTGAAAGACTAACAATGCTTGCGTTACATCTGCCTGGAAAGAATCATTGCTATCATCAAAAAGAATTAAATAATCATTTACATATGTAAACACTTTTACGGCGTTGAACTCTGCCAGGTGACACATCAACATGTTGTCAAGATGGCCTAAAAAAATGTCAATGAGGATGGGTGCCAAGCAGGAACCTATGCATACACCTTGTTTTTGCAAATATATTTCGTTATTCTAAGTTACGTAAGTGGATCCAAGGTAGAAAGTAGGCATTTCTAAAAACGACTTGACACTCATCCCAACTGCATTCTGGAAAGCTACAGAGCCAAATTTGTCGATGCTATTTTCAAGGTATGAAAGTAACTCCTTCTGCGGAAGAGAGTAATACAAGTCCTTAATATCTATAGAACATGCTTGCAAGTTCTTGTGATTCTGGCCTTCCAGAAACCCTATGGCATCTACCGAGCTTTTAATATAGAAAGGATCATCAAAAGGGATGGTCTTCAGCTTGTCTTGCAGGAATTGGGAAATTGCTTTCTGCCATGAACCTGTTTCTGACACGATTACTCTGAAAGGGCAACGTCCTAGCGGAAAACATGAAATGAAGGCTATTGATTTCGGAGCTGTCAAAACTTCGGCCTAAACGATCAGGTTCAGCCTCTCACACAATGTTTTGGCTGTTTGTTTCAATTTTGGTAAGCGTACCTTAGAATCTTCACGGAACACTCCTCTGATGGCGTCAAGGGCTTTCAGTCCGAACATTTCCCTGGAGCACACAACAAGGCCACCTTCTTTATCCTCCGGAAGAACACGCAGCTGGTTCTCGCATAAGAAGGATGTCACCTGCCTCACAGGCAGATGTTTTCTTGTCGAATCCCGACGAAGAAGCACGTCCACTCTTTCCGGAACGCATCTGCTCCGTTCACTGTCTGGTGCCTTCCTCGCGACCTGATGGACCATGGCAAGCAACTCCGGTGCCGTCTTCCGAGGTTCTACGGCGAACTTGGGGCCCAATGCCAGGATATTCTTCACGTGCTCAGGTAGATGGACATCTCCAATAGTAGTGACGTTTCTTCGAACCATGCGAGGCTTCTCCGGGGCTGTGTTCCGAAGATACTGCAACGCTTGCTGCCACATGAACTCTGTCGTTTGTGAGGCGATGCGAAGGTATGCCTGGAAATCCCTGTCGGCTTGACGTTCTGGTGTGGTGGTGCGTAGCAACACATACAGGTCATTTTTGTAGATCCTTGCTTGTCTTCGCCACTCGGAGCGAAGTATCTTCATGAGGCGTATCCCATGGCTTGACGAGGGGGCGAACCTTCCTAGAATCACCTTAACGTCATCCGGAAGGAACTTTTGCCTGAGGCAGAACGAAAGAGATCGTGATTTGCAGATGGCGACGGCAGCGAGACTAACCAAGACAGAAGGATGGGAAAGAGAAGAGACAGAGCCCGATGTACTTGAAATATAGGTCAGAATCGTCTTTTCTTGGGCTAGTTGGTTTTTCATGCTGTAGGTGTTTGCAGCGCACACGAAACACGGACGGACAGAAAAGGGAACGAAACACAGCGCTGACTTTCAACTGAGCTTTATTGGAAAAAATAAGCGACTTTTATACAAAAATTTTTAACATGTGACTCAGAAGATGTCAAAACGTCCTACTACATGTGCCATCTAAAATCACTGATACTCTAGATAATAAACCCTGAAAAAACATTAATGGAAAACACTGAAAGACACGTCAAGCCATGGGATACGCCTCATGAAGATACTTCGCTCCGAGTGGCGAAGACAAGCAAGGATCTACAAAAATGACCTGTATGTGTTGCTACGCACCACCACCCCAGAACGTCAAGCCGACAGGGATTTCCAGGCATACCTTCGCATCGCCTCACAAACGACAGAGTTCATGTGGCAGCAAGCGTTGCAGTATCTTCGGAACACAGCCCCGGAGAAGCCTCGCACGGTTCGAAGGGACGTCACTACTATTGGAGATGTCCATCTACCTGAGCACGTGAAGAATATCCTGGCATTGGGCCCCAAGTTCACCGTAGAACCTCGGAAGACGGCACCGGAGTTGCTTGCCATGGTCCATCAGGTCGCGAGGAAGGCCCCAGACAGTGAACGGAGCAGATGCGTTTCGGAAGGAGTGGACGTGCTTCTTCGTCGGGATTCGACAAGAAAACATCTACCTGTGAGGCAGGTGACATCCTTCTTATGCGAGAACCAGCTGCGTGTTCTTCCGGAGGATAAAGAAGGTGGCCTTGTTGTGTGCTCCAGGGAAATGTTCGGACTGAAAGCCCTTGACGCCATCAGAGGAGTGTTCCGTGAAGATTCTAAGGTACGCTTACCAAAATTGAAACAAACAGCCAAAACATTGTGTGAGAGGCTGAACCTGACCCGTTTAGGCCGAAGTTTTGACAGCTCCGAAATCAATAGCCTTCATTTCTTGTTTTCCGCTAAGACGCACAAGCTCGGTTGCCCTTTCAGAGTAATCGTGTCAGAAACAGGTTCATGGCAGAAAGCAATTTCCCAATTGCTGCAAGACAAGCTGAAGTCCATCCCTTTTGATGATCCTTTCCAGATTAAAAGCTCGGTAGATGTCATAGGGTTTCTGGAAGGCCAGATTCACAAGAACTTGCAAGCATGTTCTATAGATATTAAGGACTTGTATTATTCTCTTCCGCAGAAGGAGTTACTTTCATACCTTGAAAATAGCATCGACAAATTTGGCTCTGTAGCTTTCCAGAATGCGGTTGGGATGAGTGTCAAGTCGTTTTTAGAAATGCTTACTTTCTACCTTGGATCCACTTACGTAACTTGGAATAACGAAATATATTTGCAAAAACAAGGTGTATGCATAGGTTCCTGCTTGGCACCCATCCTCAGTGACATTTTTTTAGGCCATCTTGACAACATGTTGATGTGCCACCTGGCAGAGTTCAACGCCGTAAAAGTGTTTAGATATGTAGATGATTATTTAATTCTTTTTGATGATAGCAATGATTCTTTCCAGGCAGATGTAACGCAAGCATTGTTAGTCTTTCAGAGATTGTTCGAGCCACTCGAGTTAACGCATGAGCTGCCGACAAACGACACCATCCGGTTCCTAGATTTAAGTATCACGTGTATGAGAGATCATATCTGCTGGACATACGATCCACGAGGCAAAAAAAGGTGTCCTACCGTTCAACTCGGCACATTCTAAACTAGTAAAACTTTCCATTATTAACCTTTGTTTGACAAATGCTTTGCAAAAATCCTGTCCACATACCATGGAGCGCAGTTTTTATCAACAGACTGCAAGGTTGAAAGAAAGTGGTTATCCGGAGCAGATCATCATCTCGGTGGCTGAAAGAATCTACAGGGAAGTGAAGAGTAAAAGCAAGGGAAGTATGAAAGCTTCGGCTGAGAGTCAACAAAAACGAAACCTGGTTGTAGTACCCTATTTGCACAGCATCTCCCACAATTTGAAGCGAATAGGCAAAAAAGTGAAGTTGAGAGTATTGTTTTCAGCCCCGAAAAAGCTGTCAAAGCTTTGCAAGCTTACTCAGACGTGTGGTACACCACGTGTGCAGTGCTCCAAAAAACACCGGTCTCCGTTTGTACCTTGTACCAAGGGTGTGGTGTATCAGATTCCGTTAAGATGCGGGAAAGTCTATATAGGACAATCGGGCCGATGCCTTAACGACCGACTCCGAGAACACAACAATAATTATGACAATCTGCGCAAGAGAAACATACGAGAAGGAAATCTCGCTGTACACTGCAGCGAATGCAATAAGTGCATACCACGGTTCCAGGACACTACGATTTTAGGTAGAAGCAGCGATCAGACCACGAGGGAGATTATCGAGGCAAAAGCCATCCAACGGAAAGGGGACATGTGCGTCAGCGCTGTGTCCTTAGTACTCCTGGATAAAGAACTTGGATTCTTGCAGGCCGCAGGCGTGCACCTGTAAATTTCAACACTTTAAACAATGGGTCTTATGCTGTTTTAGTTAATGTGTTTTTATACTGTTTCAGCCATGTTTTTTGTCAATGTATTTTCTTTTTTCTTTTAATTTTTTGTGACAACGGGAGCCCATATACAGCTTCACCCTGCTTTTGCATTTTGGTATCATAGTTTTTTGGTAGTTTTTTCGAATGTTGTTCCTTCACCGTTGTTGATCATGACACCCTTTAGGTGGTTTAGGCGGCACGTGTCTTTCAGTGTTTTCCATTCATGTTTTTTCAGGGTTTTTTATCTAGAATATCAGTGATTTTAGATGGCACATGTAGTTGGACGTTTTGACATCTTCTGAGTCACATGTTAAAAATTTTTGTATAAAAGTCGCTTATTTTTTCCAATAAAGCTCAGTTGAAAGTCAGCGCTGTGTTTCGTTCCCTTTTCTGTCCGTCCATGTTTCGTGTGCGCTGCAAACACCTACAGCATGAAAAACCAACTAGCCCAAGAAAAGACGGTTCTGCCAAGATTGTCAGCGACGAAAGACTCCTCCCACACGACCAGCAGGATTTCTGAACCCCATTGATCCTCCCTCAAGGCCCTTTCAGCAGATTGGCATGGACTTGCTTGGCCCTTTTCCAACGTCAACATCTGGAAATAAGTGGATCATCATAGCGACCGACTACCTGACCCGCTACGCCGAGGCGAAAGCCCTACCGAACGGAACAGCAGCAGAAGTCGCCAAATTTTTTGTGGAGTGCATTCTTCTTCGACACGGCGCCCCCGATATGCTCATCACGGACACAGGAACAGCATCCTAGGCGGAACTAACACAAGCCATCCTGCGCTACAGCCAAACCAGCCACCGGAGGACAACTGCATACCATCCGCAGACCAACGGACTGACCGCGCGCCTAAACAAAACCATCGCCGATATGCTCGCCATGTATGTCGATGCCGAACACAAAACCTGGGATGTCATCCGGCTTTACGTCGTCTTCGCCTACAACACCGCAGTGCAGGAGACCACCCAGATGACGCCTGTTAGACTCGTCCATGGCAGGGAGGCCATGAGCACGCTAGACACCATGCTGCCCAACGTTACAGAAGAAGGGAACGTCGACGTTGCCGCCTACCTTCACCGCGCAGAAGAAGCTCGAAGGCTTGCCCGATTACGGATCAGAGATCAGCAGCGGTCCGACTCCTGACGCTACAACCTACGAAGACGCAACGCGGAATACAATCCAGGAGACCAAGTCTGAGTGTGGACGCCCATTCACCGCCGTGTATTGAGTGAAAAGCTTTTGTGGCGCTATTTCGGCCCGTACAAGGTTCTTCGTCGGCTAGGTGAACTGGATTATGAAGTCATCCCTGACGCAATGACTGCATCCCATTGACGCCGCGTACGACCAGAAGTTGTCCATGTAGTATGTCTGAAGCCGTTTTATGCGCTTTAAAGGCCGCTGCATTTCCATGCTCTATATTCGCAAGATCCGTTTTTTTTCTCTTACTAGTCGCATTATTTGCTTTAATGCATCGGGTCGATGCTTCTTTGAGAGGGGAGTAATGCCGCGAATATTTGCAATGTTTGTTCCTTTTTTCAAATCTGCCGCCACACCACCTTATCGCTTTCTTTTCTACGCAAGACGCGACTAGATTTATCTCGATTGATCGAAGCCAGGCAGAGCTGATTCTACGTTGTTCCGGAATGTTCTAGTAACCTTGCACGCTTTATCTAGAAAGTTCGCTATCAGCTTTAAATTGAGCACGGCCGATTGCGGCGGGCATTCTGTTCGACGACCGCCGAACACGCTTGTCGCTTCGCCGCCGCCGAGTGATTCAGTCCATTTTGGGTGCAAGTCAGCCCAATAAACACTTTTCTTTTAGAAGACCCTTTCGTCCGTCTTCATCGCTGCTTTGACTGTCGTCAGCATTACGTGACAGTATTTTCCTGCATGTTACGTGAACGTAATGGCTCCAAACTTTTTCACCTTGAACATTTCCTAACATTCCCAAGTGCTATCACGCGTTTTGCTACTTCGTCTCTTGGAGTTAGCCTGCTACGTTTCTTCGACCTTGGCATCGACGGCGTGCTGTAAATTTTTTAAACCAGCCACTCGCGCTCGATTATGACAACCTGCTTTAAAGCTTTAAGAGCCACAGGAAGTTGGAAGGAATACAAGACAAGATCAAATAAATGGGCATAGAGAATCCAGTCCCTAATTGGAAGAAAGAACGACATCCGTGTATGTTTGCTGGCATGAAGCCAGAGGAAAAATGCGTACCGTCACAAACTTTCCGCTTCCGTTTCGAGGGAGACCTTTCAGAATGTTTGACGGGCCATTTCCTGACGGTGACGGCTTTCGGTTGGCAGTTGCGCTACACTTCTAGCATAGTAAACAGAAGGAAAGAAAAATTACTAAGAGAAAAAAAGGCGATTTTAAAGAAATAATTCCTGGAAGTCAGCAGGCTGTACTTTTTGGGAAAATGCAAAAGATAAGTTAAATATTGGGAGGCACCTCTGCGTTTCATTGTGTTACCTTCCACGCGTCTGAGCGTCATCCGGATGCTGTTGACATCAACAAACAATTCAAACCTTTAATTCCTTGCCCCGCTGCACTGCCACCAAAGGAGGAGCGAACGCGAAACTAATCGACAATGAAGTAAATTAGTTACCCTTGCGCCGGATGGAATCTTTTACCCTGGCGTACTGCTTTTACACGTATTGTGATTTCGCGCTGGGGCGTTTCCTGCGATGGTAGAGCCAGGAAACGCCGTCTCTGTCGGCCGCTTTCCTTTCATGGATGCTCTAACATGAATAAACAGCAATGTGCGCGCACAAAAAGTTCTGTTCATCATAATACATGATGCTGAGAGCAGGGTTTAGGACGTAGCTTTCGGCTTCTTCTATTAAAGCTGTACTTTCATGCGATTTATCCATCTCCCCGTGCTTGAACAGGAAGTTAATGCTGCGGCCTATAAGCGCGGAACAGTGTATGTTGTGCCAACGAGAGAAATGAAGCGACAAAGTTAAGCTTTTCCAGCGAATTCCTTCAAAATCTAGTTTATCACAAATCGATTTCCCCTGTTTGTGTGGATGGCTATGTAATGTTGAGGACAGCACTGACCGAGACGCGGATTCGCCAGGTGAAGGCACCACAGCGTCACCTAGTGGGCCAAGAATTTGGGATCCCGACTGAGAGTGGTGCTTTCATTAAATGCGCCTATGGGTGACCGTCTTCAAGCCTCTGCGCAGTTTTTTTTAGGCTCCGTGCCATAAATTTTGGCAGAACTATGAATCTCTCAAAAAACATCAACTTGAGAATATAAAGAGGGTTTTCGCATAACTTTAACGGAGCGTAAATTAAACAAAAGCTGAACGACGGTCAACGCAGAACAAAGCTATTATTGTTGTTGTTGTTGCCTTGGTCACATGGAAAGCTATTATAACCACTGAAGAGATCTCGTGAAGCGAGGCTGCGCTTGGTCTTTCTCGTTTACATCTTCCTGGCCGGCATAAGGCGCTTCTCTTATGGTTGATTAGATATTGAATATAATAAAAACCCACAAAAATAATAAAAATAAAATATAAAAATATATACAAAATATAAATAAACTATAACAAAAATCTACATTTTATGCGTTGCTGTGCGAGAAACAACAAGCCGGAGCGGCAGGAATCTTAATGCTAAATTTTCCGATCAGCAAAAACAGCTTTGGCTCACACAAAGTTTTTTTTTCTCTTTTACGCAGTCCATTGCCGAAATAGACCAAGGACCGCCTTAGAGAAAACTTGATCCGCTACAATTCTGGTGGCAAGGATTCTTTCAGAACATGCCCGGTACCTCAGGGAGGCTCGGACACAAGCGAATCTCCTGGACAAGGGCCGAAACTGAAGTTACAGATGCGCACCGTTCGGTAATAAGGACATAGCGAAGCACTCTTCTCTCTTCCTACTAAAATCAAGTGAATGGACGTCATCTGTTCGCACAAAGCCGTCGACTGCATCTACAAACTCAAGCGTGGATGCTGCGAAATCGCCAGAACACTACCGTTGCTGAGCAGGGTCGCGGTTAGACAAGCACGCCACCCAGAACTCCGTGGTCGCCACGATCGCTCTGTGTCGGCAGGTTTCGCGTAAGGGCCGTTGTACGATCGTTTCGGAGCGCCTTCCGCCACGTCCGCTTCGCGAGCGGTCCGCCAGTTTTCGGCCGCCAGGCGGACGTGAGGCGGAAAGGTGTTGTACGATCACTTTGGCGCTTGCGAGCAAGGCGGATGGTGCCAGCATGCCGATTGGCGCGCCCGGCATATCCGTCTGTCCAATAGCCTTCTCCGGCTGATGGCAACCTAACCGGCGCGAGCGCACCGCCAGCATCGCTCCACGCGCCGAAACGGGCTCCCGCATCCCAAGGGTCAGATCGGTATGCGCCCGACTACCTTCTCCCTTGCCTCCTTTCCTGCCCCCCTCTCCAAACCCCGATATCCCTGCACACTGCGCCCCCCCCCTTCTCTACCTACTTCCCGTACGACCGCCCCCCCCCCCCCAAATAATAACCTCTTTTCGTGGTCACGTGGTACTTTTTTCCGTTCCTCGGCGACCTGCACCTAGGCCTAGTAGGCTGCGCTTCGGCATCGCCATGGTGTGCGTGTTGAAGCTCGAAATAAACACTTCGTGACACCGCCATTGCACTGCACAGGTCTTGCGTCGGTTTGCAGAGCCGCAGCAGGAATTACAAACGCGTGCAAAAACCACAAACATCTCGAAATAAACACTTCGGGACACCGCCACTGCACAGGTCTTGCATCGGTTTGAAGAGGCGCTCTGTCAACTCCGTCAACGTAGATGATTACAGAATTCAACTAGTGGAACTATCGCTCGCCACTGCTGAACGCGGCGAAGTTTGCAGTCGCTCTAAACACTGGTAATATCAAGATGTGTCCAATATAATACGCTTCGCGACATCGCTGCCACTGCCCAGGCCGCGCTCCCCAGTTCAGTCGACGGATGTCCATCTTGCCCCGGCAGAGCAGAACCGAGGCGGAGGGAGGAGGGGCTCGGACGTCACTGACGTCACAGGAAAAGCAGCAAATAGCTGCAATCCGGTCCCCGGCCGTATGCGCTCGTCCGCCAGAAAGTTGAAGTTGACCAACTTTCCATCCGTTCGCCGAACGAGGCGGATCCGCCAGGCCCGCTCGCGAAGCGGACGAGCGAAGCGAAGCGAAGCGGACTCCGCAGCCGCGGCGCATACACCCTCTCTCAAGCGGCGGAGGAAGCCCCAGCGGCTGGAGCGGCGAGGCTCGGGCAAGTTGGAAATTTTCGCGGCGGCGACGTGGCAGCACCGCATCTCAACCAATGACGGACCGGCGTTGCCATGGGAGTTTGTACGCCGCCTTTTGTTTAGGAAATAAATTGTATAAATTGCTGTTTAATGCTTAGAACGCAATAGTTATATTTATTTAAATAAACTGTGAAAAGAAATGACAAAACAATGCTTTTATATTACGCTTTTTTTGTGTTTGCAGGCCACCAAAACCGGTTGCAGGCGCATATCTTTTGCCAGCAACATTGGTTTTCGCAGCAGTGGGAAACGCGGAGCGGCGACGCTTGTGAAACGAAAGCTCACGCACCGCTTCGCAGCGCCACGCCGCTGTTCGCTCTGTTCGCAAATTCGCTTGCATGTGAACCGCCCTGAAGGCCTGCAAGTTCTCCCTCGTGCAGCTGACGAAGAAACGAGAACCGACACTGAAGTGCGATTTGTTTGCAAAATATTCAATTGGGTTACTTGTCCTCAAGCGGTTCGTATCGCCCAGCATAGGGCATTTCGCGCAATATTTGAGATTGAGCGATTTGAATAGGCTTGGTAAGAAAAAAGTTAACTCGTTCTACGCCGACCTGGTTAGGCGTGAAAAAGGGGAGCATGACTGGGTCGACACGCTGCCTGTGGCCACTGGCACTGAATGATATGCGGCGACAAGTGGAGGCCGGGGAGAGGGAGAGTGCTGAACCAGCCACCCTGATTTCGATGCAGTAGTACCTGCAGGATTCAATACGAAGCCCCACCCGATGAAGCACGATTCGCGTGGTCTTATCAGCAGAGAGGGCCTGGCCTACACTCCATTTTTCTCCCTAGTTGGAGGCTGCCGTTCTTGCGCGCGTTTCTTTGCTCGCGCAGCCTTTCTTTCACAGAGTGTTGAGTATCTTGAAGTTTTTTCAGCGCTACGAAAACAAGGACACAGGAAGAAAGAAGTGCACAGGACGGGCGCTGTCCTATGTACTTCTTTCTTTCTGTGTCCTCGTTTTTGTAGCGCTGAAAAAACTTATTCAAGAAACCATACTTCGCCAACTAGCCCCAAAACGTGTTTTGTTAAGTGTTCAGTATGGCCCACATATTCCATGCTATATATGCAATCAGGCTATCTTGGGAACCTTATCTGCACAATCGATGAATTTCCTGAGCTCAACACCGCAATCCGTGTGTCGTGCGTCTTACTCGTAGTGACTCTGGCGCTCTTTGCCTGGAACATACAAGAGACAAAGAATGCTACTTATTCGTCCTGCGTTGCACTCCCTGTTATACTTAGCGCGGCACAGAAAGAACGGAAGGCTCAACAATCTGACCATTTGTCACCATTAATTCCTCGCCGTCCTGGCTTTTTCGCTGTTGCTGCATGCTTTCTTAGGCGACAGCCTGGATTAACTGGCTCGAGAAATCAGTGGGTTTCAGGCGGTGACATTTCACGTTCAAGGAGCTATCTAAGCTACAGCAGCATGATTTGCCTGTTTTTGGCATATATTTTCACAACATTCCACTCCTTCCAGAGCCTTGGAAAAATGGCGGTATTGCGAAATGAAAAATAAATAGAGGCTACTATACCGCTCTTTGTCAGTTCTTATTGGTCTGAACCATGCCATGGGTTTGTATGAAATAAACACTTGTCGATAGCAATTACAGCAGATCAACCTCCTTAATGAAAGGCAAAATAAAAGTTTCTGTTGTCAAAACACATTTTTTGTATCGTTATTGACCATGAACTTGTTGCAGCAACGGAAATGTTTGTAGCAATTACGAAACTTTTTGTAACACGATTGTTGTCCCTCGTCGAGGCCAAAGGACAACAGAAAAATACTGCAGTACTTCCGAAATATACTAAAATACTATCAAAGAATCTGTCTTTACGACAGAATGAACCAATATTTCGTCTCATTTTCGGGAACCTTCTGCTAGTTTCTAAAGTCGAACGATTTTAGGTAACCATCCCTCGTTCCAGTGCCAACGCATGCAGCTTGACTCAAAACGTTTCCTTAGGTCATTCACGTACTGGCACCGTTTTTTTTGAAATTGTTGCTTCATGTCTACTTGCTACGTAAATGCTACCTTTATCTTTTAAAGGAGACACGCTTCCATTATGTGTTGTTATTTTTTTTACGGTTGAATATATGTAGAAAAAGAACTGGTTACCGGTGAAGAACCTGCATGCTAGCAATAATTAAGCTTTCAAGCAGATAATCAGGGTGCATATTGGGTCGTGATGATGACGAAGCACAAATAAACGCATTAAGGATATTATGAAAGCTGCGTACACCAACATACGACGAAAATAAGACAAATTGGTCGCGGCATAAGGAACACCTAGCGCGATTTTCGGCCGTAATTTACTTGCTCTTCACTCAGGCTTTGATTGGTTGAACCCGATGAATGTCGGGTACGGTTACGAGCTCTGCAGAAAAGTACATATGCCATGGCGAATTCTCATAGGCAAAGTGGTGTCGCAATTCGGCATTAGAATCAGAAGATAGATATTGCACTTTTTAAATGAAGCGAAAAACGGTAGTGGCTTACACCTACCGTTCAGAGGGAGACCTCAGCGAGAAAAGAACAAAATATGCACAACAAGAGCTCGCTACAACATCAGGGGCTGTTTAGGGCATCTGCGCTGCTTGATACCAAGTACTGTGGGGAGGAGCGAGCATTTGAATGTAGTTTGTTCCACAGCTGTGCTCAGCGTACTACAACGCATGGGTTCAATGAACGAAGGTTGTACAACAGTCGGGGTCTCTTCCTGCTACCCGTAGCAGCACAAAGGCCACATCATCAGTCAAACAGGACTCAGCTCATTGTGTATGCAGCGCGTGGACAGAGGTCACGTTGTCGACACCCGTGTGTAGAGCTGCTGGTCATTAATCATCTCCGCAAAGCGGACTGGCTCAGCCAGCGGCCATGGTCTGGCCAGAGAGTGAGCGGAAGTGCTTGGCTGCAGCCGAAGCTGGCATCCTGTTGTAAAATGCTACTTGAAACGACAAAAAGGCAGGTGGGCACAAGAACTAGAATAAAAGGACACTAAGGCCAAAAGTAACTGTAAAAGAAGGGGAATAACCAGATCTAGTTTGGGAACAAATCTCGAGTTGGAGATATCCTACTTTCTACTGCGACAATTAAATAAGGAGTCCGAATTGACGTATAGCTAATGCCAAATCTGTCATGTTTTGATGTTTTTCTCTGAAAGTGCTATCATGCGAGCGACGTTTGGCACAGCTAAACAGTCGATGCTTAAAGTAG
Source organism: Amblyomma americanum (assembly GCF_052857255.1). NCBI lineage: Eukaryota > Metazoa > Arthropoda > Arachnida > Ixodida > Ixodidae > Amblyomma > Amblyomma americanum. The sequence continues at coordinate 120,474,360 of NC_135507.1, read as the reverse complement.
CGCCCAAACTGCTGGCAAAGAAACGCCTATTTGTTACTCGCCTAGACCCGACTACAACAGCGTCATACGTGCAGGAACTCGGTAAAAGAACCCCGACTTGAAGACAGGACGTAAAACGAGGTGGACAGGACAAGCGGCATACCGCTTTTCCTGTCCACCTCGTCTGACGTCCTGTCTTCAAGTCGCGGTTCTTTTACCTTTTAAACATGTCAGAACAACTGGCCCAATGTTTTCCCTTGTTGATACAGGAACTCCTGGGGGATAGAGTTGGTGACAAGATGATTACGTCCACAAGACTGAAAACGAGCTACGACATGTATTGCTCCTAAGGAGCTAAGGAGCCCGTGTGCTGTGCGATGTCATCATCATCATCATCATCAGCCTTACTACACCCACTGCAGGGCAAAGGCCTCTCCCATGTCTCTCCAATTAACCCTATCCTTTGCCAGCTGCATCCACCCTTTGCCTGCAAACTTCTTAATCTCATCCGCCCACCTAACCTTCTGCCGCCCCCTGCTACGCTTACTTTCTCTTGGAACCCATTCCGTTACCCTTAAGGACCAGCGGTTATCTTGCCTTCGCATTACATGCCCTGCCCAAGCCCATTTCTTTCTCTTGATTTCGACTAGGATGTCATTAACCCGTGTTTGTTCCCTCACCCACTCTGCCCGCTTCCGATCTCTTAACGTTACACCTATCATTTTTCTTTCCATGGCTCGCTGCGTTGTCCTTAACCTAAGCTGAACTCTTTTCGTTAGCCTCCACGTTTCTGCCCCGTAGGTGAGTACCGGTAAGATTATGCTGTTGTACACTTTCCTCTTGAGGGAAATTGGTAAACTGCCTCTCATGATCTGCGAGAATTTGCCATATGCGCTCCAGCCCATTCTTATCCTTCTAGTTATCTCCCTCTCATGATCTGGATCAGCTGTCACTACCTGCCCTAAGTAGACGTATTCCGGCACAATTTCTACGCTCTCGCTGCCAACTGTGAACTGTTGTTCCCTTGCTAGGCTGTTGAACATTACCTTGGTTTTCTGCATGTTAATTTTTAGACCCATCGATCTGCTCTGCCTGTCTAACTCGTTGATCATGATTTGCAGTTCACCTCCTGAGTGACTCAGCAAGGCAATGTCATCAGCAAATCGCAGATTATTTAGGTATTCTCCATTTATTCTTATTCCCAACTGTTCCCAATTCAGGCTTCGAAATACCTCCTGCAAACATGCAGTGAACTGCATTGGCGAGATCGTGTCTCCTTGCCTGACGCCCTTCCTTATTGGAATTTTATTGCTGACTTTATGGAGGACTATAGTAGCTGTGCAGTTGCTATACATATCTTCCAGTATTTTGACATAAGGCTCTTCTACCCCCTGATTACGCAATGCCTGTATGACTGCTGAGGTTTCCACTGAGTCGAATGCTTTCTCGTAATCAATGAAAGCTATATATAGAGGTTGGTTATATTCTGCGCATTTCTCTATCACCTGATTGATAGTGTGAATATGATCTATTGTGGAATATCCTTTACGAAAGCCTGCCTGATCATTTGGTTGATTAAAGTCTAACGTTGCCCTGACTCTATTAGCGATTACCTTAGTAAATACTTTGTAGGCAACCGATAGTAAGCTGATCGGCCTGTAATTTTTCAAGTCCTTGGCGTCTCCCTTCTTATGAATTAAGATAATGTTTGCATTCTTCCAAGCTTCTGTTACAGTTGAGGTCATAAGGCATTGCGTATACAGGGTGGCTAGTTTTTCTAGCACGATGTCCCCTCCATCCTTCAACAGATCTGCTGTTACCTGATCCTCCCCAGCTGCTTTTCCCCTTTTCATTGCTTCTAAGGCTTTCTTTACTTCATCTTTCGTTACTGGCGGGATGACGCATTGCTGTGCACTGCTGTCTTTCTCATTAGCGCTCTGATTACATTGGCTACTGTACAGGTCTGTGTAGAACTCTTCGGCTACGTTAACTATCTTATCCATATTGCTAATGACATTGCCCTGCTTGTCTCTTAATGCATACATCTGGTTTTTACCTATGCCTAGTTTCCTCTTCACTGTTTTTAGGCTACCTCCGTTCTTTATAGCATGCTCGATTCTCTCCATATTAAACTTCCTTATGTCGGCTACCTTGCGCTTATTTTTGATAGCTCCGTTAGTTCTATTCTGTCGGAAGTGTTAGATGCCTTCATGCTTTGGCGCTTCTTAATCAGATCTTTCGTCACCTGAGATAGCTTCCCGGTATCTTTTCGAACTGTCCTACCGCCTACTTCTACTGCGCACTCCGTAATTATTGATGTCAGGTTATCGTGCATTGAATGAACATCAAGATCATCTTCCTCAGTTAAAGCCGAATATCTGTTTTGCAGCGCTATCCTAAACTCCTGTGCTTTCCCTCTTACGGCTAACTCGTTAATGGTCTTCTTCTTCGGCAGCTTCTTCCGTTCCCTCTTCAAGTCTAAGCTAATTCTAGACCTTACCATTCTATGGTCGCTGAAACGCACCCTTCCGAGGACGGCCACATCCTGAATGATGCCAGGTTTAGCGCATAGTATGAAGTCGATTTCATTTTTAATCTCACCATTGGGGCTCTTCCAGGTCCACTTCCTGTTTTCTCGTTTGCGGAAGAAGGTATTCATGATCCGTAAATTATTTCTATCCGCGAATTCGACTAATAACTCTCCCCTGCTATTTCTAGAGCCTATCCCATAGTCACCTACCGCGTGGTCGTCAGCCTGCTTCTTGCCCACCTTCGCATTGAAGTCGCCCATCAGTACAGTGTACTGCGATTTTGCTTTATTCATTGCTGATTCTACGTCCTCATAGAAGCTTTCAACGGTCTGGTCATCATGGCTGGATGTGGGTGCGTAGGCCTGCACCACTTTCAGCTTGTACCTCCTATTCAGCCTAATTACTATAGCTGCTACCCTCTCGTTAGTACTGTAGAGCTCCTCTACGTTGCCAGCTATATCCTTATTAATGAGGAAACCCACACCTAGTTCTCGTCTATCCTCTAACCCGCGATAGCACAGTATGTGTCCGTCCTTTAGTACTGTATACGCCTCACCTGTCCTCCTAACTTCGCTAAGCCCTATCACATCCCATTTAATTCCCGCTAGTTCCTCAAACAGCACTGCTAGGCTAGCCTCACTAGCTAAAGTTCTAGCGTTAAACGTTGCCAGGTTCAGATTCCAATGGCGGCCTGTCCGGAGCCAGAGATTCTTAGCGCCCTCCGCTGCGTCACAGGTCTGACCGCCGCCGTGGTCAGTTGCTCTGCAGCCGCTGGGGACTGAGGGCCGAGGGTTAATTGGTTTGATCATAGAAGGTTGTGGCCAAGTACTACACCAGGGTGGCCAAATCCTGCTCTGGTGAGAGAGTGCGTTGTCGGTTCTGGTCACCGAGATAAGGCCGCACTCCAGGCCTGGTTATGCAATTCCATCGACACGTGGATTTTTTTTTTTAAACCCGGTGGAGAGTTGCGCGGCACCAGGATTTGAACCCCGGTCCTCTTGCACGCGAGGCGGATGTTCTACCTCTACGCCATCGCTGCATCTCTACGCCATTGCTGCATCTTGTGCGATGCAGCGATGTCAGTGCACGTTAAAGATCCCCAGGTGGTCGAAATTATTCCGGAGCCCTCCAAAACGGCACCTCTCTCTTCCATTCTTCTATCACTCCTTCCTTTATCCCTTCCCTTACGGCGCGGTTGAGGTGTCCAACGATATATGAGACAGATACTGCGCCATTTCCTTTAACCAAAATCCAATGATTACTATTACCTTTGCGCCCTCGCGTTTTTCCTTGTCTTTGAAAACTGGGCTTTCTGAATCACATTCTGAAAATTGTCCCAAAAGAGTACGCTTACAGCATATACGTGCTCCATAAAAACACTCCTCGTGTAGGCTAGTGCTCTCTGGCTACAGTATCCGGTGCGCGATTTAAAAGCTTGAGCCTGTTCATAAAGACCAATTACGAATTATTTATCACTGTTCTAACCGGAATTCATTTCCTTCCACTCATGAACCATTTATCAAACCTTTCTCTTCCTGACCGGTGCATAGCTGTGCGCATCACCTTTTTAAATTGTATTTCCGGTGACTACCCGTTCTATTTAGGCAAATGTTCTGGCGGGACGTCATCCAGCTTTCGTTGCAAGTAAGAAGAGTTTACGTCTGTGTGGAATTGCCCATTCTATGAAGCAGCCCCGAAAAGCGGTAGGGTTGTTCATCCGACCAAAAGTAAAAAAAGTGGCGAAAAGCAAGGGTATAGAATTGACCAGAGAATTGATTAGTTAAAGATTGTTTATTGTTTTCAAAGGTGGCCAATGTTCACGCTGTGGTACAGCTAGTTGATGAGGTCAATGACATTTAAGGATATATACAAATGATGTCTGACGAGTATAATACCATCCTAAGTAAGCTTGACAAGCAGGGCTCGGAAACTGGCGCCTTGCAGAAGAAAGTGAGAATATTGAACAGGGAAATGCATCGGACACAAAGGAACTCAAAAGCAACTCAATGAACAGCAGCAGTATAGCCGTCGGCGAAACATTTAAGTGCATGTTCTGACAGCAGGGGGTGGAGTCGCCCTATATCGTAAAATATAATTTCATATCAGACTATGTCGTAGTATAGTTCTCCAAGTCCTCAGTGCCGATCGCTTTTTATCAAAACAAGCGCTTTCGTATTTGGTGTTGTCTATCGGCTTCCTTCTGCCCAGAAATCAGAAGGCAGCTCCATTGTCCCCAATTGCCATCTTGATGATTTACAGGAAATGACGTAGGAACATCAGTTGTGTCCATTTTTGCTGTGGCCCCTTATTTCAAAATATGGGTTATGTGCCATCCGAGGTAAAGGATTTTATATCAGATAAAAAACCAGCACTGACATTTTTTCATCGAAATGTTCGATCGCTCGCAAATAAGACAGGTGAACTGACCATGTTAATACATCGCTTCGGGATACCGATTACTGTCATAATGTTAACCGATACTTGGTTAACGCCCACATCACAATTGTTCTTGCTTTCTGGTTATCAGTCGTACTTCTGTAGTCGACAGAATAAGCGAGGGGCAGTGTAGCGCTTTTGCTCAGAGATGATATTGTTGATGAACCAGTCGACATTTCACTGGAATAACTTCTGATTATGAAGTTCTAACACTACAAAAACGTACAAACTTGTTCTCGGTTGTGTACAGACCACACTAAGGCGATGCCACCCGCTTTCTTGCTTTCCTTGAAAAGCTTTTCATTTGCGCAACAGAAGAAAAAATTAATCTGGTTTTAGGAAGTGACGTCAATATAAACATGCTGTCCTCTTCTCCGCTGCAAAAGGATTTCCAGACACTAATTACAACTTGCGGTTTTTCAAATACAATTTCTACAGCAACACGCGTGACTGTTGACGGCGCCTCCTTATTAGATGTGTTCATATCAAACATAAATATTCATTCATTAGAGGCCGACGTTCTGTACGCTGATATCAGTGACCATCTAGGTATCATTTTACTAGTGAGTAAAATAAATCATGTGACTAAGAAAACTAAGGAACCAGTTTATGTTCAGTTAATCACGCCATCAAATCTGGAAGCTTTTCAGCATGCCATTGCTCAGCAGACTTGGGATAGCGTTTATCGTGCACAAGATAGCGACTCTGCATATTCTTTTATTAATATTTTTAAACCATTATATGATACAGCTTTCCACGAAAATAAATTTTGAGGCCATCTAAAGCGCGGAAACCTTGGCTGACCCGTGAGCTTATTGACATGATTAAACAAAAAACATGTTTTATATGCCAAATTTGTGAAATCTAGGGATGAAGCATTGCTTAAGAAGTTTAAGAAATGTAGAAACAGTTTAACATATGAACATATGAACATATGAATTTTTTTAGGGATATTTAGTGACCCTGCTAACCAAGGAAGTGATGTACTTTGGCGCAAATTGAATGCGTTGTTGCAGTCTAAGGTCACATTCTCACAGCCGTCCTCCTCTACGGCGCGGCGGCGACGGAGCCGAAAACCGCGGCAGCAACGGAGCGGCGCGGTGTTCTAATCGAAATAGGCGCCGGAGACCGGCAAACCAGTTAGAGCGGGTGCTCGCTCCTCCCACGTTTCTCCCGCGTGGAAAAAAAAAAAAAAAAACGGCGGTGGCGGAGTCCGAAGGAGATGCCGAAAGTGCGGTGAAAGTCGTCTGCCTGCCCGTTGCTTTGCTTCACTATTATCGCAGAACAAACATGCGATCTCGCAAGCGGTGGCAAACGTTAGAAGTCAGTTGAATACCTTTTGACGCAATTCCACATTTTTATAGCGAAACACTACGCGTGCAGCACCAAAACTATTTATACGAATATAGCAAGCTACTATTAAAGCGCTGCGCACACTGCAGTCACATTATTCTGGCCAATGTGAATGAAATCGAACATATGTAGGGGGCAATAAACTCCGTTATTAGTACAGGAATGGTTTGTCAGGGCTTGCTAGATTGTTCTTTATACTAACGTTCGAGAATTAGCCTAGCAAAACAGTTCGGGGAAAATTTTACCAGTATCGGCTAATTGAAGCAATGAGGCCCTAAAAGCTAGCAAGAAGTAAACGGGGTTTCAACGCACCTTTCATTGCAGGAAGCTTCTAAAAGCCGTCAGCTCGGAGGGTTGGTGGCGGCCTTCGACACAGCGCTCGTGTCGTCGTGTTTGTTCCGTCCTCGTGTTTTTGCGCGCTGTTCTACCATCGATAGTATAGTAACCAACTTGCTCAGCTTTCCGTACTTCTTCCAATGTTATTCGTATGATACGCTTTTTTATTACTCCGTTGTTTTTATCTCGCCTTTATTGATCCTCTTTACTGTCTTTGCATTGTTTATATTTGAGCTTATTTTTCTGCTCTTTATCTTATCTGCCCCATCACCTCTATCCTCCTTTTTGTCTTCTTCACCTGAATGGTTGTTCTTTTCATCAACCATCCCCTGCTCTTCGGTTTAAACCTGGTACCAGGCTTTCCGTACCCCACTTTGTTACCGTCCCGAACTCCCTCTGTTCGCCATAGTCCACGGGCCGTGTTGTTTTTTAAGTTCTTGTCTAAGTTAAGGTTCGTTCTTCGGGCTCCACAACAGGTGCCCTCCGTCCGAGGCGGTATAGCAGACGAGATCAGGCAACACTTGACTGAAGGAAGGCAAACTGCATCTTTATACAGGAATTCACATATTTACAACAGAACAAATGGCGAGTGATTACGTGGAACTGGCTCAGGGAAAATCTTCCCTTCTTGGCATCGCCGAAGATGCAAGGGATCTAAATCTAGCTCAGAACAGTTCTCCAGGCTCCGGAGTCCGGTTTTGAAACCTACGAGCCTGTCCCACATTTGGCACCACACAATCACAAAAAACTTACACATGATTAGTATACAAACTGCATGGCACGTCTTCCAGGTTCCGCAAGGTTCAAACCTCTCTCCGTAAAATACTCATCACGATAACAACATCAAAATTGCTTTTAAAAAATGGCATTCCGGGAACGAGCCCTCGAAATGATTGGCCCATTAGGTTTACGTGCCACGCCCCATACTTCCACAGAATTACTCAAACTCTGTTCCTTACCAAGTAAAAAGAGAAACACACGAAAATACATCAAAGACACTCTCACGTGTCGCCGGCTTCCTGAGAACCCGTGACCTGGCGGCTCCCAGCATTACGGCAATTATTGATCTCAACCGAGCCGCTACAGCCGCAAGAAACGAACTACTCGTCTTCGTGCGGACTGTTGACAGGCGTCCCCCCAAAAATCTGGAAAGCGGTGCCAGCCTGTCGTTGCTGCCTTTGAACGTGCGTCAGCATCCCTTTTGGAAGTGCACCTACGTTTCGTTAACCCGGCCCACTTCTCGAGAGCCTTTGGCATGCCCCGTCCTCGGGCTTCGGCGCCGCCGCGGCTCAGCCGCGGTGTCTGCTCGCCGCGCCCGCACCTGACCGTACGCTACGCTTATTTGTTCTCAGCATCGCGCGAGCGTCCAGACCCGTCTCGCCCGGCGGTGAGGACCCCTCAGACATAGGTGGGGACCTCTGTGGGGTTCCGGGAAAAACGTCCCCCCTCCTTCCCTCCAGCTCTGTCTCTGTCTTGGCAAGTCAACGCTCGCCTGCGCGTTGACCGGTAGCGCGAGAAATCCAAATACACAACAGTGGTGTTACATGAGCACAACAGATGCAAATTCGCTTATCGCAAATCCCGCGCCCAATGCAAACAGTAAACTCATTGGAGACCCGTTTTCCTGGAACGCCTCGTATATTGCCAAATGAAATAAACCCGTCGTCCGCTCACTGTTCCTTGGCAGCGGGCGCTTTTTGGGGCGCAAGACATGTGCATCTAACGACGGAGAAAAGAAAAAAAAAGGGGGGGGGGGGGGCTTCTTTTCTGGCGCCCGGTGGTGGTGGTGGAAACTTTCAGGGGAGTTTAGGACGCGCAGGTCCTTGTGCACCCGCACGGCCCCACTGCACTCATGACGCTGGCAGCCCGGCCTGTGGCGATGGCTTGCTTGGCCTGGTACTGGGAGCCCGCGCACCCACGCATCACCGCCGCTGAAGCCGCGACGCTCGCCAGCGCCATCTCTCGCACGCAGTAAGCAAGCCGTGGGTCAGGTGAGGCGAGCTCGCGCTGTGACTGGCACGTTTTTTTGTGGGGCGGGGCTCCGTCGCCGTCGCTCAGCGGAAACGTAGAGCAGGGCCCAGCGGCACTGGCCGCCCGATTTGGGGGGGGGGGAAACCGGTCCAAATTCATCTCCCTCAGTCGGCTCCGGCGGCGACGGAGGTGACGGAGGAAGCGAAAAATAAGCTGTGAGATTGTGGCCTAACTCTTACTCAGCTATTCCCGATATATTGGAACATGATGGGCAGCAAATTTCCGGAGATGCAGTACCATATGCATTAAATGAAGAGTTTACTCTAGCACCGCAACAGGACGTAGAACGCAGCTTCACTAACTATGCTGAGTTTCTTCCAGTAAACAGGAATGGAGCATCGCTTTTCCTTGCTCCAACTACCTCTCCTGAATTTTTTCATGTATCGGAGCTACAAGCAATAACACGTAACTAGATGCCGACGTATCCAGATTCGCCCTGTAAAGCATGTGCTCGAAATTATAACGCCTGTTCTTTCTCTTGTTTATAACATAATATTATCAACAGGTACCTTTCCTAAGAGAATGCAAATTACCCGCGTTGTTCCCGTCTTCAAGCGCGGTGATCAAACTGCACTGAATAATTATCGGCCTTTATCAATAATTCCAGTATTTTCTAAGGGCATTGAGAAAATAATGCATGTGCGATTACTCTCTTTTTTTTACCGTCACCATTTGATTGCAGACTTGCAACATGGTTTTAGAAAGCACCGCTCTACAGAAACAGCCCTCCTGAGACAAGAAGAAATAATTTTAGACGCATTCAGCCGTAAGCATATGGCACTAGGCATATACATAGATTTCTCTAAAGCTTTTGATTTAATTAATCATTGAATCCTTCTTAACAAATTAGAAATGTATGGTGTACGTGGAACAGCCCACTCGCTTTTGACATCTTATCTGTCCCACAGGTCACAGTTCGTAGGTGCCAGTAACGCAATATCTTCAAGGAAGCCAGTTACCACTGGTGTGCCGCAAGGAAACATTTTGGGCCCACTTTTATATTTAATTTACATAAATGACATTGTACGCTGCACAGATAACGCTACACTTGTTTCGTATGTCAATGACACAACCATTTTTATCACAGGCATCGTGGAAACAGACATAGAAATAAACGCTAATAAGACGCTGTCTGGCATAGAACGGTGGTCCGCAGTAAACTGCACTGTAAGAAAAAATCCCGCATATATACAGGACATGTGGCCGCTAACCTTGTTGCCGCAACATGTGCTGCACCACTCCGTTGTACACACACCCCGTGGTAAAGTGGTACGGTGCATTTTGCGGAAACAAGGTTAGCGCACACACACTACGTACCCTGTTATGATGTCAAATGTTCTGTATGCCACGGTGTATGTGCTATTATTTTGTCAACATAACACCAACCATCACAACAATGTGTAGCATGCGTGCTGTAACCAAGTTAACATGACAGGATCTGTGTTATATGACTACATATCACGTTCTGTTCTCATGCTGCACTGTACATTCCACTGCAAAGATGCTAACATACGCATGTCCCGTAGCATTTATGAGCAGCCCATGTTTATCTTTGAAAGCTGACTGAACACATGCTGTTTAATGCTTGATGGCACATGATACGCAATATTACACTCCTGTATTTTCTGATTGGAGCCAAGCCCACGTTCAGGTAAGAGGCATGCTATGCATGGTAAATGTGTCATGTCTGTAGCATGCAAATTTTTCTGCACACAGATTACGTATCAAAATGAACACACTTTGAAAGTAAATATCTTGCATGTGGTATTTTGCACCTCCTTCAAACACAATCTAGGAAGTGATAAAATTGCATAGAAGTGAATTAGTTTCAAACAGTTTTAATTAAGAGCACAAAAAGGTACAAAAATAGCAAAAACAAGCTACATATCAAATGATATACTTTATGCATGTACTTGCAAATTGAATCTGATTTCCAATATCTAACTTCCGATATCAGAGTTCGTAATCTGAGCTACGCAATAAATCCAAAATGAAAGGTTAAAGTTCACAAACACACTAAATCCGAGACATGCAATCTTGCCACTTTTTTTTGAATTTGTCAGGCTGCTGAAGGGCGCTGTGCAGTTTTGGGTGGGCTGAGGTGATCCTCCGGTTCAAATGCCGGCTCCCTTCCTCTGGGTTCATGCCCACTAGTTGCCTGAAAAGAATAAGACATATTAAGAAGCTAGATCATCCGAATTAAGACGTGCAGAATTATAGGGCTAGTCTAAATGTAGATCCGCCTTTGCTCTTTGCGCCACTTCTGTGGAAATAAGGGTTCATGTTAACATCATTTACATGGTTATACTAGCTTTTCAAGAAAAACCACGTATCACAAAACACAGAGGAAGAGATGCTGTGATGCCAAGAAAGCAAATGCCTCCAGCATTAGGCAGGCAACAGTAATAGCAATACTGCAGTTACTCACTGCATTCTGATTTGGCATGCTTTACACAGCAAATTTCTGGTGCCAGAGATATGCCTTGTGCGTGCTGTTGCTGCACAGCAGTACAGTGCTGTTGCTGCCACATGCCTAAGCTTCTAATTTTAAGAAAAAGTTTTGAATTCTGTGAATTCCATATGAAGAATCTGCAATATTCTCCGCGGCCTTACAGCAACGGCTCGCATGCCATCGCTTCCTTTTCTCACTGTTTCATGGTCCATGCGGCACAGTTCTGTGCTTGTTAGCAATTTTTTTCCTTCCCTACTACTCAAGGCTCTTTCAGTGCCTTCTATTCTTTCTCAGTAGTCTGCACGGTTTTCTTTCCACGTTCCTGGCCACCAAAAAGTTGGCTTACTCTCGCAGCTCAATAGTCTGTTGGGTGAGCTCGCTATGGGAGTAAAAAAGTTAGGAAAAAAATTGCCCTGTATTCATACCTTGGATCCAATATAACGTGAGGTGCTTTCTGAAGCATATGATTTTAAAAATAAACTCGGTCCGCATTTGTGCATATATGGTAGTACTGCTTTTGGCAGGTGCCCGTGATGTAAACCTCATACAAGAGTGTGAGAGCATTGCTGCCAGAGCCGCAGCACTTGTGCTAGTTTGCATGAGCAGAACGGTAGCAAATATATCAAGACATCAGCTGAACTTTTTTCATTGCCAGGTTGTACCCTTCATGATAAGTCACGTGACAAACAATAGCATTCCTATCGTTACGTCATCGTACTGATTACTGAAGGCACAATATCGTCCAAAAAAGATAATGTGGCTGCTAGCACACCATTGCACAGAAATGCTAAAATCAGCGGTTTTTTTTTTCAAAAACTAGGGATCTTACACATGACTAGCCAATGCAGTTTAGCTCTGATTTTAATACTGAGCCAAATGATTAATGTAGCTTAAGAAAGTTATTAACTGAGATATAGTCACATAAATGCTAGCCTTCAAGATTTCAGGAAGGCCATGAAGAACTGCCCTAAAGCACGATACACAATAAGCAGACAGGTTGAGCGCACGTGTGTGCATGTTGTCTTTTAGCACAACTCTTGCTGGGTGTGCAGAATAGAAAAAACTAGCACCTTTCCCAAGACTTAATTTGCAACTACAGCACATTAAATTATAATATATGAAAATAAATATTCTCTCCTAGCTGCCTTGCTAAACTGCAGGCTTACATAAGCCATGCCCAACATGAATTCAAGAACAGCAGATACCAAAATATTGGTTGCATGTTTTCTTTCTTCAAATCATGTATTAGGCATTAGTATATATGAATTACCTTGCAGTATTTCCCTATTGCAGCTAAATTATTTATAATCGTATTTTTTCTTGATGCCATTTATACTTCATGAACCGAACAATAGCCTCGACATGTGAGGATTGAACTGCAGTATAATCACTGATTCTTAGTTATAAATCACTGTACATGTGTTGCACCGTCATAGCAGCTCCATGTTTGAAAACAGTCACTGCGGAAACCTGAGCATTTTTAAATCCACGTGTTACCGCCTGCTCTGCTCTGCACTGCAGAAGCTACGCCTTGGACTCAATCATGGCATCTGTGATGTCACATGCAACCCATGTAAGCAGAGAAGTTGGTCTTAGAAAAAAAATTTCCAATCATAGTCACAACTATGAAAATTCCATGGAACGTGTTTCTACGCGGTGATTCCAAATATGCCACTGAATTTTATAGACATCTAGTGCTTGTGCACTTATATGTTAAGTAAGATTTTGGAGAGCAACTATTAAATTTTGCTGCAGAAAACTTGCTGAAACGCATGCTATTATTTTTGTCTTGACATGAACGAAAGGTAAAATCATCCTATCATATAACTTGAGTTATAAGGTTCTTGTGTTGCCATTTTAAAAACAAGAATATGTACACGCTTGCCTTCCCGTTTCTGAAGTGGCAACTTCAAACACCAACAACTTAATTTCTATGATAAGTGAGATGATAATTTTACCCTTATTGCATTCCCTGACGTCACTACAAATGAATGGCATGCCTTTTAACAAGTTTCCTCCAGCAAAATTTCTTACAATTACCCTCCAAACTCTTACATATTACATAACACAATGAAATTGAATGGCATATTTTCAATTAGCATACAAAAACATAGTGGACAGGGTTTTTACCTTCGGCTTTTTTTTGGCTTTTGGTATTTTTTTTGCTTTGGTATAATTATTGGCCTTTGGTACCTTTGGTATTTTTTTGTCAATTTAATTACTGGAACAAGCCTGTGATAGCTATGCTGCGGCACACATTCCCACACATTTACTTTTGCTTTCTTTGCCATGTTCCTTGAACATGAGACACCAACATAAAGAAATTACAGATGTTTGATTCTTACAGAAAAAAATCACAACTGTGAAGCATTTCTTTCATTTACAAAAGTCCTGTTATACTTGTTGCAAGGAACAGAAAAGACATCTTGAGGATGATTACAGACAGTTAAGCATCCAGACTGACAGCGAAATGTACCTCCGAACACTTGTGATGAGCTTGAAAATCTAGCTAACGATGACGTTAATCATAACCAGGGTGCTCAAGTGCAGGTGAGTGGCTGTTTCCTTATTCTTTTAGTTAATAGAAGAAGCATTCGTCGCAAACAAGACACCTATAGAGGGTATAGTTTTTTAGTACCGAAGTCAAGGCATTTGCCCATTACACCTTCCTACATAAACTTCAGTTTGTTTTACCAGTCCATTGTCTTTATGCATTTCATCCTGAAAATGGTAGCACAAATCATGTAATCTGATAGCGAAACATAGAGATGCATATTACAAAAGTATCCACTTCAATATTATACTGAATATTTAGACATTATTATGCAGCTTCAAGAGTTGGCTTTCCCGTAGCATTCACACCAGCAGAATATACGTCTCAAGTAGATGACACGAGCCTGAAATTTCATCTTAGATGTAGCACTTCGACTTACGTTATTAAATTGCAATATGGAACGTTATTTCCAATGCACCACATTACTCTTTCAACATAAATGGAAAGCAACACGTTCTGAAATTTTATTGTGACCTCAAGCACAGAAAATGACAGCTTGGAAAATGCGAAAGGAAAGTCCTGCACACATTTTCTTTGCAAAAAGTTGATGTAGGACTACAGAAAAGACTCCGAATAAGGTGCAGCCAACTTGACATTATTCTGTAATTAAACCACATTGCCTGGCAGGTTGTCTTAACACAATGGTTAAACATTGCAATGGCATGCAAACAAAGCAAAGAAAGGGCGTTGCACTCCTGTACATTAGCGAATCAGTGCGCTACATCCACTGGTCTCCACTAAGGGGCTGAATGATGCAAAAGATGCCTGAGCATGAAGTCACTGTAAGTGAATGGGCTTGTCCCAGAAGCCAGCCTTTCACAGTACACTGAATGGGACATTAGCAAACTTCTGAGGTTTCCGTTTCGCATCATTCATTACACATTTCGTCTTTCCGTCACTTTTGTCTTTTTTCACAACAATGCGTGGTTGTTGCGCCATCAACTATGCAAGAAGACTAGAAAAGATTTTGAGAAAGACATTTCAGGAAGAAGGGTCCTTCAGAGTGCAACGGGACCACAAGTAGGAGAGCCGACGACATGACAGCGTTAAAGGCAATCTAGAGCCTTGTCTCCTAGGCCCTGTGTCGTCCTGTTGCACTACAAAATACCCGTCTAATAATATGCACCACGAAGCCCAGAATGAAGTTTTGCTTAGTATTCAAGTTCTAATTTGCGTGATACCACTTATTATATTGCAGTTACCAGGTTGCAAACGTTGATTTTTATTGTCATGTAGTAAGTGGAAAACTTCCGCCGCTAGCCAACCACTTTGCCAAGTTGTATTCTTTTGAGCGAAGCCGACAGAGGATGTACCTACTACCCAATGTGACGTCAGTGGTGTCCTGGTACACGAGGGTATCAAGTACTGCTTTGTATTGTAGCAGATAAAGTACTATGCCTAAATGGGCTTTTATTCATGAGGCTTGGTGCAGTTGGCTTAAAGCAGCGCATGTCCTCTACCACTCTCTTCTGTAGGCCATTTCTCTCGCGCTGCACATATCTAAAATGGCACATGCTGCCGCAAATATTCATCGTTCTCACAAGTCGTTCCTTTAGCTCATGACTAGCCCAAAAACTATTTTGCGTGCTTCAGGTGTGTGCCGCTAGATAAACTTGGCTGTGCTATAGGCATGTCCGGTAGCTAAATCAACGCTTAAAGCAATCAACATCTTCATCCACCATCGATGTCAGGAGACATCGGCTGTTTGCAGCTTCTAGCGCTGTATATTTGAAGTATTTAAAATCGAGCGGCTGTTCAAAGGACGGGTGCCCTGGTTTCTGTCATCGTTCGCCTATTCTCTGCTATGCGAAATTTCAGTTATAAGATGACCTTAGCCTCATTGTCATTCTACTAGTACTCCATTGCACTCTGAAGAAAAGAACGCAGAGTGCTATGCAAGCACCTCTTTACCGCAGCATTTGCATGGATATTTTCCTAAATTTCTCTGAAACTGGAAGGTTTGACAAGCGATGCTCACATTTCTCGTGTTCGTATTTCTTATTTCTGTGATACAACAGCAGTTGCCACTAGAGAGTGGCATAAAAACTATGTACGAAAGGATGAAAGCTGTGGTTGCATTCACTGAAAAGCACAGCAGCCTTCCGTCTTCTGACACAAGCCATCCAACTCCCAGTGGCTTCACGTATGCTCAGCTCACATGAGAGAATGTGCCATCCAGCCACCTAGTGAAGATTATTAGTTACTTTCTTTTTTTGTCCGTGTGCCACTGCACTGTTTCATCGTAGTGTTAGACCAACTCGCCCATCAGTTCGTGTTATTAAGATTGTCAAACTATGCACAAAATGCACGTGCACATTGAATCGCAACAATGTCGAGATGCTGCAGGAGGGATGCCAGGCATATGCAGTTTACATGCTATTTTTTTCCTCACGTCTTACTGAGTATATACTGCAACAGTCATAAAGAGATAGATATGATAAAAACTTGTCTATACACAAGAGAAAAATTTATGTGGTTACCTCTGAATGAATTCCAATGTGGCTTGCACTTCTTGATTGTATTTCATGTTGAGACAAAAGTACGCAGCATACAGGGTCTCCATGGCGGCCAGAAAGCTCAGTCCTTCAAAGCACTTCGCTCCGTCGAGTGTCACAATGCACGTACAATCATAGTCAAAGATGCTTGTGCCTGAAAAGAAAATTATCAATGACTGCATCAAAAACTGAGTTCGGATTAAATATTAGCAATTGTGGAGCAATTCGTTTTTTTAATTCTACAGCTCCGAAGAATAATTTTTAGCATGATAATATGAACATGAGGCATACAAATCTTTCTCACATAGCTGGTCATGTCAGCACAGCTCACAAAAAAAATATGACGGCACCTCTATGTAGATGCAAATGCTAGACACTGAAGGTATTTATAAAGCAACGTACAAGAGCAGATGGATGAATGGCAATGCATGCGATATTTTCTAGAGATGATTCTCATGTTAATATTATAGGCCACAAACCTGAATTATATAGCTACACTAACAAGGTTCTAGCAGCGGGTTATGCTGCCAGGTACAATCTCAAAGAGAAGACTGTGGCATGCGGATGGTTAATTTAGCTTGCTGGGCACGCCTCATCGATTTCTTGAAGCTGCATTGAGTCTGACATACAGGGTAAATCACAACAACCTCCTTCGTTACCACGCTCTAATTCTTTGTGATCAATGAGGTTTCATACTTCCATGCTTTTTAGAAGGTTATACTCTGCTCAAAGCATCCAGAAAATTATGAAAATCTTACCAAGTACAACCGCCATTGGTGTAGGAGGCAGGTCACTAATCAGTTCACAAACACAGGTTGACGTCTGTGGAGGTAAGAAGCCATTATCAGAAGCAGATGAATATAAGGAAACTGCATGCTCAACACAAGGGCACACAGGTAACAAGTGTGCTGAAGAATCACAGGATTAATGAACACCTGGCTAATTGCAGCAGCAGGACTGCAAAAAGGAAAGTTCACAGCTTTTTGCACTTTGGTAAACTTTGAGGTGGTGCCCATAAAATTCTACTGGAACAATGACGCATGTTAATTGTTAATTTTTCGTTGACACTGGCTACAATTTCTGTGAACTCAAATGATGGAGCAAGTGCTCTAGAATTTTACAGAGATATGTGAAAGTTTCATCTACGGTCATAAAGCAGAAATTATGTTAATGCTGAGAGGCTACCGAGTATCCATCCCCGCAATAATCTCACCTCAAAAACACTAAATAGGAACTCTGTCTTTTCCTTGAAGAAAATGCACAGCAATGGGAACACCCCACTGAGCAGAGCTTTTGGACGGCCCATGTCCTGTGCTGCCCTGTCTGTCATAAGGAGCCATTGAAGTGCCTCGTCTCCCTTCAGGCTGTGTCACAGGAATGCATACAAGACCTCGAGGTCTGCAATTTCTTGATTGACAAATAATCCTTCTAGCTGCATGTCCGTTAGCCTGAAAAAAAAAAGACTTTTGGCTGTAAAGCCTTCTTGACATCACTGAAAACAACCATAACAGTGAGTGAAAGGTAATTTGTGTGGTTGCACAAGACTTTCACCTTTTTCAACCTAACGATCCAGTGCTGAGCAATTTATCCACACCTACAGGGTATGCCCTCTCTTCTTTGTGTCATGCATTACCCCTTCATTTTTTGGCCCTGCCATCTTGGTGCGAAATTGATGGTCATATGCAATGTGTTTCAGGGAAGCCTGCCACTAATTTTTAAAAATGGGCTTTTTGAGTTATGAAGACTGCTTCTGCGGCAGAATAATACCAGTGTAAGCGGGAAATTCAAACAGGTGAATAAAGTCTGCTAGTAAGTTAGTTAAATAATTTCTGATAATTAAATTCATAACTATCGCAGTCAGGCCACTGGCAGTAATTAAAAATTGTAGCCGGTCATTAGTAACAGCCATATCAGTGTTTGAATTTCTAAAACACGATTACTCTAGATGCTGTGGCTCAGCAAATTTTAGCAAGATAATGCCAAGATAAAGGACTTTGGAAATGCATGCAGACAAACCAATCTCTCTATATATTCGAAATAGCCAAACTTTCCATGTCACAGCACCAAAGGTAATCGTGTTTCAAAATTCCAAGAACTGACATGGCTATCAGTAATGACCAGTTAGAAATCTCTAATTGCAACCAGGTGCTAGAGATAGAGAAATGTGCAGAGTATAACCAACCAAGAATAGCGTTCAGTGATTACGAGAAAGCATTTGACTCAGTGGAGACCTCAGCAGTCATGCAGGCATTTAGGAATCATGGTGTAGAAACATCTTACGTGACAGTGCACACCTAACATAGTCTTTCATAGAGTCATCAATAAAATTCCAGTAAGGAAGGGTCTCAGGCAGGGAGACACGATGTCGCCAGTGCTATTCACCGCCTATTTACAGGAGGTTTTCTGGAGCCTGGATTTGGAACAGTGGGGGATAAGAGTTAATGAAGATACCTAAGTTATCTGCGATTCGCTTATGACATTGCCTTGCTTAGTGACTCAGGAGATGTTCTGCAAAACAAGATACATGAGTTAGACAGGCAGAGTCGAACGGTTGCTCTTAAAATTAACATGCAGGAAACGAAAGTAATGCTTGTCTCGCAAGTGAACAGCAGTTTAGAATTTGTAGCGAGGTGATGGTGGTGATGATGATGATGGTGATGTGTTTGGAAGTGTTCTTTGCTGGTCTACTCTAGTGGTGCTTGGGCGCATTGAGGCGAATTTTACTTTTGCCGTTTGCCCTCTGCTCCAAGACTGTGACACCTCAATTTTCTGAATAAAAATATTGTGCATTGCAATATACGCATACAAACACCAAATAAATACGCCTTTCCTTCTGCTAATCGCACCTGACTCACTAGCCGACTTGATTTAGTTCCTTACAGGCATCAATACATTGTTATAAATATTGATATTTCTCCCACACCAGAGAAATTTGCAACACACTGGATGGTCTATTTCGTGTACAGACCGGCGACGTGTTTGCGAATCGATTACCGAGTCATATGTGGTGATTTTTTTCGGTCCGCTTTCTCTTTCTTTATGTCATTTTCTGTTGTGACCAGATTGTTTTTAAACGTACGCACTCCTGTTATGTCTCGCCTTAAAGGAACGTCTTGCTGGGCAAGTTGGTAACTGTACATCCTTGGTTACAGGCGCGAAAACAGACACGACACAAGGCAGAAAGATGGGACGGAGCAATTCGTCTTAATATTCAGGTCTTAAACGACGGGTCTCCGTCCCGTCTTTCTGCTTTGTGTTTTGTCTGTTTTCGCGCCTGTAACAAAAGATACGTCTTGCTACACGAGACAAGAGCATACGTAAATAAATGATGACTAAAGAGGTCAACGCGTTCACAGGCGCCGGAGCTGCGCACGGCCTAGTCACGTGCTCTTGCTGCAACACCATTGTCATAGAGTTTCTAAATAATAGCTAGAAGGAAAGGTGGCGGGTCTGCACATTATCCACGAAGGACGGCCGAAGTATGCCAGGAATACGTGGCTCCGCATTGACATATCTGATGGCTTGCTGACTGTTGTATGGCACAGATTGTATTCTTAGTGCCCAAGCACTAATCCGATAAGAATCAACAGCGGGCAAAACGGTCCTTGTCTGTTGCCTTGTCTGTTCGCAGCTGGCCTAGCGCGAGCGCTTTGTCGGAATGCACTGCCGCTTATCGTCGTCTTTTACATCGCACAAATACGTGCTTTCGCACTGATTCAAATATAGTATACATTATTGAACGCAAAAATGAGCAGCGCCCTCAGCAGCGGTCTATTTTCACCAATTTCAATGCTACCCTCGAAGGCTTACAAGCTTCTTTTCACCGTGGGATCCATGAACAACTGGTGGCGCAAATCTGACAACTGCATCACTGTTCCATAAATTAAGGGCACGATGTTATCTACCAATGGCTACGGGGGCACAGTGGCATAGAAGCAATCACCCCGCAGATGAGGTCGCGCGAATTGCTCACCACGACGGCGATTTTGGGTCAATCCCCTTTTCAAGATCAGACGCAGCGGGCAGTCTTCGCTCTCGTGCGCGGCACAACGCTAGCCGCGTGGAATTCTGGCCAATTTTCCAATTCACGTTTAAAAGCCTTGGACATAAATCTGAAACTCCGGCTTCCAACCGGCCTACCATGACGTGAAGAAACTTTGCTGTGTCGTTTGTGGCTTGGTGTAGCTTCCACCATCAATTACTCATTCTTAACCAGTATGGCTGATAGCCCTGCATGTGCCATCTGCGGGTATGATGAGACTATATTCCACATTCTTTGTGACTCGGTCGTGAATTGGTAGCGCGTCCCTGTTTCCGAAGGGGAACGCTATCGCGTGCAGGTTCGAACAATAGAAGAAAGAGATCAAACAAAACAAGACGAAGCAGTATTTATAATTTAAAAGAAAATGAGCCAATAAGAAAGGTAAACATCAAGAAACACACACACACAACACGCGTACAACACTACAGAATTAAAGGGAAGAGTTCATCAGGAACTGAGTGTCCCAGGCGAAGCAGGAATGCCTTGCCGACAGGGCGGACGCGGGTGGTTGTCGTGCGACGCGTCTCTGGCGCTGCGTCGAAGGAAGCGATGGAAGGGAGCCAGGTGGTATTGGGAGCGGAGAGGAACACAGAGAGACGCCGGTGGTCTTCCGTCAAGAGCCCGAAGAACTTGGCAGCAGCAGGAGAATCGTAGCCAGATCCCGTCGACGGCGTCAAGAAATGCCGGAGGCTTAAAGCAGGCTCTCAAAGAGTGCCGTTCCGCAGCAAGGACCCTCAGTCCGTCGGCTGCCACCTCCAGACTTGCAGGGAACGCAGGAGGCTTGCGTCGGTAATCCAAGGGAGCTCCACGGCAGCACAGACTAACGTCCGACTGCTGCCATCTCCACTCTTAAATGACCCGACCTCCGCTGCGCTGTCTCCCTTCACACCTCGGTTTACTGACTCGTCTGCTCTCCGCCCCTCGTACTCGCAACGCTCTTTGTCGCCGTCGCCTCGCACACACCCTTCGCACACGCGCAACGCTGGGCTGGCACGCGCAGCGCTCCGCTGTCCGACGCACCACTGTCGACGCACCGCGTTCATAAATCCCCGATGATTTGGTGCACTCCTCACATATGCACCCCCTTCGAAAAAGTTTTTCGCAGAAGAAACTGCCGTTGGTGCACACAGCACGAACGTTCACGTGGGAAACAGACAAACGCCGTTGATGCACGGACACTAATGGTTACGTGATAAACGGACAAGTTGGACGCTGCCGAAGTTACCGAAGGCACTTTACACAGTCACACATGGAGGCACATGCGTGCACAGAGGGAATAGGGGGTAAAACATTATACATCTGGCAAAAGGGAAAATAAAAACAGTGCAAAATATCAGACACTGCCTTTACACAACCGTTACAATATTCACCATAAAGGTGAATATTTAAACTCTGAACAACTCATAACTGTAGAATGAAAGAAAAAATAACGCACAAACACTACTAGGTTTCACTTGCACAGGTAACAATTGGAAACACCAGATAGTAGCACTGTACCTTGGGTATCCACCTCCGGGACTTTATTAACGACTCGTGCAATCAATGCCTACGTTTTGCGAGCCTGTCACCTTTTTAGACTACAACAAAGGATGACGCCTGCACGGTCTCTTGGGACGCACGCTCTTCGTATCGTTTAAGCATATTGATGTGGAAGAGCTTCTTAGTGTGGCCCAAGTCGATCTAATAACCCACGTCGTTCTTTTTGCCGGAAACCACGAATGGACCTTTCCACTGCATCAGGAGTTTTTTGTGGATACTCGGCAAAAGAATCAGGGCACAATCTCCAACCCTTAAATGCCGCTTCTTGCTGCTCCTGTCATAGTATCTTTTCTGAGACTGTTGGGCACGCACCAGATTTTGCTGTGCCGCTCTCACAGTTTGCTCGAGACGTTCTCTTAGATCGAGAATGTAACCACATGTCGTCTTCATGTCTTCTCCCACCTCTTCCCTGGTCCAGAGCTCTCTGAGGACTGCCTGTGGTCCTCGCACATGTCGTCTAAATATTAACTCAAACGGAGAAGACACCAGACTCGCCTGCGGTACCTCTCTGTATGCGAACAGAAGAGGAGCGATATAATGATCTCATGTTATGGGCTGCTCCTGACTGAGCTTTCGCAGCATCTGCTAGAGTGTGCCGTTAAATTTCTTCACCATCCTATTGCACATTAGATGGTAAGGGGTCATGCTGAGATGTGTCACCGCTAAGAGATCACTGAGCTCTGTCAGCATTTCGGAAGTGAAACAGGAGCCCTGGTCACAAAGGATCTCTCTGGGAAAAAAACCTATACGTAAAAACATTTCCAACAAACCTTCTGCCACGGTCGCTGAATCTATCTCTGCCAGAGCCACGGCCTCGGGATACCGCGTGACAAAATCGACGAGAGTTAGAATATATTTATTCCCTTTCACCGATGTGGGCGACAGCGGACCGACAATATCGACAGCGACCCGATCAAATGGAGTGTCGATAAGAGGCATGCATCCCAACGGAGCTTTCCCTACTTCGCCTTTCGGGCACGTCCTTTGACAGGAGTCGCATGACCTGACATACCCCTTAATCTCCGCCTGCACTACCATCCAGTAAAATTCTTCCAGAACTCGATCTGTAGTCTTCTTAATGCCCTGATGCCCCGCCAACGGGCCATAGTGGATAAGCCTTTACACCTGTGATCGGCAAAACTTGGAAAGT
Organism: Amblyomma americanum; assembly: GCF_052857255.1. Lineage (NCBI taxonomy): Eukaryota > Metazoa > Arthropoda > Arachnida > Ixodida > Ixodidae > Amblyomma > Amblyomma americanum. The sequence goes on along the minus strand of NC_135507.1, from coordinate 120,451,462 downwards.
ACTACCTGTCGAACCTCTCTGCCAGAGGCGAGATGATAGAGGTGGTAATGCAAACCCTTTTTCATCAGAATAAGGAGTGCAAGTGCGAATTGCCGTGCTTGCCATGGAACACCTTCCCTACTCTCACCAAACACGCCTTCAATGACTCATCATTTCTTTGCTCTCCTTATAACATTTCCTTGGTGAACCTCCTGGCACCAGAGCTTAAAGCAGTTTTTAGCCCTCCATGAGCAAAAAACTTCCTTTCCAGCCAACACCACTTTTGGGCCCTCGCCCTCACCATTTCCCTGGCGACCTCGTCGTTGACTATGTCAGGGAATAATTTAGCCACGCCTTCTAATTTCTTCCAATTAATATCTGGATTGGACGGCTCACGGGCCTCTGGTATATTTCAAAATTATGACATCGTATAATGATGTCTCCATGCACTTTACCAGGGCCGTGCCTGTAAATAAGGGGAAGCGATATAGACTTCTGCCTCAGGAACTTCATGACTACTGCCATCAACAAGGAACACCGTAGATGTCGAGCCAGTGGGAGCTGAGTCAGGAACTTGGGCTCTCCGCACCACCACTGTAATGCTCCCTGTGTCCCCTAAAACACGTACGGGTAGGCCTCGGAGCTCGTCCTCTAGTACTGGCATGTGTTGGGCGTCAGCGGGATTTTTCCGGACAGGTCCGACCACTAACTTATTCTCAGATGGTTCAAGCATACCTGCAGCTGTGGACACCGTTTCGGGCGCAACGCACTCTGGCTGAGCACAACAGGACAATTGCTTCTGGTTTTCATGCTTTTTGAGCAGCAACTTACTTCATGCCCTGTTTTTCGTCCAAAAACGCAAATAACCTGCTTTGGCTTAGGCCGACAGTCGGCAGCCTTGTGTCCCGGTCGGTTACAAATGAGACACCTTCCGGACTGTCTATTTCATGGAACATCTTTTTCTCTCGGGACGTCCACCGCGAACGATTCTTTGAACGAAGACAGATTTCTTTTCCGCTGTGCCTCTAGAAAGTTGTCTGCTGCCTGATGCCTTTCCTCCGACGTTTTGCACTGTCTTTCTCGAAGGGAAACCGCCAGGCGACTATGACAGTTCCTCATGAACTGTTCGGCCACCACCGTAGATCATCATACGTTGTGGCCGTTGCCGACCCATCGATCGAAAAGACTGAGCAAACGTGCTGCGTGTTGCTTGCCTGTCTCTTTACCTAGCGGCTTACTTTCACGAAACCTTTGGCGATAACGTTCTGCTGTAAACCGAATGTGTTGGAGCAAGGCTAGTTTTGGCTATCATAATCCATTGAATCTGCCGGGGACAGTCGACCGAACACACGGAGCGCCTCCCCAGTCAAAGACATACTCAGTGCTGTAGCCCATTTTTCCATGGATCAGCTGTGCCCTTCAGCGATACGCTCTAAACGCTTGAGGTATGCATCCAAATCATTACTGCGATCGTGTAAAGGCGGGATCAATTTGTGTGGGCTAACCGCTGCTGAGGGCCCCGGTGCGAGTTCCCGATTACCCCCACCAGCTTCTGCGGTCCTTAATGTGAGCTGCAATCTACGCTCTTCAGCTTCTGCTAGGGACTTTGCATGCTCGCGTTCGGCTTCTGCTTGGGCCTTGGCCTGAGCGCGTTCCGCTTCTGCCGCGCCTTAGCATGCTCGCGTTCAGATGCACGTGTAGCGCGTTTCTTTTCCTGCTCAGCAGCAATCCACGAATGCAGCTCGGCGTCTTTCAACCCCAACTCTCTGCCTAATTCAATTAATTCCTTTAGCGTGCTCATCGTTTCCTTATTCTTAAAAAAAATCTCTCAATAAGTTAAACGACCACGTCCTATCGCGCGGACGGCAACGGTCGCGAATTGGTAGCGCGTCTTCATTTCCGAAGGGGAATGCTATCGCGTGCAGGATCGAAAAAGAGAACCAGAGAACAAAGAGATCAAACAGAACAAAACGAAGCCATATTTAAATTTAAAGTAAAAGGGGCCAATAAGAAAAAAAAACGCCAAGAAACACACACACACACACACACACACACACACACACACACACACACACACACACACACACACACACACACACACATACACACACACACACACACACAACACGCGTACAACACTACAGAACAAAAAGAAAGAGTTCACCGGGCACTGAGCATCCCAGGTGAAGCGGGGATGCCTTGCAGACAGGGCGGATGCGGGTGCATGTGCGACGCGTCGCTGGCATTGCGTCGAAGGAAGCGGCGGAAGGAAGCCAGGTGGTATTAGGAGCGTAGAGCAACACAGGGAGACGCCGCTGGTCTCCCGACAACAGCGCGAAGGACTTGGCAGCAGCAGGAGAATCGTAGCCAGACCCCATCGACGGCGTCACGAAACGCCGCAGGCTTAAAGCAGGCTATCCAAGAGTGCCGTTCGGCAGCAAGGACCCTCAGTTCATCGGCTGACACCTCCGCACTTGCAAGGAACGCCGGGGGCTTAGGTCGGCGATCCAAAGGAGGTCCACGGCAGCACGGACCCAACGTCCAACGGCTGTCACCTCCACGCTTGAATGCCCTGACCTCCGCTGCGCTGTCTTCCTTTACACCTCGGTTGTCTGACACGTCAGCTCTCCGCTCCTCGTGCTCGCCATGCTCCCTGTCGCCGTCGCCTCGCACACACCCTTCGCACGAGCACACGCGCAACGCTGGGCTGGCACGCGCAGCGCTCCGCAGCCCGACACACCACTGTCGACGCACCGCGTTCAAAAATCCCCGATGTTTTGGCGTGCACCTCACAGACTACCCTGCCTATACAGCGCCGAAAGGAAGTCGCTCTGCCGTGCGCTGGCGCGTCTAGATCCCCGCCCACTGACGGAAATAAAGATTCTAGGCCGGTGGCTGCAGCGATCGTCGGCAGTGAAGGCCTCCAAGGCACTGCTCCGCTTTTGCGAACTTCTGGCCTGTCCGATAGACTGTGACGTTAACGAACGCTGACTATTCATCGTGACTCTCCTTTTCCTTTCATTTGTCATCACCGAGTAGAGTAGCAAACCGATTATTGATGATGATGAGTGAAGAGGTAGCGCATCCTATTATTCTTCCGGTTAACCTCCCTGCCTTTCCTCTTTTTCCTCCTCCTCTTCCTTGTCTGAAGTTTTTGGTTGTTCAGTTTCGTTTCCATTGACGCTCTGTACGCTTTGCGGCTGTGTAGTTATGCAGCTGCTCACGCAGTTCATTTAAGATATTGTGCACCTGAAGACTGCGATAACGACATTTTGAGGAATACGCGTGGTCATTGTAAAAATTGTGCAGGGGAATAACTGCGCTATATGCGGTAAAATTCACAAATGTAATCTGATTTCACCTTGAAGAGCATGAGTCATATCACGTGATAGCGCACCCGAGCTTACCCGCCTCAGTTGCGTTTGTGGTTGTACGATCGAGAAACCGAAGTAATCTTTTGTGTCCCTTTGCTGGGCGCTTACGTGAGAAGCTAGTGACGGTAACCAAACTTTACATTGTTTGAGTCGTAAATAGTGATGGCTGCTGAGAAAGCTCCTTCGAGTTGTCTCATTTCCGAAAACACTGCATATGTTCTGTATGTCGAGACAGCAAACGAAAATTAAAGATCAGTTCACCATTCCTCTTTACGTCCCTATCGCATGTGCACCGGCATGCCGTTTCAAAGAATGGCAGTTTGATGAGCTCCTCTCGATGATAAGCAAAGCCTGCGGTTTATTTGTGGGCTGCTTTCGGTACGGTTCATTTCAGCCTTGGTCAGAAAAGGTTACAAAAGGGCTCCGGCGTGCCCAACACGGGCGAGACGACGTTAGAACAGACATTACAGACCATATTTAGTTTCATTTCCTGATCCCTATTTGCGGCTCCAATGATTTGTTTGATAATGGATCGTCAACTGGTCGCCAACAAACCTTGTTAAGGAGGGCAAGCTGTCGGTCTAGTTAGTGATGCATGTTTTTGAGGAAGGAAGCGGAGAACATGGACGAAGTACAGAAGAGAGGACACAAATGCACTCGTGAACGTCTAATTGTGTCCTCTCTTCTGTCCATCGTCCATATCCTGCGCTCCCTCCTTCAAAAACTTTGTTAAGCAGAGGGGTTGCATGCGTCAGCATTAACGCTGCCGTCGCCTACTTGTGATAAAGCAGGTTTCTGCTCCCTAATTTCTTTTTCGTCTCCGAATTCTCACGTGCAGCGCCAGGACATAGTGAGAGCCAGCGCTTTGAAAGCGCAAACAAGATTCTGATAGAAGGAGGCGGGTTCGAGAAATTATCTCTTGGCAGGAGCAGAGTGCGCAAATATGCAGTACCAGACGATGCCAATAAAACTTTTATATGTTTTAAAGTACCTCCTAAAGTGTTTTGTTTTAAGCGATAGCATTCAGTTTTGAAAGAATATATGCTGCAAAAAGTGTGCCTAGTAAACGCAAAAAGATTGATATCGACGGTTAACAATAATCGGCGGCATGGAGGGAAAGATCTTTCTCTCAGTGGGTGCTGGTTTGTACCTATCTGCTTTTTTAAAATATATTGAACTGTATATTGAAGGATTGAAAAAATAATTTACCTGGAGAAGCATAGAAGTGAGAATGATTGACTTTCACAGGCGAAGTCAGATAGTCAAGAAAGACATGTCGCAACCAGTACGAGTTTCTTGATCACAGTGAGGCGAGGAGGGCCAATAGGTGGCATTTTAAGAGCGAAACGATGACCACAAGAGGAAAATAATGGACGTGCTGGAAGACTAGAAAACTTGCGTTCCTTTGTCTTGCGACCCGACAAGTAGGCTGCAAAGAAAACTTCAAGAGCTTCTGGCCGGCCTGTTCAAGTTCGTACCCACCGCAAAGAAGAAATTGCGCTACCACCTGCTCCGCACCAACGGCTCGGCTCCCGCAATTTACGGCCTACCCAAGTTCGACAAGACTAGCGTTCCCTTGTCGCCCATAGTGGGCATCACCTCGTCTTCGCTACACAAACTATCAGAATGTCTGCACGGAGTACTGGGCCGCTTAGCTGGAATATACCGAACAGATATGTAAATTTCTCAGATTTGATTTGAAAGTTCGCAGGGGACGTTATGAAGTCGTTCGACGTCGCATCGTTGTTCACCAATCTGCCCATCTATCTGGACGTCAGCGCATGCAAAGGAGATTCGTAAAAACACCCTGCTCTCGACGAACGCAAGCCGTTTTTCGTTGCTGACCTCCGCACTTTGCTGCATTTTGCCTCAGAAACAAGTATTTTTCCCACCACGCCAAGGTTTCTAAGCAGACACAAGACACCGCTATAGGTGAGCCCGCATCTGCTTCAACCACAAACCTTGTCAAGGGGAGTTTGCAAGTTACGTTTATGCAGTTTGAATGTGCTTTTTATAAAGAGTGAGATTTAAGAAATTAAGATTTTTTCTGATAATAATTCAGATCTTGATATCATGCTTAGCGAGACGTCGCCCTCTAGTGATTTTGACAATTTCACCTGCCTGATTACAAAGAAATTTTTCTTTGAACACGATGTCACGTCATGAAGGAGTGTCTATGTTAATCGATAACTCTTCAGCATGTCATCTTTTGACCAAGTTATTAAGTACAATAGAAGATTATGAGGTGGTATCTCTTGAAGCACGAAAGCCGTTGTATGCTGTGCGATTTCGTCCACCAGCGCGTAATCTATACGTTCTTTAAGCTTTTTGCAAAATATCAGGGACTACAGTAACGATAATAGGCGACATGTGATTATTAGTGTAGGTTTCAATGTACACACGTAAACTGATAATCCAAGTAAACGTTATTTTGGAAGTTTATACGTCTCTAATCGCTGGAATAATGTCCTACCACAGCACCGGGAATCACCTTAACATTTGGAACCGCTCCTGACCTGTTCTCAAGAAGCTGTGACCAATAATACATAACCAGTTGCGTGCTGAATTTTCCTATGAGTCACCATATGCCAGTCTGCATAACAGAGCCAGCTCTACGGGCTTTTTAATCAAAACTAAGGTAAGTACCTGGGAGTGAAGTTATTTGAGAAAATTGTTCAGATGCAGCAAACAGTATCTTGTTAAAACTGCTTTTTGTTCTGTATAATGAGTACATGATTGGCAGTCTCTATAGACATAGGAAAAATATTCTTAACGCGTGGCCGTCAAGTGCACTACTTAAGAAGATCAAGGAACGCCAGAAGATATGCGCAATATTAATAAAAAGCCGACAGTCATCACATATGAGAGAATTCGAACAAAATCGTATTAGGCTAACAAAAGTCCTACGGCAAGCAAAATTCGCATATTATTATCAGATGTTTTCTTCTTGTGCTCACGACTAATTGCGTGAAAAACTGAATTACGTAGTGAAACGTCATCATGGTGTTTGAACCGCCAGGAAAAATTGTTTCAACGGATAGCTGCTCACTGGGCATGACCTCGCTATAGCGTTTATTGAGTATTTTGTCTCGAGGAATACTTACTTAAGATCCATCGAGTGCAGGGTATTTCTTACATAGAACCCAAACACGAAAATTTTTGGTTCAACGTACGAAGCTGAGGCATGTTCACTGCTCCAAAGCTTTAAAAATTCACGTGGTTGTGATGTGGATGAAATGGAGATTGCATAATAATTATGCCATTAAGGGCATAGCTGCTGCTCTGAGCCATGTTTACAAATTGGCCATTACCCAGATAGGATAAAGACAGCCAAGCTAAAAACGTTTATAGAAAAGAAACTAATCTTCCCCAGAACAATTATACACCCATCTCTGCTACCCATGTTTTCTATAGGCCTTGAGAAGATTACCTTAAACCAAGTGTCTTGTTTTCGTTCCAGATTTCAGCTCATAAGGAGTTAACAATATGGTTTACAGAAAAAATAAATTTACAGACCTAGCGCTTCAAAATCAGAAAGAATGCCTCTTAGAAAATAACTGAGCAGCTTGGCTTCCCTATTGCAGACGCAAAACATTAGAACACCGCAGGGGCGCCCCCTGTGGAATTCGGCGACTACCTCGCACGTACGACCTCTGTATAAAGCTGTTAAATGCAGTCATACTTCATTTCTCATAGGAGCCACTGCCATCTGCTAGTTTCCAGAAATTGGTCACTACTTCTATCCGGATCTTTACTTGGAGTTCAGTAACTAGGAGGACTAAAACGCTCACATGGCTTGCTATAGGACATCATTGTTCCCCGTCCTTTGGGAGCCTAATAATTCGCACTTCGAGGGTCTTGAGTCATGCTGCGGTCGATATCGACAGGTTCACAAATACACTCAGACGCCTTGAAAATAAAAAGAAGCGTCTTTTCCGATCGGCCAAGTTGCTTCCTAGCCAGGACGCTGAGAACAAATATTACGCAGCCGAAAAAAACGTAATTATCAAGTATTCGAGAAGCCAAGCGCACCTTTTTCAACTCCGATCTGCCTAAAATGTTGTCAACTAACCCCCGTAGGTTCTGGCAAGTCATTAACCCCTCGGAAACACGCACTATTTCCCTCACCAATGGTTCGGGTGAAACTGTATGCGAAACACAATGCGCCAACATGTTCAACGCGGCCTTTTCTTCCGTGTTTACTAATGAAACAGATCCGACATTTCCTCCGACATTTCCTCCAAACGCCCCAGTTATTCAAGATACTATGCCTTCTCTTACATTTTCTTCAGCAGGAATTTCGTCACTAATTGAAAACATTAAACTTTCATCCTCTGCAGGAACTGACAATATCAACGCTAAAATACTGATTAACGCCAAAGATATATGTTCATCTCTGTTGTGCTTGTTATTCACTCAGTCTAGCAAAACTTGGTGCTGGGCTAGTTGGTTAAGCATTTCGTTTGAAACAGGTCAGCGCTAAAAAAGACAAACACGGCGAGAGAACTCATCCCTGTGTCGTCTTTCTCTCGCCGTGTTTGTCTTTTTTAGCGCTGACCTGTTTCAAACGAAATTCACTCAGTCACTCTTCACAGGTCAACTGCCGATAGACTGGAAAATTGGGAAGGTCGTTCCAGTCTACAAACCAGGTAACAAGAACTCGCCACTTAATTACCGTCCCATCTGTCTAAATAGTATTCCCTGCAAAATCATGGAACACGTCATCTATGCACACACCATGGCATTCCTTGATTCGAACAACTTTTTTCAACCTTCTCAGCACGGTTTTCGTCGGGGTTATTCCTGCGAGACCCAACTTGCTACGTTTGTTCACGATCTGTATGCTAATCTTGATTGTAATCTACAGACTGACATCGTATTTTTAGATTTTGCAAAAGCCTTTGATAAAGTACCCCATAAACGCCTGCTGATAAAACTTTCCCAATTAAATTTGCACCCCCATATTTTGAAGTGGATTGAAGAGTTTTTAACTAATCGTTCGCAGTTTGTCTCCGTTAACAATAAGAGCTCTAACTCAATCCTAGTAACGTCGGGCGTTCCACAGGGATCTGTGCTTGGCCACTACTGTTTCTCGTGTACATTAATGATCTGCATTCAAACGTAACATCTAACATACGCATGTTTGCTGACGACTGCGTACTTTATCGTGCTATTCTCACCACTGCTGACCAATCCTCACTTCAAAATCATCTCAATGCTGTTCAGGAGTGGTGTGATAAGTGGCTAATGCAACTTAACCCACGTAAATGTAATCTTTTGTCCATCAGCCGCAGCCGTAATCCTCTAATTTTCTCTTACGAAGTATCAGAAGTTCCCGTACAACTAGTTCAGTCATACAAGTACCTAGGCATAACAATTTATAGCGATCTTTCTGGGAGCTTGCATGTTACTAACATAATATTGTCAGCAAACAAGACGCTAGGTTTCCTCGAGAGCCATCTTCACCATGCTGCAAAACATGTCAAGTTATTAGCTTACAAATTATTCGTCAGGTCCAAACTAGAATTTGAATCGCCCATTTGGAATCCTCATCAAGCTTACCTCATCAATGCCCTCGAATCTGTTCAAAATCGCGCTGCTCGCTTCATTCATTCATCGTACTCTTATGACATCAGCTTTTCCTCCTTAAAACAGCATCCGGAATATCACCCTTATCGCTCCGCCGTCGCATTGCCAGCCTGTGTTTATTTCATAAATTCTTCCACAGCCGTATGCACATCGCACCTTATATTCTTCCCCCAGCACGCATATCTCATCGCACCAGCCATCACCTACAAGTTGCCCGTCCACGCTCACGCACCGTCACTTTTTCTAATTCCTTCTTTCCTCGTGCAGCCGCAGACTGGAACGGCCCTCCAAACAACGTTGCCATCATCACTTGCCCAAGTCTTTTCGCTAAAAATGTAAAAACTTTCCTGTTATTGTGAATCTGGGCTTTTAATTGTTGCCACCCCTTATGTAACACCCCTCTTTTGGGGCCTTTAAGGTAATAAAATGAAATGAAATGAAATGAACCAGCGCTTTGGATACGCTGGCATTTCAAATTGTGTGTCATTGCAAAATATTTTTAACTGCTCTGCCGCAACAGATACGGAGTGCAAGTAAGTATTGCGTATCATGGAAACATACTACAGGCCCAGCAAGACATGAACATTTGGTGTCACTTTTTTGTGCAGGAGCGTGTCAGGTTTTGTTTTTCACGAATATGTCTATCGCGTAATGCGGCTTTTGAAACGAACACAGTCAGCCGGTTTTTTCTCATCCTGTTCCAATGGCCTGCACATCGCTCGTACTTAACCGTCACTAAATATAATTCAACCGCGCGGTGCCTTTCCATAAACCAGTGGTCCCTTTTTCTTAAACGGTGAGTACTGTCAAACGCAAAGGGCATTTTTACGCTTTTCTGCTAAAGAACATCGGTATCTATGGCACAGTCAGACCACTTCCGAAGATATGTTTTCAGTTTTTGGCGTATCTTACTCTCTCTTCTTTGTTCGTACCAGTAAACTCTGGCTGGACGCATACATTGCCCGATATAAGTACATACATCGCTTGCCCATCTTATCTACAACTCTTTATGACTTTGAACGGCCGTTGTGTTCTTTAAAAATACTGGAGTGGACACTTAAGAGCCCCATAAGGGTATGAAACGATAGCTTAATGGGTCAGTGCCCATTACTGTTCAGGACTCGTAATTCTCCACTAAACGTTCATAGACTCTTGGGAATCCTCATACCACTCCTGGCGCAGTGGTGCAGCGGTTAAGCGATGCGCCACTGCCCTGCGATTTTAGGTGCTCTCAGCGATGGGGCCTTTTGCGACCCAGGTTGCTCTTACCGAGCAACCTCCAGATACCAGTCATTGTTTTAAGTGCCCACGGTGCGCCGTTTGCTCACAGGTTCTGATGACGGCACACTGCAGTGTATTACGTGACATACGTAGCGCACGTGCATCCTAGGCTGCTTCTCTAGGGATTTTTCGTGGATTTTTTACTCACGGTAAACGGCGGCGATGGAGGATTCTCTGCGACACAAGCCCCTTAGTTCTATCGCGTTACTATGAGCCCAGCGTTGTCTTTCCTTTCGCCCTAATTGCAGACCCAAATGGTGCTCGTTGTTAAGTACTTCAAATTATCTCAAATAGGTCTATAGTGAATAGCTCTCAGAAATATCAGCTCGTACGTCTATGCTGCTTCAAATCGGTTTAAGTCTTCAGACGGTCGTCGCAGTCTCTGCTACAAAACAGCTCAGATCTGCCTTAGTGGCCACACACAGAATTATTCGGCATTGCTTTCAGATCCGTTCTTGTATTTTTGGGGTCGGCACGCTCCGACTGAGGCAACGAATGGACAATGAGCGCGAAACGCTTCATCTGGCACTCGCCATCAAACTCGATGATGGCGCTAGTTCGAGAGATATGATCGCCTGCCTTGCTTTTCTAGCGAGCTCCGAAATCGTGCGTGCGTTCTTGAAATAGTTGTCCCTACCCGCCAAAACCGATGCGGTCTTTCGCGTGAGCAGCATTTCGCAACGCGCGCACCCTTCCACCCAAGAGCAGGGAACCACACAAAAAGCGCGTGTTGCAAGATACGCGGAACGCGAAGCGGCAGGCAATCGGGATGCCGCCCTGCGAAATCCGATCTTCACGCAGAGGCACCCCGCGAAACTTGCCGCTCGGAGGAGCTCGCGTTCCGAAGAACCCCGTCTTGCGTGAAACAAAAAGCGGAAGATGGGCAGCGACGCCGCCGAGACGAGCGGCCGATTTTGCTAAACTTCATTCGACACCGGCGTTCTGCAGAGCACCGTATAAGGCGAAACGCTATTGTGACGCCATCCACTGATGGCGCAAGGAGAACGGGGCTCCACGCATGAACCTCGCACAAACATTTTTTCTTCCTTGATTCCAGAGTGCGTGTAGAGCTCCCGCAACTTGGAAAACCTTGTATCAGCTCTTGAGACGTGAATCCAGGCGAATACGATAGGATTGCCGCATTATTCGCTCTGCTGCTTCAACGCCGCCCACTGGGGCGCTCTGTTTTGGTGAGCTATTTTGTTATAGCTTCTCCCCGAACCTCGCTGTTGCTGTTTAATGTTAAACTTCTGTTATACTTTCTCTTCTTTCCATCATGGCCCATCCACTTTACCGCTTGCCTTGCACTCAGTTTGCCGGCCTTCTTTTCTCTCCTGAGAGATCTCCGGAGAGCTAGTCTCGCTGCTGCGAATACTACCACATTTCTTGCAGTTCTAGGCGCATGGCGTTTCAGTGCGAAAGCGCTATTCTGATGGGTAAACCACCAGCAAGATTTTGCGATGTGTGCAGGTTTAAGACGTTTGTCGGGTTGTACCAAGGGACATTAAAAAAATAAATATCCGCGACTGGGATTCGAACCCTGGGCGGCGCGAACACATTGGCTTCGCTGGCCACTGCGGGAGGGCACTAGGCTATCGCCGCAGCCGAACGCGACTAGGGTTAAACTGCACTGTGCGTTGCACATCATCGTCTTAATCAACTAATATTACTATGAAACTATTATTCGCGCTTTGAGCTATGTGGCGGTAGGGACAGAAAGATGTGCGCTTCATACGTTGGCGTGGACAACATAGTGGCAAAAACACCGCACTAGATCAATGGTCGATGGCGTTGACAACCTTGCTGTCGAAACGCGGCATTGGAGCATAGGTCCCCGGCGTACATCGGGTAAATTGGCATTGACGATGGAAAAGTTTAAGGCGCGCATGAGTGGCTGCTTGGGTCGGTAGAAACCTCAACCACACCTTCAGGGACGTGGCAGCGTTGTCCACGTGAAAAAAACTGTGCTTTCACACAATATTTCCTGCTTAGTCATGCTAAACTCATGTCCATTTTTTATACACATTTCAGAGGTTTAGAACGTGATTTATAAGAACACGTTACGGCATATTTTAATTTCTGGTTAAAACAAACGCTTCGAGATGAGTAGTGCCAACTTTTATACTCTCGCTATATTTCTCCAGTGCATACGTGTGTGCTATGTTTCTCCAGTGCATGAACCTAAGTACCGAAAAATCGGTGCAAGATATGAAAACTGAAATCATTTTTTTCAACTAGAAAGCCACAATTACATAAGGTAGACAAATAATTGTAGGTTTTATGATCATCCAGAGTAGAAATACCAATGAAATACTTGGTACTGCAACCACGGCGCACTCCAGGGTTAGCGATACATGGTGCTGGCCGGAGGCTTTAAATGTGTCACGTGCTCATATGCCAGGCTGCATCAACCACAAACAAGTTCTGTCGTCGAACACGGTGGAGCTCAGGAGCAGCGAGAGACGCATGCACTCGCAAGTAAACGGCAGAGGCCTGTAGCCAAACACAACTGTAACATCAGCGGTGATGTTGAAGCGCGAGAGTACATCCGTCACGGAGCGCCCTCCTTCCGCCACCCCCACCAATTGTTTTATTATTACCCTTCGTCCCATCACTCGCGAGCGATGCGTACAGCCGCATGACGCGATGGGTGGTGGCAGCATAGCACAGCGTAAAAGCACTGCTGCCGGCATCCCGATTTCATTTGTCTTCCCTTCACGCATTCTGCACAAAGATGCATTTGTACGCAGAAAGCAGTTCCTGCTGAATGTGGCTCAAAAGAGCTCCCCTCTGCCATGTAAGTCGAGGCCACAGAACTGTGTGCGCAATCGACGACTATCATACTCGAGTACATGCAGTAGCCCCCTGCCCCGCTTTGCAGGCAAGCGTGGCGTGTTTCGCCCGCGACGCACGTCCCAAGCAGTGATCATCAAAATGGAGGGTGGACTTCGTGGCACCCCGCTCTCTCGTTTCTGAGTCAGCGCTCCAGGAGTTTTCTGGGGCATGCCGCCGTTTTTACTGAACAGCGAGAACATCGACAGAACACCCCCTGGCTTCGTGAGCATGCCCCGGTGCGGATTTCATTACATTTCCTTAAAGACCCACGAGGAATATTACATAAGAGGTGGGTACATATATTTTGGTATGCAAGTGTTAACACAACGAAACACGATTGGTAACATTAATGGCAAAGTTGGATGAGCATGTGATGGCTGCGATGTCGTTGGGTAGGTCGTTCCAGTCTGCTGCAGTACGGGAAAAAAATGATGCGGCAAAGATGGTAGTTCGGGCACGAGGTCGGGAAACTTGAAAAAGATGACGAGTGCGATGAGATATGCGGGCTGTAGGGACGATGTAGGGTGCGCGGCCGAGTGAACTATGGAAGAATTTATGAAACAAGCAAAGGCTGGCAATGCGGCGACGAGATGATAAGGGCTTCAGGCCGGATTCACCTTTCAACGTTGACACACTGATGTCGTAAGAATATGATGAATGAATCTGGCTGCTCTCTTTTGGACTGATTCGAGCGTATTTATATGGTAAGCTTGGGGCGGGTACCAAATGGGTGAGGCATATTCTAATGTTGGCCTGACGAGGGATTTGTACGATAATAACTTCACATGTTTAGGGGCTTGGCGGAGATGTCTTAAAAATTCAAGTGTTTTATTAGCGGATGAAATTATGTTCGTAGAGTGTGTGCTCCAGGACAAGTCGCAACACAAGGTAATGCCTAAGTACTTGTATGATGCAAATGGCAAATGGCAAATGGGACGGTAGTTAAGCGGTGAATTTTTTTTTTACCCGATTTGAAGACTGGAACGACCTTACCGCTTTTCCAATCGCGTGGTAGTTGACCTGATAGCAGTGACTGTGAAAAAGTAAGCATAAAAATTGTGCACAAATATCCTTATCATTTTTCAAAAGCTTTGAGTTAATATTGTTAATGCCGGATGAAGATGAAATTTTCATGGTTTCAATAAGGGACGAAATGCCAGATGACGTGAAAACAACTGGTGGCATAGCATAATTAATCATTGAGGGTGGTGCTGAAAATGATGGCTGTATATCAATTTCTTTCGTAAATATAGATGAGAAGGCAGAGTTAAACATGGCAGCGCACTCAGCATCAGTGAAAACTGTGCCTGACTCATCGATCAGGGTTATTTTTGGTGCGTGATGCGGATTGATAACTTGCCAGAACTTTCTGGGGTTACTAGCTCGCATCTTTAGCAAGGCCGAGTGAAAAAAGGTATGCTTGGCATTAGAAATAGCGGCGAGATATTATCTTTCAGCTTCGCGATATCTTACCCATGCGCTATACGTCGCCTGAGACTTGGCTGAACAGTAAATAAAGGCGCATCTTTTTGTTCCACAAGCGTTTCAGTGTTTTAGTAAACTATGGCTTTTGTGAATTAGAGCGAAAACTAATTTGGCGGGTGAATCTATTAGCTAGACTTTCTAGTTTGTCTTTGAACAGCAACCAAGTTTCTTGAACACTGCGGAAAGGAAACCCTGACCAGAAAACTTAATAAAACGCGTTAAGTTCATTATTTATGACGTCATAATTTTCTTTGTCATAAAGACGGATGGTTTTATGGTATTTATAGCACCGGTTTGGCGTAAGGAGAAGGTTAGCGTGAATTACTTTGTAGTCGTTTATTTCAGTTAGATAGGTAATGGCTGTACGCTGTCTGGGTGATTGGTTAATAAGAGATTAAAATATTTGCGTAGTTCTGTGTTACGCGGGTAGGTTCAAGTATTACCTGAGTAAGGTTGAAGTTGTTGCAAAAATCTAGGAATTCCCTTGTTTCTCCATTGTTAGCTATAGGTGCAGGCTGGTTATGCCAGTCAATCTTCGGAAAATTAAAATCGCCGAAGAGGAAGATATGTGAATTAGGATGCTTTGTGGACAGTTGACTTAGTACGTTATTAAGCTAACGGCAAAAATCCTGGATACTATGTGGGGGCCTCTAACAAACTACTAGTAAAACTGTGTCAGGTGCTGCGTGAAAGATTAGCCACAACATTTCGAGGTCGGTTGAATCTTGTATTAGGGAACATGATAAATCTTGGCTGACAGCAATGAGAACACCCCCTCCTCGTGAATCTTTAATGTCTTTCTGAAAAACTTGAAAGTTGGGTACATCAGTCAGTACTTCATTGTCTGTTATGTCACTGGTCAGCCAAGTCTCAGTTAGTATAAGTAGGTTTCTGCTAGATGACGAAACAACGCTAGAAATAAGTTCACGCTTAGGAATAAAACTACGAATGTTAGTGTATATAACGGAGAGCGAGAGGCTAGATAAAGAAGCGTTCTTGATACGGTTTCCAGACCGTTCGTGATGAGATAATTGCTAATCTGAATGTGAGGGACGAGTTACTATTTCTTTGACTGTTTTCGTGGTTTCATCGAACACGTAGCGCTTGGTACCACTATGCAATGTCTTAAAGTTCACAGCAAATTTTTTTGTCCTTTCTTTAGCGAACGCGAACAGGTGCTTTCGCGCATTATGTACTTTGAGGAAAAAGTCCTAGCCGACGCTGAAGTTAGTTTCCTTAAACTTATGACCATTCGATAATGTGGCATCTTTAATTTAAGATGATGCAAACTTGACGATGTTTGGACCGAGTGAGGTTAAATTTGTAACGCCCAAGGTGATGGGGCGCATTCAATGTTCTCAGGGTTAATTGTTATATTCAAGTTCTGACAGCAATGGTTGATGACTGTTTCCGCAGAGCCTGCAAAATTTTAGGATGGGTTAGTGTCCGAAATGCCATAGAATATAAGATTATTGCGACGCGAGCGTTTTTATGCATCCTCAATTCGCGCTTCTAGAATGTATAAATGTCCAGCAATCTCAAAACCCTCAGATTTTATTGTTTCGAAATCGGTTTGAAGATCTGAGAAGCTTGGAAATGGACCTATAGACGTCTTAGTCTATGGCAACATCAGTGGAATTGACCTGAGTTTTGATGTCCTCTATTTCGGAAATGAGCGTGGTTTGACCGGCGGATATATTTTTTAGTTCAGCGAGCACAACCTCGATAGTGTTAGGGCCAGGTTAATTTCGACATCGCCTGCCAAGAGCAACAAGGCACGCAAAACATTGCCGAAATCGGCTGCAAGAAAAACGCAGCACTGCGGACTCGGCAGCTGCACTAAGAAATTGTTGCTAGTTTTTTTCTTCAAACAGAGAATACTTGTCACCAACCTGCATGACGAATACCAGAGGATTAGTGACTTGTGCGGGAGCGCAGCCACAGAGCGGCGAAGGTGGTTGTAGCACTTTTATTTCTGCGGGTGATGACTGTGGTGATGTGGTTTTTTATTGAGCATCCAGGAATAGAAATCCGGATAGTGGCGCTGCCGGACAGGATGAAGCGGCGTTTATGTCGGGCGGAAGCAGGAATTGGATGCAGTTATCACAGCAGCTGGGTGCTGCAGTCGACACCGTGGCGGGCGGAAGGGCGAGCAGAGCAGTGAAGAGCGCGTTGACAGTGATGGCAAACATCTGCATGACGAATACCAGAGGATTAGTGACTTGTGCGGGAGCACAGCCACCGAGCCCAGAGAGCGGCGAAGGTGGTTGCAGCACTTTTATATCGGCGGGTGATGGCTGTGTTGATGCGCGTTTCCATTAAGCATCCAGGAAATAGATATCCGGGTAGTGGCGCTGCCGGGCAGGAAGAAGCGTTAATGTCGGGTGGAAGCAGGAATTGGATGCCGTGATCACAGCAGCTGGGTGCTGCAGTCGACACGTGGTGGGCGGAAGGGCGAGCAGGGCAGTGAAGAGCGCCTTGGCAGCAATGGGAAACATCTGCATGGCGAATACCAGAGGATTAGGGACTTGTGCGAGAGCACAGCCACCGAGCCCAGAGAGCGGCGAAGGTGGTTGCAGCACTTTTATATCGGCGGGTGATGACTATGGTGATGCGCGTTTCCATTGAGCATCCAGGAAATAGATATCCGGGTAGTGGCGCTGCCGGGCAGGAAGAATCGTTAATGTCGGGTGGAAGCAGGAATTGGATGCCGTGATCACCGCAGCTGGGTGCTGCAGTCGACACGTGGTGGGCGGAAGGGCGAGCAGGGCAGTGAAGAGCGCCTTGGCAGCGATGGCAAACATCTGCATGACGAATACCAGAGGATTAGTGACTTGTGCGGAAGCACAGCCACCGAGCCCAGAGAGCAGCGAAAGGTGGTTGCAGCACTTTTATATCGGCCGGTGATGACTGTGGTGATGTGGTTTTCCATTGAGCATCCAAGAAATAGAAATCCGGGTAGTGGCGCTGCCGGACAGGAAGAATCGTTAATGTCGGGTGGAAGCAGGAATTGGATGACGTGATCACAGCAGCTGGGTGTTGCAGTCGACACCGTGGTGGGCGGAAGGGCGAGCAGAGCAGTGAAGAACGCGTTGGCAGCGATGGGAAACATCTGCATGGCGAATACCAGAGGATTAGTGACTTGTGCGGGAGCACAGCCACCAAGCCCAGAGAGCGGCGAAGGCGGTTGCAGCACTTTTATATCGACGTGTGATGGCAGTGATGATGCGGTTTTCCATTGAGCATCCAGGAAATAGAAATCCGGGTAGTGGCGCTGCCGGACAGGATGAAGCCTTGATGTCGGGTGGAAGCAGGAATTGAGTGCCGTTATCACAGCGGCTGGGTGCTGCAGTCGACACCGTGGTGGGGGGAAGATATATAAGAAGTTAGCGCAAAACTTAGACGAAGACAGAGAAGAAACACACAAGACGACAGACGAGCGCTACTACCAACTGTTTATTGCGAGCAGAGCAGCGAAGAGCGCGTCGGCAGCGATGGCAAGCGCCTGTACGACGAATATCAGGGGATTAGTGACTTGTGCTGGAGCACAGCCACCGAGCCCACTGAGCTGCGAAGGTGGTTACAGCACTTTTATATCGGCAGGTGATGACTGTGGTGATGCGGTTTTCCATTGAGCATCCAGCAATAGAAATCCGGGTAGTGGCGCTGCCGGACAGGATGAAGCTGCTGTTCATGCTTTATATGATAAGTATGGAAAGAAGGCTATATACAAAGAAGCAATCTAGGTTATGATCGGTCATACCAATTAGGCGGAAAGGTTGTTGAGCAACGACTACAGGGTTTAATGTATGCGGACGATATTGTACTGTTAGCAGATAGCCAGGAAGGTTTGCAAGCTTTGGTGAATTTGCTGTGGAGACGAAGGAGACAGTCTAGGATTCAGTTTTAGCGCAACTAATTCAGGTGTGATGGTATTCAACAGCACAACTGATCAGGAGCTTACAATACAAGACCATGAAATACCCCGAGTGGCCGAATACAAATATCTCAGGGTATGGGTAAACAAACGGCATATGTACACGGAAAAGCACGAGCAGTCTCTCATAGAAAAAGGGCGAAGAGATGCCGGGATAATGAAAGATAGGGCATTGTGGGGGTACAACAGGTATGAAGTCCTCAGAGGTATTTGGAAAGGAATAATGGTGCTGGGGTTTACTTTCGGGAATGCGATTCTATGCTTAAGGGCTGAGGCTAAGGCTTTTATTTGGGCTAGTTGGTTGTAGCTGTGAAACATATTGACTAGCACATACACAGAGACTAAAGTAAGAGTAAGAGACAGGGCACACGCTAGACTTGCAACCGGAAACTTTACTTGAAACACTGTATTTATACGCTTTCCTTCAGCGCCACCAGTGCCACATATGATGTGCTGTCACGTCAAATGACGATGAAGAAATTGAAGCTTGAAGGAACAAAATGAACAGGGCACATGCATTAGGGAGAACCCCGTAGACATATAGCAATATAAGATAAGTGAAATCTATCTCGGTAGGGTGCTTCAGTGTGGCGCGAAACACAAACGATAAACGAGGAGGATCTAAAAGTTAAACATAAAAAGGGTGTGTGGTCTGTATCAGATGAAAACTTATCAAGAAGCTAAAACCAGCACAAGAGATCTGCAGGAAGATCAACAACACGTTCCAACAGCAGCAATGTTCAGATAAAGGAATTAACACCAGGGCCTACCAAATGATGATGATCACACCAAAGGGCGGAGAGAATGTAAAATATAAAAACAACGGGACCTCTAAAGAGGCCTACACACGACATTAGAAACCTAGCAAAATTGGATGGTACATTTAACCCGAACAAACATGCTCATAAAAACTGACCACACATATGGTCCTAAAAATTTGCATCTGTTGCTGAAGGCGGCTCAAAAAGGTGGCGACGAAAAATGGTGTCTCGGTGGTGTTGACGGCGCCTTATAAACTGGGCAGGTTGTGCCGTATCGTGAACGGTGACAGCAGAAACAGCAGTGCCTGCACCAGGAAACACCGAAATAGACCCGTCAAGTGCCAAAAGGACGTCGTATATAATATCCCTTTACCCTGCGGCAAACGATATTTGGGGCATACCGGGTGTTGCCTAAATGAGAGGCTGCAGGAGCATCAGCAGAAAGTTTCACCAGTCGCCATAGAAGGCCATCTGGCCGAACATTGCAAACTGTGCCCATACAAGCCAGCATGCATACCAGGATGAAATAAGACTGTGGCTGTAAGAAGGCTGAAAACGAAAGATGGTGGGGAGAGCCTTGAATCCTTTCACATTGCTAAGGCAGGGGAAGGCTGCGTATGCAAACAGCCTGTGGCCTTAACAAAGAAGGAAATGCGCTATTTAGAAAGGTATGTTTCACCGTCCAGTGTGTGATTGGCAGGTTTGTTCACACTACCTTGAGTCCATGTGTCTTCTGCGTTTAGTATTCCATTTAATTTTACTATGTTTGACAATGTTGTGTTTAGGGCTTAGATTAATGTGTTTTAGGACCACATACATACATACATACATACATACATACATACATACATACATACATACATACATACATACATACATACATACATACATACATACATACATACATACACACACACACACACACATACATACATACATACATACATACATACATACATACATACATACATACATACATACATACATACATACATACATACATACACACACATACACACATACATACACACATACACACACCCACACATACATACATACATACATACATACATACATACATACATACATACATACATACATACATACATACATACATACATACATACATACATACATACATACATACATACATACATACATACATACATACATACATACATACATACATACATACATACATACATACATAATAATAATCTTTATTTGCCATCGTACATTTGGATGGGAGGACGGCGGGAAAAAAGCTGCTCGCAGGCAGCTTGACCAGCCCACAGCCCCTGTTTTTTTTTCTTTTTTGGCAGAAGCACAACAATACATCAAATCTGTACACAATTTGGCACAGTAAATTAACATTCGCTACAGTAATCGCGTCTTGAAAAAAAAAAATTCCAGTCACAGTACCAACAACAGAATAACATGAAATCACAGAAAATGAAAGTATCCGAAATCATGAACTATACATAAGGCGGAGATTTCTGTAAGGACATGAAAATAAATCAAACCCATCTAATTTGTAGGTGTTCAAAAGAGAGGGTAACGTGTAAGATAGGCGCTGTTTCCCGGTGTTCAGACGAGGAGTAGGAACTAACCACCGTTCTGCATATGTAGTGGGGTATCGTGGCAAATTGGTTTGCAAGTTTGCAAGACCCTGTAAGCTATTCAGATTGTGTCTTAATTCTGTTTTGATCTTCACGCTGAGTCGGTATTTATATAAGTTGTATATACTAATTACCTTGGCATTGTTAAAAAGGTCTGCAGTGTGGGATCGGTGTGATGTATTATAAGCATGACTTTTTTACAGGCATATTTTTAGCGCAAAGGACGGGACGAGATACAGACAAGACGAGCACGGGCGCTTGTCTGTCTTGTCTGTATCTCGTCCCGTCCTTTGCGCTAAAAATATGCCTGTAAAATCCGAACACCAACTAGCCCAACAACTCACCCTGTTGAAGTATAAACATGACGTATGTATTTTTTCTGTAAAAGATGTATGCGCTGTAAAATAGACGGTGCTGCGGTTCCCCATACGAGTTGACAATAGTTAAGGTGCGAGTAAAAAAGTGAGTTATATAAAAGCAATTTGGTTCTCGTTGATAGCTGATATTTGAAACTGCCTACCAAGCCGGTGATTTGAGCTAACTTTGTTATGAGATAGTTTATGTGATCATTCCAAGACATATGGGAGGAGAAAATTACTCCAAGACACTTGAAACTCTCCACAATTTCTACGTTACGGAAGTTTAGTACTATGGCATGATGTGGCGGGATGATTTTGTTTATTGGCCGAAAAAAGATTGCTTTGGTTTTCTGTTCATTTATACGCATGCAATTATTTGTTGCCCATTTTGCCAACGCTATCATTGTGTCGTTACATGCGGATATTATTTCTGAGATATTTTTTCCGGAGAAAAAGATGCTCGCATCATCCGCGTACATAATAAATGTTGCTTCAGGGTTTATGTTTATAATATCATTAAGGTATAGATTAAACAGCAGTGGTCCTAGTATACTACCTTGTGGTACACCAGCGTGGATAAATTTAATTGCAGAACGGGCATTATTTAGCTAAACCACTTGCTTTCTCTGAGATAAATACGACCTTATTAGTTGTAAGGCAGTTCCGCGGATGCCATATCGCTCTAGTTTTAGCAACAGAATATTGTAATCCACCAAATCGAAGGCCTTTGAAAAATCGACAAATACACCAAGTGCCAGAAAGTTTTGTTCAAACTGTTCAAGAATAAATTCTTTTTGTGCAAGAAGTGCCAGTTCGGTTGATTTGTTTTTAGTAAAGCCATACTGATGTGAAGTAAGAAGATTGTATTTCTCAATGAATTTGGATAAGCGTATGTGCAAAAGTTTCTCAAAGACCTTCGAAAACACAGGTAATATGGACGCCGGTCTATAGTTGCTCAGATCATTTCGGTCACCTTTTTTATATATTACAGTTACTTTCCCTATCTGCATTTTGGCCGGAAAGACTGCTGTTGTTAAACATGTATTAAATATGTTGGCAAGACCCGGAGCAATGATGTCGGCTACGTGTTTCACAGGCCGCACCTGAAGGTCATCGATATCTCGGGATGTACTATTTTTTAGGTTCTGGATTACAGATATTATTTCCTGGTCAGTTGCAGGTTGCATAAATATAGAGTCACTGTTCGGAGTACTCATGTACTCTAAAGCGTCGGACGAGCCGCTGCTCGTGGCAGTCCTACAAAAGAAAGTATTAAATGCATCGGCTAAATCGTTTCCAGATAACTATTGACCATTGACTTGTAGTTCCGAGGGTGCGGCATGTTGCAAAAGGGTTGCAAGCCCCAAGGGTAGCGTTGGCCTGGCGGCCTGGGGCAAAGCTGGAAACATCCGAAGGTCCCGGCAAAGGATGAGTCGACTGGCAACAGAACAACTTGTTTATTCTGGCATCGCAAAAGAGCAGCCGGTCAGGGCGACCACGTTACTCGAAGGAAGAAAATCGAAGTCTCTCCTTGGCGTAGTAGTAGTAGTAAGTGGATGAAAAGGGAAGAGGAAAGGAAAATGCACGGGCCTGTGACTGGTGTTAAAGCACCACCACCACTGCCGGCGTGCAGATAGAGAGAAGGATAGGTAGGGTTTCAGAGGAAGAAGGAAAAAGGGAAAAAAGGGGGGAGTATACAGATGCGGGAGACGCCGTCAACAGTCAGTCAGCTGCCTTGGGCTAGCAATAGCCGTCCAGACCCGTCTCCTCCAGGAAGGCGAGGAGAGACCGGAACGCCTTGGAAGCGTTGGGGCCGGTGGGGAAGAGGAGGGCACTGGCCGAGTTTGATGGAAGGCTCAGGTCCCAGTAGCAGGCAGCCAGCTTTGCCTGGTGGGTGGCCAAGGCAGGGCAATCGAGGAGGAGGTGGTCGATGGTCTCCTCCGAATGGCCACAGCGGGAGCAGTCCGCTGTGAGTGCCAAACCCTTGCGGTGGAGCCTAGCCCCGGTCCAGGAGCATCCAATGCGGAGCCGGAGCAGGAGGGACCTCTGACGTCTTGTGATCCCCTTGTCTGGCAGGCGTTGTGGGGGTTTCCCTTGGGCGACCCTGGGGTCGGGGTGCTCCATTAGGAGCTGCCGCTCCGCGATGCCTCTGGCCACATTCAGGGGCACCACAGCAGTAGAGCAGGGGGTACGGTGTCCATGCGCAGCCTTGGCCAGGGCATCTGCCTCCTCATTCCCTGGGACTCCAACGTGGCTGGGGATCCAGGCCAGGGAGATAGAGCAGCCATGGGAACAGATTCTGTCCAGTCTGGCTGCCAGCTTGCGCACGATGGGCAGCCGGCTCCGTGGCTCTTGCAGAAGCTGAAGGGCCACCCTGGAGTCGCTCAGAATGGCCACAGTCTGCAGCGCGGGGTGGGACTCCAGGATGTCGGCAGCCAGGTGGAGGGCCGCCAGCTCTGCTGTGGTCGAGCTGGCCACGAACGGAAGCCTGGCCTGCCGGCTTTCTCCCAACGAAGGAGCGGTGCAAGCAGCTGCGGCAGACGGGCAAGCACCCATGAGGACCGACCCGTCCGTGTAGAGCTGTGTGCAGCCGGCCAGGTCCTCCTCCAGGGTCGCTGCTGCTTCCTGCCGGAGGCCAACTGCAGGGGTGAGGCGCTTCGGCCTGGTGCCCCGTGGTGGCATGAGCACCCGGAACTGATGGCCCAGGTCCGGTCGTGGAGGGGAAGGAAGGTGCTCCGGCTGCCCACCCACCAGCTGTTCGAACTCCTGGGCAACCTTCCCCATTCGAGAATGAGGGTGGCCGAGGAGGCGCTCCAGGAGGGGACGCCCGTCCGGGGCGAGGTGGAGACGCTCAGCATGGCGGAGCGCAGTCCGCTGGGCCTGCAGCATCATGGGCCACACGCCAGCCTCTGCAAGTGTGGCCGAGATACGGGAGCCACGGGGAAGTCCCAGACAGAGACGGACTGCAGCCCTCAGATCGCTCGATGGCCAGCTGCTGTTGTATGGTCATCTGGACCAGAGGGAGGGCGTACAGGAACTGGGCCCCTGCCATGGCCTGGAAGAACCGGAGCCCCATTTGTGGGGTGATACCGTTTCCCCCAGCCAGGAGACTCCGGATGGCGCCACGGACCCTGGTTGCCTGTCGGCAGAATGCCTTGACGGCTGGGCGCCAGGTGAGGTGGCGGTCGATCAGGAGGCCCAGGTAGCGGCAGGAATGCCGCCATGGGAGCTCCCGTCCTGCGACGCTGAGGTAGGTCTTCCCTGGGCGTGCTCCTGGCCGGATGTTGAGCAGCATGGCCTCAGACTTGGTGGGGGAGAGCTGCAGACCAACCCGTTCCAGGTAGGAGCCGACCCTGGTGATTGCCCGTTGTACGTTCTTGATGACCTGAACCCTCTGGCGCCGTGGTCCGCGACACCATAGGGCAATGTCGTCCGCGTAGATAGCAATGCGGACGGGTAGTTTCAGGCCATCTGGGAGGCAGGTGGGCAGCTGGGCCATCACCAAGTTGAACAGCATGGGGCTCAGCACGCTGCCCTGGGGAACCCCTCTGGTGAGGGCCTGGGGAGTGCTGGTAGCGCCTCCAGCTCGAACACAGCTTGTGCGGTCCCGAAGGAAGCCCAGGATGTAGCCACGAAGGTTGCCGGTGACGCCAAGGCAGTCCACGGCCTCGAGGATCGCCTCATGGTAGACATTGTCAAATGCCCCCTTCACATCTAGGAGTGTGAGGCAGACGACGTGGTGGGAGTGCCGTGCATCCTCGAGGCTGGACACGATGTCGGCTATGGCGTCAGCAGTACAGCGGTGCCTCCGGAACCCAGACTGCTGCTCGGGCAGGAAGCGTGTGGCCGCAGCGATCCACTCCAGCCTCCCCAAGGCCATGGACTCCATGAGCTTGCCTGGGGCCGAGGTCAAGGACACCGGCCTGTAGGACAGCAGGTCAGCAGGTGGCTTACCCGCCTTGAGGACCGGGACCACCAGGGCTGTGCGCCAGGCCTCAGGCAGGCGGCCTGTGGACCAGACCTCGTTGTACGTCTGGAGCAGGCTCGTCTGCATGGCGTCGTCCAGGTTCCGCAGCATCTGGTACGTGACGCCATCTGGTCCAGGGGCACTGCGGCGCTTGGAGTGCAGCAGGGCAGAAGAGAGCTCCCCTTTCGTGAGGGCCCTGGAGCAGACGGCCGTGATGTCCACCGCATGGCTGCAGGCTGGCTGGACGCAGTGGCGCCTTGGATGGAGTCCTGCTGGAGGAGGCTCCCGGGGAAGGAGGGCCGCTGCCAGTTTGTCCGCCAGCTGCTGGTAGGTGAGTCCCCCTGCCACTGCGATGGCCAGGTAGGGGGCCCTCTGGATGGAAGGCTCCAGCAGCGAACGGAACAGACGCCACGCCCTGGCACTCCCCCTGGCGGCCACCAGGGAAGCACAGATGCCCTCCCACGACTCTCTGCGACGTCGGTTGTGAGACCGGCGGCACTTCGCATCGAGCCGGTTGTGGAGGGTCCAGTGCTCGGGTCGATCTGTGCGGAGAGCCCTCCGCTCTGCCTGGCGCCGTTGTGCCCGCAGCTGGAGGAGGAGTAGGTCCGGGATGGGCTGACCTGAGGGGACCTCGCAGCAGATCGTGGCAGCCTCCGCACATCTGGCAACATGCGTCAGGATGTCGTCCTGCAGGGAGAAGCTGCGAAGGAGGTCCCGGAACTTGTCCCAGTGGACCACCTTGTACATTCGACAGTCCGCTCTCTTGCCCGGTTTAGGAGTCAGAGTGATAGGGTAGTGGTCCGAACCCCAGGTGTCCGCCGAGGGGTGCCATCCATAAACACATCGGGGGGTCCCAATAGATAGATCAATGCATGTGCGGACGCCCCCTCGACGGACAAACGTGGGGACCCCGGTGTTCAAAACATGCAGCCCGGTGCCGCGAAGGGCCTCAACTAGGTGCCGGCCGCGACGATCCGCCCTGCGGGATCCCCACCGCGGGTGAGCCGCGTTGAAGTCCCCGAAGAGCAAACAGTCGCCGCCAATGAGACTGACTAGCTGCGGCAAGGATTCGGCGTCCCAGGGGGTCTGGGGGCGCACATATACACTTGCCACAGCTGTGTCAACTCGACCCAGCCTGACCCTTACGCAGACGAACTCCATGGGGGCCACAACCTCATCACTCACCAAAATCTCCGCCTGGGCAAGAGTCCTGCGGACGAAGATGGCTGCCCAAGAAGGTCCGGGTGGATGGCTGTCCTCCAAGCAAGGGTCAGCCCGACAGGAGGACTGCTGGCAGGAGGACCGGCTGCCATAGCCGATGTACCC
Source organism: Amblyomma americanum (assembly GCF_052857255.1). Lineage (NCBI taxonomy): Eukaryota > Metazoa > Arthropoda > Arachnida > Ixodida > Ixodidae > Amblyomma > Amblyomma americanum. The sequence goes on along the minus strand of NC_135507.1, from coordinate 120,424,950 downwards.
TGGCAGGTGCAGTTTTTCCCGCTGCAGGTACACCTCCTGGAGGGCCAGGACATCGTACTCCTCCAGCTGAAGGCGGTCATGGAGCTCAGACAGGCGAGGTCGAAGAGCCCGGCAGTTCCACTGGAGGACCCGTGGTCTGGGGACCAGCTGCGGTGTGTTAGCCATGTTGCGTATTTGGCTCTGCGGGGCCTGCGCTATGCCCAGGGGTGGTTGATGGGCTGCTGTCAGGAGCTGCGTGAGGGCCTGGAGGGTGGTCGCCAAGGTCCGCGTCAGCTGGTCCAACTGGCCACTCAGGAGAGGAACGGGACCAGCCTGGGTACGGGTAGCTCCTGGGCAGTGTTGGGGGCCCATGGGCTGCTCATGTGGCCTGGGTGTGTCAGCCGCAGAAGTCTTGACGGCCTGGGCGTACGATTTGGGCCCAGTCCGAAGGTCCGACCGGATGGCCCTCCGTGACACCGGTTCCGCAGCGGCAGCAACCGCAGCAGCCACACGTCGTTCCTCCTGCCAACGGGGGCAGGCCGGATTGTCCGAAGGGTGGCCTCCGCCGCAGTTCGTGCACCTTGGTGCTGTGGCATCACAGGCACCAGTCCCATGTTGTCGGCCGCAGCGGCGACAGCGCCTGGGGTAGGTGCAGCTGGCCGTCACGTGGTCGAGGCGGCCACAACGACCGCACTGGATGGGGCGGGGCAGGGCTGGCCGAACTGGTAGCCGTAGCTTGTAGATGGCTACATGAGACGGTGGTTTGGGCGCCCCAAAGCGGACGTGCAGGGTGGTGCCCTGGCCGCGCCGAACTCCAAGGATGGGCACTGATGCTTCCAGTGCTGAAGGCAGCTCTGCGTCCCCAAGGTCGGCAGGTACTCCATGAATGAAGCCCGTGGAGACGCCCTTGTCAGCAGCCGGTCGGGCTCGCACCTCCATCCCGACAAGGGATTGGATGGCAAGGAGTGCTTCCAGGGCCTCCTCTGAGACTGCGTCCGCAGCCACCACATTCCGTGAGGGGTTGACCCGCACGGAGGCGACGCCTGGTATGCTGGACAGCTCTGCTGCAACCTGGAACCTGCAGCGGTGTTGAAAGGTGTCACCCTTTCCCCGTGGCCGGAACAGGACGGTCCCCACCAGGTTGTCCACGGCCTCAGGGGGGAGGGGGGGGGCGGCGTGCCCCACGTCGGCGCCCTCGCGGCACCTTTAAAATCCAGCCCTCCTCAGTGTCCCTCTCTGCTGGGGGAGGGGGTGCTGCAGATGTGGGACGGCTAGGGGATGGGTCCAGGGTGTTGTCAGCTGGGTGGTCCTCTCTTTGGGGTGCCAGGGCCGCACAGCTTTCCTCCGCGGCGTCGGGCGGACCGGAGTCCTGGGACTCGATGGGCACAGGAGTAGATAGTAACTCCGAGGGGGTGGAAGACTCCTCCAGGGAAGTGGCAGTCTCCTGAAGAGGCCCAGGAGTAGGGAGCTGGCTGTCGGCCTGTGGCTCTGTTGGGGAAGAGGGGGGGCTCTTGTCCCTCTTGCTTTTCTTGGTCTTCTTGCGCTGCGGAACCGGGGCCGGCTCCGCGGTCTTCAGGAAGGCAGCTGCCGCCTTCGAGCGCAGTCTGGTCAGCGCTGGGGACCATTGGGTGGATGCAGGAGGTGATGGGCTGCGGGGTCTGGGCGCCTTAGAGGCTGCTTCCAGCAGCCGACGTCCTTGCTGGTGTTCCTGTAGGAGGGACTGGACACTGAACTCCAGGTGTCGCAGGAACATGTGCGGGTCACAACCCACACTGGAGCTGCGGCGGGAGGTACTGATGGTCGCAGGAGCAGCTTTGTCCTGGCTCATAGCATCCTCCATGATTTAGGGGATGCGTGGCACCGTGTGGCACACAGAACCACCAACCCCGAACACAACCGGAACCAACGCGCGCGCGGGGGCGCGCGGCGTTTTTAAAACTCTGGTACACTCGTGAACGAACTCGAAAGCGGCGCAGCGCGCGGCGTCAGGGCAGCGCCGGGGAGCACGGACAGCCGGCGCAAAGCCAGGGAGTGCCCGCCCGCGAGCACGTCACTGGCACGTCACGCACCGCGGAAGGCGGAGTCGGGCGGCGAGCGGGCCCGCTCGGAGATTGTTCGCGGCGGCGGCGGCCGCGCCGCGCGGAGCGAGAAGGGGCAGCGGCGCGTTGACACGTCGCTGACACGGTGCGTCCGATGTCGAGGGAGAGCTACGTCGTCGCTTCCAACATCAGAACCAACTCAGCAGAGCGCGCGCGCAGGGGCGCGCGGCGTTACCCAGTAGAACGAGCGGCACGCACGGAGGGGCGATCAACGCGAACACGGCAGGCGCCAGCGCGAGGGGAGAGCGTCCAAAAACACGTCTGCTCTCCAAGCAGGTTCGAGCTGAACTCTCTCCTTGGCGTAGTAGTAGTAGTAAGTGGATGAAAGGGGAAGAGGAAAGGAAAATGCACGGGCCTGTGACTGGTGTTAAAACACCACCACCACTGCCGGCGTGCAGATAGAGAGAAGGATAGGTAGGGTTTCAGAGGAAGAAGGAAGAACGCGCGCGCAGGGGCGCGCGGCGTTCTCCATCTCTCCTTGGCGTAGTAGTAGTAGTAGTAAGTGGATGAAAGGGGAAGAGGAAAGGAAAATGCACGGGCCTGTGACTGGTGTTAAAACACCACCACCACTGCCGGCGTGCAGATAGAGAGAAGGATAGGTAGAGTTTCAGAAGAAGAAGGCAGAACGCGCGCGCAGGGGCGCGCGCGCCTCTCCTCCACTCCTTGGCGTCCGGCGCAGCTGTCTTTTTATACCCTCGGAGTCGAGGGCAAGAAGGAACGGCTTGGGATGAGTCGCACAAGACGGCGACGCACGGACATGTACAGACGTGACGGGCGCGTCCGCCGGGCCGGCGCCGGTCAGACCTCCTCGCCTCCCAGTTGGGGAGCTCCTCTCCCCGGCTGCCGCGCTTTGACAAGCGTGGGCACCAACATGCGCACACACACACACACACACACACGACGACACGTGGCATTGAAACCTGCCTGGACGCGTTTGGCGGGAGGCGTTGCGGCAGCGATGAACGGGCCCAAAATGAACGCCACTTTGAACGAAGCCCCTGCGTCCGTTGCATCCGCGCCGGCTATACCGCGCGTTGTAGGCGAAACGTAACAGGCATGAATCTTGCGACGGTGTAGAAGCGTGTTTAGCCGACGTTCAGATAAGAAAGGAGGTATTCCTTTCTTGCGAACCTCAGTTTTTTGGTCAATTTATTTCTGTGTTGTTTAAAAGTGACCAAGTCAACTTGGGCTCGTGTACTTAGAAACCGTTGATACAGTTGGTCCCTAATTTTCATTTCATGTTTTAATTCTTGTGTTATCCATGGCTTCCGTATTTTACGACTTCTTCGACGAGACTTCAACGGAAAATGAGCTGAATACAAGTTCTTAAATTGATCAAGAAATAAATTGTACGCTTCATTTGCATCACTTAATTGGCATTCATTTGTCCAGTCAAATTTTTGCACCTCCTCGCGGAACCCCTCAAGCGTAGCGTCTGTTATTATCTGGTGGTATATTTCCTCATTTTTTTTCCTCTCTAGTCGACTACCGTTGAGACAGAGGAAAACAGGCAGGTGGTCGCTGATGTCATACGATATTACACCAGCTTTTGCAGCGTGTACTTGCGCGTTTGTAATAAAAAGATCCAAAACAGAACTTGATTCAGTAGTGACTCTAGTCGGTTCAGTGATTACATTTACGAAACCATTTGAAGTGATAACTGCACTAAAATCTCTTGCATGTTGGGTATTAGAGCCATAATCAATATTGAAGTGTCCACCAGCAATTAGAACAAAAATATTTTCAATGGCAAAAGCTAGAAAAGAGTCATAGAATTCTAAGAACTTAGAAAAGCTGCCGTTCGGTGGGCGGTACCAGACAGAAAGTAATGTTTTGTCCGTATACAGTGTAAGCACTTCAAAGTCTACAGTCATCACACAATAATGATCAACAAGCTGGCATTCAAAACTGTCCTGAACCAGTATAGAAACACCGCCCCCTCGGGCATCAATTCTATTCAGGTAAAATGTGTCGTAATGTTGCAGCCTGAAAACATCTTGATCATTTGTGCACGAGGTTTCGGTCAGCATGATTGTCGAAAATAAGAAATTAAACTCAGCAAACATCTCTTCTAAGGAAAACACCTTGTTCTTAACCGACCTGGCCTTCAGATGTATGCATTTTACAGAAGTAGGTAATAACCGTGACACAACCGTGTTTAGCTCATGTGGCAAGTAAAATTGCATGGTCATTTCAGCTGATCAAAGTCCTCGGTACTCTTGACATGTATGGCTCCGGCACCATCAGTTTTTCGCACCAGAATCTTGCCATTCACATGCCAGACATAGCGATAGTCCTTTTCTTTGGCCGCAGCCTTTATCGATCGAAGTAGTTCCCTATCGTGTCGAGTCATGTTTTCTTGAATGTACACACGTGGTGTACTGTCCTTCAGCTTACTTTTATTTGCCAACCACGCGTCCCTCGTCGTCTGTCTTGCAAATCGAGCTATTATACCGGGAACACTATCTGGTTTAGAAGGCAGCCGGTGGACGGAAACATCACATGGCGTGATGTGTGGGACCTCAAGTTTATCTGCAACGGTATTTAATGAAGCAATTAGATCCTCATTCGGTACCGCTGCAATTCCATGCACTTCCAGGTTTTGACGTCGACTTCTGAACTCGAGCTCACGCAGTTCTTGCTGGAGTTTCGCTTGTACGACTCCATTACTATCATCCACCTGTTCTAGCTCTGCGACTTTCGATTTCAGTGCCTTTATCTCGGTGTCTTGCTGGTCTATTTTCTTTTCAAATTCATCAAACTTATCAGACATAAAAGTTATGGCTTGTTCCATTTTCTGAACCGTTTCTTTCAGGGTTGGTAGGCATTCAAGACTTTGTTTGATGGACATAAGAATAACCCTCATATCAGTGTCAGGAGCACCTTCTTCACCAGAACCAGAACCAGAACGCTGCTCAGCGCGGCACGCCTGACAACGCCAAGCTCTTCTAGCAACATCATTTTTGCCTTTGTAGGATTTTTTTGTTAATCCGGCGCATTTACCGAAGTGGTATCTGTGTTCACATTCAGCGCACTTCACATTCGCTACTTTAGCGGCAATGTCCTTTTCACACGAAGGGCATTTGTCAGACATTGCACTAGCAGCGTTTTGGTTTCACATTACAGGTTCGCAAAGCACATATGGAACTAGTATGAACAATTGCATCTGGGGCAGCAGCAGCAGCGGAAACCGTGTAAATCAAGAATAATTAAGGGAAATGAATTAGAGCATTTACCTGCAAATACGTAGCGGTACGGTTACGATGTGTACACGGCGCTGCCGCTGCTGCCAAATGGCTTCCTGGACAAGCGACGGGGTTTATCTGCTGTTCGTTCTGCTGTGGCGCCTGCGCAGTCACAGTCCACCACTGGGTCGGGCGAAGAAGGACGATGAATCTTGGAGGCGCTTGATAGCAGCACGGCTGTAGTTCGGCAGTTGCAGACGTTCGCCACGAGCAGGAACGGGAATCCGAGCGGGAGGGCAGCCGTGCGGCTGAGCAGCAACTGCAAATACGTAGCGGTACGGTTACGATGTGTACACGGCGCTGCCGCTGCTGCCAAATGGCTTCCTGGACAAGCGACGGGGTTTATCTGCTGTTCGTTCTGCTGTGGCGCCTGCGCAGTCACAGTCCACCGCTGGGTCGGGCGAAGGACGATGAATCTTGGAGGCGCTTGATAGCAGCACGGCTGTAGTGCACACACACGTGCACACACACACACGTGCACACACACACACACACACACACACACACACACACACACACACACACACACACACACACACACACACACACACACACACACACACACACACACACACACACACACACACACACACACACACACACACACACACACACACACACACACACACACACACACACACACACACACATTTATTTGTCACAATTACAAGTTGAAATAAGTGTGCCCGCGGAAGCGCAAGTGCGCCTGTGGGCGGGTCACGGCAATCAAACGAAGTACAGGCTCAGTACTGACGAAAAAACAGTGTCCTGTATGTAGAAACAAAACAAATACTGCACAACAAAGCTTATTGGAATAAGACACATAATATTCCTAAATACAAAAAAAGAACAATATCACTAATGCACACTGCCAAATTAAGACACTTATTTACGCAGGTTCAAAAACAACTTAAACACCTAGATTCAAATGGGATGGCAAACTCAGAGTATTTAGAGCATTCTTTTAATTCAAGCTTACAAAACTTTTGACATATTAAGCCAGGACTTTATTCTACATTTTACCTCTTTAAGAGATTGTAATGATAGCATTTCAGTTAGAAGCTGGATAAAATGAAATGGGATGCAGAACATTCGGCACTTTTTCTCGTAGTTAGTATATACCTTAGAAAGTTTGAACGGATTTATTTTTCTTAATACCTTGAGCTTGTTTTCAGGGTGTTTAAATTTATTTGAAAAATAGTTTCTGGTAATTACTACATGCGTGAATAGATCTTCAATGCAGAACATATCAGCGACGAGCATCCGTTTGGTGCTTTCAAGGGCCTCCATTGACGTGCCATACAAAACGTTAGCGGAAATTCTGCTCAGTATTCTATCGATTTGACTGTTTCTTGACGATGCACACGAACCATAAATAGTGACGCCATACATTAAAACGGACTCCCCTAGGGCCTTAAATACCAGTTGACGCAGCCTGACAGAAGTGTAGAATTTTATCCTGTACAGATGCATAGAAATTACACGGAGACGTTTGATGAGATGCTCAACTTGGGCTGTCCAGGTCATGGTGGCGTTCAAATGAATGCCCAGATATTTGACTGTTTCAGAGAAGGGTAAAGGAACACACTGGCAACTAAAGCAAACATTACCATGCAGAATAACAGATTCATTTAATATAACTTTTTTATGTGGATTTCTGAAACAAACCAAAGTTGTTTTTTGCTTATTTATGTAAATCTGATTACCTGAAAACCAGTCGCACACTTGTTTAACATCCGTCTGTAGCAGCTCTGCAGCCCTATTATATGACTCGTGCGAAACAAGCAACGCCGTGTCATCGGCGTATTGGTAGAGTAATGAATTCAGACCTAGATGTGCTAAATCATTGACATAAATATTAAAAAGGAAAGGTCCTAAAACGGAACCTTGTGGCATGCCATATAGAATTGGTTTGAAATGGCTGAAGTCATCTTTGACTCTCACAACCTGAGCACGATTGGAGAGGTAGCTATTGAAAAAAGCTGATAAGGCCCGCGAAATCCAATTCTGTCTAGTTTCTCTAACAAAATCCCGTGGTCAACAGTGTCAAAAGCTTTGGATAAGTCTAAAAATTATCCAAGGACAACCTCGTTTCTATCTATATGCAAGTTAATGTGATCGCAGCAATCTTCAAGAAGATCTACAGTGCTCATATTACGCCTGAATCCATACTGTGTGTTATTGATTATAGAAAATCGGTCACAGAACGACACCATATTTCGATATACAATTTTCTCCATTAAAACAGTAATACTCGGCAATATTGCGATCGGTCGGTAGTTTCTTTTATCAGATTTTTTCCCCGTTTTATAGATTGGTCGTATAACCGATATTTTCATTCCTTGCGGTATATCGCCTGTTGAAAAGCAACCATTGAGAATATGCAAAAGCACGCTTTTTAGCTTGTTATAATTATTATTTAGATCACGTAATCTGAACTTATCATATCCTGGAGGTTTGTTCAATGGGAGGACCTTAATAGTATCCCATAACTCAGTATCACCCAGTGTCGGTAAGAAAGCAGAGTTTGGAATGCTTGGACCTATATACGGTGTAAACGGAGCCTGGGGCTGCGAGTTCAATTCCTTCACGGATGTAGCGAACTGCTCACTGAACGAGTTCGCTGTTGATCGACTGTTTTCGCTACCAAAGATACGAGTTAGTTCATCATCTAGATTTTTGCTCTTTGTTTTCCCCATCATGTCATGAAGAAGTCCCCGCGTCCTTTTCATATTACCGCGCTATTTTACAAATTCAGCCGAGAAAAACCGCCGCTTCTCTAATCTCAACTTTGATGTAAGTTTATTCCTAAGTGCACGATACTGCTTTCGTAACTCAACGTCAGAGGTATTAGACTTACACAGTTGTTATAGCTTACTTTTTTCAAACGATAATGCTATTACATCATTTGTTATCCATTTCTTTTCGGGGTTTCTAATTTTTTGTTTCACTCGTCGCATGGAACGAGGGTAAATCTCATTGAATTTTTTAACAAGTAAGTCATATGCTTCAGTGTGATTACGCATTGTTACGCTTTCCCGTCAAAGATCTGGATCAAGTCGTCTACGTGTCGGTCGTCAAGAATGGTTATTGTACGCAGAGGTGGCTTCGGCGTTTCAGGTTCATTACTAGGCATACAAAGAGCCTGGAAATAATGATCAGCTACTTTTTCTCGTACCACTGCAGCCATTGCATCTAATGTTGGACATCTTGTAGCAATGTGATCAGTACAAGACTGTGTAAGCAAGGCACCAGCAAATTCCTCCCGAGTGTAACTACGAAAAACATTATCAATGCCATACCCTGCTAGTAAATCAAGATAATCCTCCACCCCACCTTTCTTTGGTTGCAGAATGTTAATGTTAAAATCCCCCGCTAGTATAATATTACAATGAGAATGTTTGCTTAGGAAACAGGAAAGCTCAGTAAAATATCGTTGCAAGTGAGAACTAGGTGGACGATAAACTGCGATAAGCAAAAATGTCTCAGCGTGGTTACAAACAGAAAGTGCAACAACCTCTGCAGCCGTAAATTTACAAGTCTATTACTCGACAAACCACGAATTTCTAACAAACACTAAGACCCCGCCACCTCTGCCAGAGGACCGACAGAGCGAGAAAGACTGAAATCCCTGCAATACAAACCCATGAGACTCGAGCTTATTTACATTTATTTCAGTTAACATTACGGCGTCTAGATTTTTAATGACTTGCATAAGTGGACGTTTAGAGAATCCCAATGCCTTCTAATGCTTCTGATATTTACATGTACGAGGTCTAGAACAGGTTTTGTGCGTGATGTCGTGAGGAAGCCATCTCTGTGTCCATCCCATTCAGCAAACGAGTCAAACTGATCATTCATTGTTATGGGAGTATGCTAACATCATCCTCATTTTGAATCTTAAAAACAGCAGAGCCCTCCATTTTCCTCACGAAAACATGTCCATTTGTTGCCCAAGCATATTTGTATGACTTTGCCTTTGCAGCATTTTTAGCGAGCCACAGTAGTTTCTTTGTGTAGGATGTTAAAATCTTATTTATGTAAATGTTGTCATCGCTCAGTGCATATCGCTTCCGGAGCCAGAGTTCACGGTAGCTCATCGACTTGAAATTTGCAAGAATTACTGAAACTTTGCCAACTCTGGCCGGCAGTCTATGCACAACATCTATACATTCATCTATTTTTTTCTGGGATTTCCAACTCACTCGCAAGCGACTTCAATTGAGCTACAAGGTCCTCGTTGTCAGTCTTCTCAATTCCATGCACCTCAATATTCTGTCGGCGAGAGTAGGCTTCTAGATTGTTCACTGTGGCTCTTAGTTCATTTATTACAATGGATTTCTCCGCCAGACTCTCAGCTTATTCAATAGAGTGCTTTTTTAATTCTGCAACCTGAGTGTTCTGGGTGACCAGCGATCTCTTAATTTCTTCGTAGTTTGACGAAAGAAGGTCAATTGACGCTTCAACGCCCTCAATGATTTTCCCTTGTTTGTCAATCTTCTCTAGTACAGAATCATTCTTTGCAGATTGATAGTGAATACTTTTGTCAATTTGGTCCACACGCAAACTTATTTCAGACAGTTTACTATTGAGCACACGGATAGCGCGCAGCAGCTGGCTCCTGGTCGGTTCCTCCTTTTTTCCGCCACTATATTAATCAGATTCCTGTGAATCCTGTGACTTCAGCGTTAAGCAAGCTGAGCACACCCACTTCGATGTATCGAGTGTCTTCAAAATTTTCTTTTTCACACCTGAGCATTTGCCGGTGTGAAGCCAGCAGCTACATTCACTGCAACTTATACTATTGTCAGGCTGCACAGGTTTCGAGCACACAAAGCACTGAGCATCTGGCGAAGCCATTGAAGCACAAAGCAAGGAGACAATCAGCAAACTGCAGTCTGACGAAGTGGTCAAAAGTACTGTCTATCGAGTAATTAGAAAAGCTCTTACCTAGAACGATAAAGCGTGCGTTATTAATCGAGCCCACATTCCGTCGGACTGCAATCCGCCGATCGTCGGTAGCAGCTTAAATAGCGTGGCTCGTGACGCCGCCCATGTCGCCGTCCCACGTGGCTTGCCGTCGGTTCCTCGGAAGCGCCACAGTGCAACTGTTGAACGCAGCTGAGGCCAGGCAATCTTCATGTATCCGTCAGCAGGCAGCCAAGGCTTTCATCTTCTTGTTCTTGATAATCTAGAACGATAAAGTGTGCGTCAGTAATCGAGCCCACACTCCGTCGGACTGCCAAATATGTGATCAGTTTTTGTGACCACGTTTGTTCGGGTGTGGTGTACCATCCAATTTTGCTAGGTTTCTATTGTCGTGTCTAGGCCTCTTTATAGGTCCCATTGTTTTTTATATTTTTCATTCTCTCTGCCCTTTGGTGAGGTCATCATCATTGGGTAAGCCCTGCTGTTCCTTCCTTTATCTGAACATTGGGGCTTTTGGCACGTGTTGTTGATCTTTCTGTAGGTCTCTAATGCTGGTTTTAGCTTCTTTATAAGTTTTCATCTCATACAGACTATACATCCTTTTTATGTTTCAGTTTTCGATCTTCCTCATTTATCGTTTATGTTTCGCGCCACATGAAAGCACCCTATCGAGTTACATTTCCCTTATCTTGTATTGCTAGATGTCTTCGGGGTTCTCCCGAGTGCAAGGGCCTTGTTCATTTTGTTCCTTCAAGCTTCAATTTCTTCATCGTCATTCGACGTGACAGCACATCATATGTGGCACTGGTGGCGCTGAAGGAAAGTGTATAAATACCGTGTTTCATGTAAAGTTTCCAGTTGCAAGTCTAGCGTGTGCCCTGTCTCTTACTCTTACTTTAGTCTCTGTGTATGCGCTAGTCAATATGTTTCACAGCTACAACCAACTAGCCCAAATAAAAGCCTTAGCGTTGGAACTAAACTGTTTTTAAACAATTCTAAAGAGAATAAGCATCGAGCAGGATACACATGCCCCCTATAACAAGATAGTTGAACGCATTCAATGGAAACAAGAAGATGCTCATATTTTTGACCACAGCAGAGAAAACGCATTTAAACTTCAAGCCCCAAACATGATTTCCTCCCCCTTTGGCTTCCCTGTTGATCTCCGCTCTGCTCTTCCCATCTTGTCATCCTTTATAGGGAGAAGAACACGTGTCCTCATTCCCCTGTGCACTTACTCCGTCTCTCATAATCCAACAGGAATTGAGGAAGTGTCCTTTAGGCGCATTACATCTAGGGAAGCAGTTACACAGTCGGTGGCGTGCAGATGGGCTCTCAAGAAGGCGCAGTGCCGGGCGCATTCCATAAATGTTCCATGCCAGGTGCTGAGGTGGATCATCGCCTCATTGACGAAGTGAAGTGGATCTTCGCCACGGTGCCGAGGGAACTTCTGCGAAAGATGGAAACAAGAGATAAACTATATGTTAAATTTCTAGCCCCTCGTGATTCAGATGTACTGGAAGCATAGATGTGCGAGAAATGATTACTTTTGCAATTTTTTGATACCTCAGCAGGCAACACAGATGAAAGTTGGAAAAAACTAAACGCACTCCTATGTCGCCGCAAGAATCTAACCGTTGTTACGAAGATTGAACGCGGCACGGAACAGACCTGGGGGGCACGTTTGGCGGACGACTTCAATAGATATTTTGTCAATCTTAATCCAGACAGTCCAACTGATGGCGCTCTCAGTTACATCAGAGTAGTCCATCAGGAATCCCTTTTTTGAGCCCTGTAATAGAGGCTGAAGTTGTTTCAGTATTTCAAGGACTAAGCAATAGTAAAAGGAGCGATGCAGATGGCATAAAAATTCAACCTGTGAAACATGTAAGCGATAATATCTCACCTTGTTTGGCCTACATAATTAACTGTGCTTCCGAAATGATTACAGCTTGCGAAAGTCACAGTGTTGTATAAAAAAAGTGATGAGGACGACATTGGTAATTATAGACCTGTGTCAATACTTTTAGTTTTCTCTATGGGATTAAAAAATATTTCTCGACAAAACAAATAACTTTAGCGATAAACAGAACGTACTAACCAGGTCACAGTTTGGCTTCCGTAAACACTGGTCAACAGAACAGGCTTTACTAGAACAAAAAGAATTCATTTTAAATACTTTTGAGCAATACTTTTGAGCCTTGGGTGTGTTTGTAGACTTTACGAAAGCATTCGACTTTTTTAGCCATTCTCTCTTACTTAGAAAATTAGAAGCATATGCAATACGTGGGAATGTTCTAACGCTGTTAAAATCTTATTTAAATGATCGTCAGCAGTATGTTTACCGTAATTGTTTCTCGTCAGTTGTAAAACCAATAACATCAGGAGTGCCATAGAGAAGTATACTTGGTCCCTTTTTATTAATTATCCTTTTAAATGACATTGTCCGTATCGACCCAAGCATTAAATATATAATATATGCCGATGTTACGAATATGATTTTCTCTGCTGCGTATCCTAAAGATTTGATCACTAAAGCAAACGACTCATTAGCACGGCTACATGATTGGGCAAAGGTTAACGCGTTAAAAATGAACACGTCGAAGACAAAGGCCATACTCTTTCGTCCCAGAAATAAGAACGTTTTTATTAATACAAATTTGTTGTTAGGTAAGTCAAAAATAGAAATACTCCGTACTTTCAAGACTCTTGGTGTAGTTTTTAATGAAAATCTTTCTTGGGATGATCACGTCGAACATGTTGTTTCCAAGCTTTCAAGCATCGTAGGAGTTACATACATTAATAAAGAGTTGTTGCCGTTAAAAGTTAAGGTCATTGTTTACAGTGCATTATTTGACTCTCACATTAATTATGCTCACTTAGTTTGGGGAGTACTACTGCTACAAATTTAAGAAACGTCCTGACATTGCAGAAACGAATGTTGCGACACAATTTTAATTTTCCACTGGATCACCCAAGTTCGCATTTATGTGAAAAATTAGGGATTATAAAAATTACTCAACTCTACCTTTACCCCCTGTGCTTAACTTACAAAAAAGATATAAAACAAAACATCAATTTTCTTTCTTCCTTAGCTTTCTTATCAAAGAGAACACCTTCGCATGATACACGTTGTCCGGAAATTTGGAACATTGAGAGGTGCAGAACAAACTACGGAAAGGAAATTATTAAACAAAAACTGCCGGAATTATTGAATACTTGTTATAGACAACAACATTTGTTATAGACAACATACATCCCGAAAAAGCATCAATGAAAGACCTAAAATTGTTTTATTTCGGGATTAAATCTTTTTTCTTGAAGACCATTTACCTTTATCCTACTATACCTGAATTAATATTTTTTTGGATGCCTTTACAATGTTTCCCGTACTCTTCATGTATGTAATGGCTTGAAATATACCCCTTTGTACGTGTAAATATTCATTTGTAGTTTTTGTGTATGTCTAGAGCCATGCGAATGCGACATATCTTCAATAGCAATACAATTGTCTCAGTATGCACAAATAGGCCTCACTATTGATACTACGTTGTTTCTTTTGTTTCATGATAACTTGTTTTATTACGTGTTATTTTCATTTCTCATGATCGTTATGACTGCGCTAAGATTTTAAATGTTGTGTTCGGTCGTCTGCTTAGCTGTGCCTTTGTGGAAGCAGTTGTGTATTTTATATGGGGGGGGCGGGAACCAGTCAAGCAGTCCAGCTTTTTCCCCCCGTCTCCCCCATGATGTTGATGGAAATAAAGGCTATTATTATTATTATTATTATTATTATTATTATTATATTATTATTATTATTATTATTATTATTATTTGACAAATTTCATCCTCCAATTCTAATAACGGCTTCGGTTTCTGTCCCACCTTCTGCTAATTCAAATAGTGCGGGGAACTCCCCCCGTTTCGCTTGCGCACTTGGCGACTATGTTGGTCCCTTCGGTTTTTTCTCTTCTGTCCACTGGTCCGTTTTAAACGAAATCAGTGATGTTGACGACCAAGTCAGCCGCTTCACTGAAATAGTTCTCAGTGGTATGCGCCAGTACATACCTCTGCACACTCCTACTCGCAGCAAGCGTCCGTTCTGGTTTTCCAAGGAACTTAGAACAGCGCTGAAACTTAAGGAGCGGGCCCACCATAAAGCGAAACGCCCTGGGCTGGATACATGGGCAGATGAATTGCGCCGCTTGCGTTCCCTTTGCAAACGCCTGTACAAGCGGGATCATGAGTCATATCTTGAATATTTAGAGAATAGTGCCTCTAATCGTCCTACTGAATTCTGGCGATACGTTCGCAAGCGTTCGAATAAATCTGATAGTCATAATCACTTAGTTGACTCTCATGGGAATGAAATTCGGAATGTCGCTGACGGCTTTGCTCAACACTTTTCCTCCGTGTACAAATCTCCACGTTACGATTCCGTATGCCTTCCAGCTGGCGCACGTAATTCCGTTCTTCTTGACGAGAAGTTAGTAATTGAGAGTCTTAAGTGTTTGAAACCATCTTTGTCCCCTGAACCTCATGGCATTCCAGCCGCCATAATAAAAGCCTTCAATAGTACCTTCGTCCCTGTTTTAACCACGATATTTAATAACTGTTTGAAAAATTCTGCCTTTCCCCGCGTGTGGAAAACGGCGCGTGTTTTCCCTGTCTTCAAATCAGGAAACAAATCTGATGTTTCGAACTACCGCCCCATTTCTCTTCTTTGTGCAACCTCTAAGCTTTTTGAATTAGCTTTGCACAAAGTACTTTCCTTCCACCTCAAACATGTAATCATACATAATCAGCATGGTTTCATAAAAGGTCGTTCTACTACAACTAACCTTGTGACTTTTATGATGTATACATCAGCTGAAGTCCTTCAGAGGAGTCAGGTAGACGCTGTGTACTGTGATTTGAGCAAAGCTTTCGACGTTGTTACTCACTCATTACTTCTTCAAAAGCTTCTGCTGTTTGAGATCGACGTTTCAATTGTAGCCCTCCTACGCAACTATCTTCTTGATCGGTCTGGCTTTGTCAGTGTAAATGGACAGACCTCATTTGTTTACACTCCAACCAGCGGAGTTCCTCAGGGCCCGGTATTAGGCCCGCTTCTGTTCTCAGGTTTTATCAATGACTTTTTCTCCGTGGTCAAAAACTCCTTGTTTCTCCTTTATGCGGACGATATAAAAATTTTCAAGGCAATACATACTTTTCATGATTGCTTGTCATTGCAATCGGACATAACCGCCTTCTCTGATTGGTGCTTGTTGTTGGGATTCAGGTAGCGTGACTGTGCCGGAGAAGAGACGAGGACGATCGGAGGAAGAAAACTTGAAAAACTTTATACAACGACTATTTACATTATGTACAAGTACGGGCAACTGAGAGGCTTCTCAGTAAAGAGAGCTTCGTAGGAGTCGGGAGTCTCTGATACCTCTCAAGAAGCGGGCTCTCTTGGCATCAAACCAGGAACTCCTTAAATACTCTTCGTATTCCCCAGATCCCTGGCTGGGGAATACGGTTCGAAGAATGATGTCCAATCACACGATGGCACTGATGGTACCACCCACGGCAGGGCGGTCCTGATGTTTTTTCGCAGCTCGGGCGAGGTAAAGGGAACAGGACCCGGTCACGTTGTCGTCCCCGCGGCCTCCAGGTGGCCGCGCACGTGCGTCCGGACCGCGCCCATGTTGACCCGGAGGGTACCTGCATGACACAGGAATACAGGCTGTCTCCTAGCAGGTGTCGAAAGAGCTTGTACTGGTGACCGGAACGCGGAAGCTCTGTCGAAGGTGCGGCACTCGGGCAATTGTTCAAATCCAGCGTGACTGAAGGGGACCACACTGATACCGCACTTCGTCGGGAGGACCAGAACGAATACGCTTATGGTCGTCGCTGTCATTCCAGTTGAACACCCGGGGACGCTATCTTCGCTGCTTCCGGCATTCCTGTTCGAAAACGTGGGGACGCTATTGTCGTCGTTCCCTCTGGAAGTCCTGCAGTCACGTCTCCCCCAGAGGGCTCACCCACCCTCACGGTGGTCTTCAGGGAATCCTCCCCATGCCCAACTTCGCCGAATTCCACAGCAGGAAGGAAGCGCGAGCACAACAATGTTCCCGGCTGTTTTCCCTGTCGGTGCGTGCCGGTCGCCTATGTGAATTTGCCAAAATACTTGTAAGTCTTCTTCGACAGTGATATGTCTTGGCACAGCCAGCTATCACATGTCTGTGATAAGCTTCGGAGCGCGGCCTGGTTGTTTTTCCATATAAAATACATTGTTCCTTTTCACATAAAAAAAATATCTCGCATGCTGTGGTGTACAGCATTCTCCGATATGTGATTACTGTTTTCGCTTTTTGCTCCGCCAGATGGCAAAAGAGAGTTGACACTTTATTAAGAAACATACTAAGAAACATAGCCTATAACGCCCCCTTCTCTGTGACTGATAATATTTTCACAACCTTGGTCTTCCATGCTTTCGAACACTCTTTCTACAGACTGTAGTGGTACGACATTTCTGGGACAGCAATTTCAAAACACGAAATACAGCTTCCCGACGCCTGCGTAGTTCAATTCGTTTTAACGTGCCGCGTTCCTCAACAAGGTATGGGGAAGACAGGCGCTGTGTTTATGTTCCCCAAATTTTTAATGACTTGCCAGAGGAAGTGTTTTTCGCAACACCAAAATTGTGCTAAAAACCATGGTTCACTCAATGTAACATGGTTCTTATATGTCTGAAAAATGTTGATGATCAGTCACGAATTGTTAAACTACTGTTGTCTTAACTGAGGTTCCGTGCAGTTTATTTTCATTACTTTTTCATGTTACTTTTCCTGACCTTTTGCACCTTGGTAACTATTCGTTTCGAGTTAGTATTGTGTTGTTATTATGTTCATATTATGTTGTGTTGAGTGGGCATGGGAGAGCGGCTACCATGCGGTCGCTAAGTTCTCCATTCTGCTTTCTTGTGCAGCTTGCTGTCTACGGCTTCCCGTTCTCACCGACTGACACGTGTTATGCATCGATATCTGCTTGGGAATTTGTCCTGGATCTGCGACTACCAACAGCTGACAACGGGCCTTATCTGAGCACAGTAGACGTCATCACCTTCACGTCCGAGTCTCGTGGAACATCGACGCATCCGTCAGCGGCAGCACTGCGCCGCCCCTATTTAGGCAACTGGCATCTACGAGGCGCTTCCAGTGGGCATGGGAGAGCGGCTACCATGCGGTCGCTAAGTTCTCCATTCTGCTTTCTTGTGCAGATTAGTCAACCTGAATCGCTATTTTGCAAACGTACAAACAATGTATGTCTGCTGCTCTTCCCTTGCCCACAAGTGCTTGCTGCCACCTTGAATGATTGTGTATCCACTGCAATTTTGCTGTTACTTTCCGGCGATGTAGAGCTAAATCCTGGTCTTAACAAGGATGTGGACCGTCATCATGGTAAAGTTATGGCCACGATAGCTGCTTTATCGTCCAAGTTTGATACACGACATGAAGAAATGATGAATGCCATTGCTGAACTCAAGGTTAACCAGGAAGCGCTGTCCGACACTGTTTCAGACCTTTCTAATAGGATGAGTGCTATGGAAGCCGCGGTTGAGTGTATCGAAAACATGCCTTCTAGTATCGATCTTACTGCAGCAGTCCAAGAGGCTGTTTCAAATGAGAGCGTTGCGCTCGCATCCAGACTGGACGAGCTGGAGGACCAGTCTAGACGCGACAACTTAATATTCTATGGCATCTCTGACAATTCGTCAGAAACATGGGCACAATCGGAAGCCCAGATCCAACACTTTCTTTCCAAATGTCTCAATCTGAATTCCTCGGAAGTCGCGATTCACAGAGCTCATAGGTTAGGCAGCTTTAGAAATGGCAAAACACGACCTGTTATTGCTAATTTTGCGTTCTTTAAAACTCGAGAATAAATACTTTCACAAAAAGCAAAGTTTAAAGAAGAAGGCGTTTCTATCGGCGAAGATTTTTGTAAAGCTACCCGTAAATCGCGGAAAGCCCTTAATGATTTCGGCAAGGCTAGCGGCCAATTCTATTCCTTACGCCACAACAAGTTGATCATAGGTAAAAAATGCTACGCTTATTGTGCAGCTACTGACGAAGTATCCGAAATCGGACCAGCCAGGAGTGCAATTACCCCAAAAAGAGACATCACACCACCAGGTTCACCCACCACACATTCAAGCTCAGCATAGCTATCTCATGATCAAACGCAAACAGACTGCATATCGCTTCTTTTCACTAATGTCCGAAGTGTCATCAATAAACGTACATCACTGTCGTCACATATCGATGCATGCTCGGCTGATATTGTTGTGCTCACCGAAACTTGGCTCTCAGCAAAAATAAAGAACAGCGAAATACTAGACTGCGAAAAAACATATAAGTTTTACAGATACGACCGCGATTTCCGATCAGGCGGAGGTGTACTGATTGCCGTGAGCTCTGCTATCAATTCCTTTGCTATCTCTATTGATTTCCCCACTAGAAATCGCTTGCATCCATGTTAGCTTTCCAACGGGTGACCTTATCTTTTGCGCTTGCTATAGATCCCCATCCTCACCTCATACTTTTTGCGTCGACCTTCATGATGCCCTGAATAAATTAATTGTTCGATACCCGAAATCACACTTATTCCTACTGGGTGATTTTAACTTCCCAAACATAGTGTGGCGAAACTGTATTCCCTCCCTTAAGCAGCCATCCTCCGAGTGCACGAATTTTTTAGACACCTGCGCCGATTTTAATCTAACCCAGCTAATTAACGAACCCACACGTACCACCAGCACATCGTCTAATATTTTAGATCTCTGTTTTACTACAGCTCCAGATTTGGTCTCTCCGCCAACGTACCTGGAAGGACTGAGTGACCACGCACTGCTTCACTTCACAATTAGGAAGAATGTTCGTCCTAAGAAAATAATTAAGACCATATGTGATTACAATGCCGCCGATACCACGTCCATCACATCTGAACTAGAATCATTCTTTGCCGACTACACTCAAAACTTTTCCGAACTTACTATTGAAGAAAACTGGTCATTGTACAAAAATAAACTGATAGAATTAATAGATAGATACGTGCCTAAAATTAGGATTGTCTCAAATACTACCTCTCCGTGGTTTACCAAAACCCTATGCCGCTTATGCAACAAAAAGAAGCGTATTTTTCGTCACGCTAAAGCATCTAACCTTCCTGAACGCTGGACAGCATATCATCGCATTCATGCTGAATATTTAATAGCTGTTAAAGATACAAAACAGAGTTTTTTTGACAACACCCTCCCATCACTTCTGCAATCTAATCCGCGTAAATTCTGGAATATTGTTGGGGGCAAAGAAGATAAGGTAATTCAACTAACTCGTTCTGACAATATTTCCATTCCTCCGAACCAGTGTTATTCCGTTTTAAATGATGCGTTTGCTTCCGTTTTCCAGAAAAGTGCTAATATTGTACCGTCTGTAACTACTTTCTCTTATTTGCCAATGGACCCTATCAGTATTGACTGGGTCGGCGTGCAAAAGTTGGTTGGAAACTTGAAAATGTCTTCTTCACCCGGTGACGATGCAATCAGCTCTAAAATGCTAAAACTCACTTGACCCTACTCTTCTATTATGCTTTCAATGCTTTTTTCCCAGTCACTCTGTTCCTCAGTACTTCCAGGCGATTGGAGGGTTGGCAAGGTTGTTCCAGTACCAAAATCAGGTAACACTCATTCTCCCGATAACTATCGTCCTATATCACTCAAAAGTATACCATGTAAAATTTTGGAGCATATCATATACTCTCATCTGATTGATTTCCTTGAGTCTAATTCCTTCTTTTCAGCAGAACAACACGGTTTCAGGAAGACATTTTCATGTGAAACACAGCTTGTATGTTTTACTAATGACCTTTTTGCTTACACTGACTTGAACATAGATGTAGACTGTGTGTTTTTGGACTTCGCGAAAGCTTTTGATACTGTTCCCCACGATCTCCTAATTCTTAAGCTTAGCATGCTTAACATTGACCCTAACGTATTGAACTGGATTAAAAGCTTCTTATCGAATCGAACTCAATATATCTCTGCTAACGGCTGTTCCTCCTCTCACACCTCTGTGACATCCGGTGTGCCACAAGGGTCGGTACTGGGACCTCTTCTCTTCCTAATTTACATTAACGATATTCCTGAATGCATCTCTCATTCTTCTATCAGGCTTTTCGCAGACGACTGTGTCATCTATCACAAAATATCTAACGAAACTGATTCTATTTATTTTCAGTATGATCTCACAAGCGTATTTAACTGGTGTGATAAGTGGTGCATGCGACTAAACGTTAATAAATGTAAAACGATGCATGTGTCACGTCGCACTAACATCACTGATAACAAGCGTACTTATGTTCTTCACTACATTCCCCTTGAATCAGTTAACTCCTATAAATACCTAGGCGTTCATATCTCACGTAACTTATCATGGCATAGACACGTCGAACATGTCGCAAATAACGCCAACAGGACTCTTGGATACTTGCGCCGAAATTTCTCTACCGCGCCTCTGCCGATAAAACTAACCCTTTATAAAACATTAGTACGACCAAAGTTAGAATATGCATCTGCAGGTTAGGGTCCTAATATAATCACACTGTTAAACACACTAGAATCCATTCAAAATCGTGCAGCGCGTTTTATCTTATCTAACTATTCCCGTTACGCCAGCATTACTTCTATGAAAAACACACTTGCCTTACCAGACCTTTCTTTGCGCCGAAAGTGTTTTCGACTGTGTTTTTTCCACAGACTGTATCACCATAACCCTCTGTTAAAGGATCACCTTTTTTCGAGCCCTTCATACATTTCATCCCGTTCTGATCATATATTTAAATTCGGTGTTCCATTTTCGAGAACAAAATTGTATTATGATTCTTTTATTCCTAAAACCAGCGTTGACTGGAACGACCTTCCTCCCTCCATCGCTGCCATTACCGATGTTGAGAACTTCAAGAAAACTGTGTTTTCTGCCATCATATAACTTGTTTTGTGTAACTATGCACTATATTTTTTGTTTTGTTGTACCACTCTTCTGTAATGCCTTCAGGCCCTGACAGTATGTGAAATAAATAAATAAATAAATATTTTATGTTTATATTGCACGTCTGTCTGCCGACTTTGCCGGGCCAAGTCCTTCAAGCCACTAGAGGCTTTTACAGGCCCGCTTCATTGGCCTGTACACGTTATGTGCAATAAAAGATTTATTATTATTATTATTATTATTATTATTATTATTATTATTATTATTATTATTATTATTATTATTATTATTATTATTATTATTATTATTATTATTATTATTATGTTAACAGCCAGGAACGCTCGCCTCAGGAACAAGACGACTACAAGAAATTGGATTTAGGGCCACAAAGTTAAAAGCCGCAGCCTGCTGAATTTTCTGGGAGAGAATAGCCTCCACGACCAGTTCCGGCTGACCAAAAACCACATATTATGCCCAATGGCATGTCCAGGAAATAAAAAAAAAGAGAGTTGCAGTCCTCACGAAGTTGTTTCCGAAAGTGCGCAAAAAGAATGTGTTGGGTGCAAAGTACAAATTCATAAATGCCACTCAGATTCAAGAATCAGCTATTTCATTTTCAGTGATAATTCAGAGCTGCTCGAAATATTCTCAAAATCTATTTTTAATTCAAAATTTGCCTCAATGGTATCAAATAACGCAAGCGCGAAATCTGGTTCTCGAAACGATTCAGTATAAACTCAGACATAGTTTTACCAGCTTTGATTTATGGGGGTTTAACGTCCCAAAGCGACTCAGGCTATGAGAGACGCCATAGTGAAGGGCTGCGGGAATTTCGACCACCTGGGGTTCTTTAACGTGCACTGACATCGCACAGTACACGGGCCTCTAGAATTTCGCCTTCATCGAAATTCGACCGCCGCAGCCGGGATCGAACCCGCGTCATTCGGGCCAGCAGCTGAGCGCCATAACCACACAGCCACCGCGGCGGCTATAATTTTACCAGCGAAAGTACGAGACACCAGGAGAAGAACACAGGACAATGCTAGACTAGCAACTGAAGTTTAACAGAGAAACGGCCAACCTAGGTCTCCTAGAAGACGCATGCATATCAGACTTACTACATATGTGGCGATTCACCATGGGGTGGATACACGCTTCATATCTCGCAAAGAACAAAAGGCACATACTTTGCCTATCGGACTTCCACGCGCAAGCTTTTGCTTAGGAAATTAGATTCCTTGTTAATGAGATCCAAAGACGGTGCACTGACGCAAGTGTCACTGCCTTGCAACCTAATATGGAAGGCCTTCATGATTTTCCTCTCCTCCTTGATTTTACTTTTTCGCTGGCTGAGATGTTCTTAAACGCCGGAACACAGTTTTTACAACTCCTGCAGTGACGTGGTAGATTATATTGATCTTACATTATTTTAAGGGAATTGTTATGTTCGCGTGCCCGGTCGTTAACACATCTGCCAGTTTGGCTCGTGTACACCCTACCACATGACAAGGGTAACTTGTAAACGACACGAGTCGAACAAACAACGAACATGTTGGCATGCTTCACAGTGCAGCTCTTGGAGTACCTCCCCTCACTGGCCTTCACGATTCGTGAAGATAAACCAGACAGCTTACAAGGTCCAGAGAAGACTGCCGTCACGCCGTCCTGTTGCGCCACTTTCTTCAGGTTATGTGATACACCGTGAAGACAGGGCACCACTTCAACTTTATTCCCCTCCAGTGTAACATTTCCGGAATCAAGTGTGTTCTGGTCCTTAATTTTCTGCACCATCGACTCACCAACTGCAGTCATCACGTCAGCCGGATAACTCGCGTCACTAAGGCGGCGGACTTGCTGGTGAAAGCTGTCATTCGCTGCATGTGGGCAGCTGTTCTGCAAGGCATTCCTTAGGCAAAGGCTAGCTATGGCACTTTTCACCTGCTTGGAGTGCGAGGAAACATATGGCAACAGCGTTTTCTTAGTTCTAGGTGAGTAGCTCCAGCATACGTGGCCTTTGTTAAAGGTTAGCGTTAAGTCTAAGAACCGAATAGCATTGTCACTCGGCATTTCATGGGTAAAGTTCAGTGCATTGGCACAGTAAAGAAAAACACTCAGGACATTGCTGACGACGGTTGGAAGCGAGTCACCAGGTGCGAGCTTTATAGTAATTAAAAAATCGTCAACATATCTAAACACACGAATAACGAGGTCGTCAATGAAGTTTCACAACTGTCTGCGTCGAAGAGAGTTGTCAAACTTGACCAAAAAATTTGGTACAACACAGGAGCTACACTAGCGCCAGTACAAATGCTATTTTTTGTACGTACTTTTTTCTTGAATTTCTAGAATAGAGGACGACAAGTAAAACACCAAGAGCTCAATGAAAGAGTCCACATTAAGACCACATGTATTCTGAAACGCAATGGCCCCCGACTGTTCGATAAGCTCGCGCACTGTACACAGGAGTTCCGCATCATGTATGGAATAGAATAGGTCTTCTATGATGCCTAAGAACATATAATTAGCGCCAGGAATGCCCTCCTTCAGTTCATCAACCACGCTGGCGGAGTTTCGAACGACATATGGGTCATCCACCTGCAGCGTAATCAACTGGCACTGCAGAAATCTACCCACCAGCTTCTGCCAGGTTCCTTCCTCGGTTACAATAGCCCTGAACGGATAATCGAGCTTGTGAGTTTTGGCTATAAAGAGCACTTCAAGCCTATCTCGCTCTGCTTTGATGACCGCCATATTTAGTTATTCTTAAGCTTGCACCTGATGACTCCCTTCCAACCGTCATCAGCAATGTGCTGAGTGGATTCATGAGTGTGCCAATGCACTGAATTTTACCCATGAAATGCTGAGTGACAATGCTATTAGGTTCCTAGACTTAACGCTAACCTTTAACGAAAGCCACGTCTGCTGGAGCCACTTACCTAGAACTAAGAAAGCGCTATTGCCATATGTTTCATCACACTCCAAGCTGATAAAAAGAGCCATAGCTAGCATTTGCCTAAAGAATGCCTTGCAGAAGAGCTGCCCACATGCAGGGAATTACAGCTTTCACCAGCAAGTCGCCGCCTTAGTGACGCGGGTTATACGGCGGACGTGCTGACTGCAGTTGGTGAGTCGATGCCGCACATAATTAACAACCAGAACACACGTGATTCCGGAAATGCTGCACTGGAGGGGAAGAAAGTTGAAGTGGTGCCCTATATTCACGGTGTCTCGCATAACCTGAAGAAAGTGGCACAATGGAACAGCGTGACGGCAGTATTTTCTGCACTTTGTAAGCTGTCTGGTTTATGTTCACGAATCGCGAAGGCCAGTGAGGGCAGGAAGTCCAAGAGCTGCACCGTGAAACATGCCAACAAGTTCGTTTTTTGTTCGACTCGTGTCGTTTACAAGTTACTCCTATGATGTGGTAGGGTGTACACGGGACAGACTGGCGGATGTGCTAATCACCAGGCACACGAACATAAACATTCCCTGAAAAATTTATGAAGTCAAAATAATCTCCCACGCTCCTGCAGGAGTTGTAACAACTGTGTTCCGGCTTTTAACAACATCTGAGTCATCGGAAAAGGTAAAAACAAGAAGGAGAGTGAAATCTTGGAGGCCGGCCATATTAGGTTACATGACAGCGACACTTACGTCAGTGCACCGTCTTTGCATCTCACCAACAAAGAATTTAATTTCCTAAGCAGAAGTGTGCGCCTGCAAGTTTGATAGGCAAAGTATGTGCCTTTTGTTGTTTGCCAGATATGGAGCGTGTACACATTCTTTGGTCATTATCATCATCATCATCATCATCATCATCATCATCATCATCATCAGTCTTACTACACGCACTGCAGGGCAAAGTCCTCTCCCATGTCTTCATTCAACCCTGTCTTTCGCCAGCGTCATCCACCTTTTGCCTGCTAACTTCTTAATCTCATCCGCCCACCTAACATCCTGCCACCCCCCGCTACGCTTACTTGCTCTTAAAATCCACTCGGTTGCCCTTAATGACGAGCGGTTTTCTTGCCTTCGCATTACATGCCCTGCCCAAGCCCATTTTTGATTTCGACTAGGATGGCATTAACCCGCGTTTCTTCCCTCACCCACTCTGACCCCCTCCGGTTACTTAACGTTACACCTATCATTTTTCTTTCCATGGATCGCTGCGTTGTTCTTTGCTTAAGCTGAACTCTTTTCGTTAGCCTCCACGATTCTGCCCCGTAGGTGAGTACCGGTAAGATACAGCTGTTGTACTCTATTCTCTTGAGGGAAATTGGTAAGCTGCCATTCGTGATCTGAGAGAACCTGCCATATGCGTTACACCCAATTCTTATCCTTCTAGCTTTTCCCTTTCATGATCCGGATCAGCTGTCAACTACCTGCTTTAAGCAGACGCATTCTTTTACCACTTCAAGGCGCTCACTGCCAATTGTGAACTGCTGGTCCATTGCTAGACTTATGAACATTACTTTGGTTTTCTGCATGTTAATTTTTAGACCCATAATTCTGCTCTGCCTGTCTAACTCGTTGGTCCTGATTTGCAGTTCACCTCCTGAGTGACTCAGCAAGGCAATGTCATCAGCGAATCGCAGATTACTTAGGTATTCTATATTTTTCTATTTACTCTTATTCCCAACTGTTCCCAATTTAGGCCTCGGAATACCTCCTGTAAACAGGCGGTGAATAGCATTGGCGAGATCATGTCTCCTTGTCTGACGCCCAGTCTTATTGGAATTTTATTGCTGACTTCATGGAGGACTATGGCAGCTTTGCAGTTGCTATATATATCTTCCGGCAATTTGACATAAGGCTCTTCTACACCCCGATTACGCAATGCCTGTATGACAGCTGAGGATTCCACTGAGTCGAATGTTTTCTCGTAATGAATGAAGGCAAGGGTAGAGGTTGGTTAGATTCTGCGCATTTTTCTATCACCTGATTGATAGTGTGAATGTGATCTATTGTAGAATATCCGTTAGAAAAGCTTGTCTGATATTTTGGTTGATTAAAGTCTAAGGTTGCCCTGACTCTATTAGCGATTACCTTAGTAAATACCTTGTAAGCAACAGATAGTAAGCTGATCGGTCTGTAACTTTTCAAGTCCTTCGTGTCTCCCTTCTTATGTATTAAGACATTGTTTGCATTCTTCCAAGCGTCTGGTACGGTTGAGGTCATAAGGCATTGGGTATACAGGGTGGCCAGTTTTTCTAGCACGATCTCTCCTCAATCCTTCAACAGATCTGCTGTTACCTGATACTCCCCAGCTGGTTTTCCCTTTTTCATTTCTCTTAAGGCTCCCTTTTTCCTCGGTGAATTGCCACATATGTATTTGTTTTTGTTTTAATTTTTTAATTAGTCATACGGGTGCGTATTCTGGCGACATAGGTCGACCGTTTCTAGATTCAACTTGAGTTGTTAGTTCAGCGTTGTCTTGTGTTCTTCTTCTCCTGGTGTCTTTTACTTTCGCTGGTGAAATTGTCTGAAATTCACCAACTAGCCCACATGGTTACCTTGTTACAATATAAACTGTATTCATTTCAAGCGATTGCACTTTTGCGAGGACCTAGGCTGTAATATTTTAACAACCTATGTGGGTTTATTGACTCCAGAATGGACGACTGAAGAGAACTGGATCCAAGTGGGAGAGGCCTTCGCCTTGCAGTGGGTGTAGTCAGGCTGATGATGGTGATGATGATGACGACGATAATGAGCCTCCTCATCAGCGTAGCGCTTCTCCCTACGCATACAGGGACCGCACAGCGAGTTAAAAAGCGCCATGCGAATGGCAGGGTTTCAAACAGGACAGTCACTTCAGTTTACGCAGAACGACGGCTGCTTTGCATGAGGCGCGCTATGTGCTTATTGAGCTCGCTAAACTTGACAAAGTGTTGACATAGGGTAGATCGTAGTGGCACAGGAGCTTCTTAGCAAACCTTCTTGGCTGATTGCAGCTTGGCGCCGGCGGATGCCATCATCGCCGTCTGGCTGACTACTCACACTGTAGGACCAAGCTCTCTCCATATCTTCCAACCAACCTTGTCCTGTGAAAGCTGTGGCCCCCTTTCCCCGAAAACTTCTTATTCTCCGACGCCTATATACTTAACTTTCTGCCGACCCCTGCCCCCTGATGGTATCCAATCCGTCACCTTCAACGACCATCGGTTATCTTGCCTTCGTGCTAGAAGCCATGCCCAAGTCCATTTCTTCCTCTTGATTTCGACTAGACTGCCATTAACCCGCGTTTGTTCCCTCAACCTAGCTGCCCGCTTCCTGTCCCTTAACGTCACACCTACCATTTTCATTCCGATGCTCGCCGTGACGTCCTCAATTTAGCTAAGACCTTTACGTCAGCCTCCACGCTTCTGCCCCGTAGTTGAGGACTGATAAGATACAGCTGTTGTATACTTTTATCTTGAGGGATATTGGTAAACTGCCATTTTTGACCTGAGAGAACCTGCCGGAAGCGCTCTATCCCATTCCTATTCTTATAGTTATTTCGCCCTCGTAATCCGGTTAAGCGGTCACTACCTGCTCTAAGTAGACCTACTTTAGCACTTGCAGCGCCTCGCTAGTGAACATAAAAAGATGTTCCTTTCCGAGACTCTGTGGAGATCTTTGTGGTGTTTGGATAATAATTTTTAGACCCACCAGTGTGCTCTGCCTGTCTAAGTGATTGGTCGCGCTTTACAGGTCATCTCCTTAGTGAATTAACAAGGTTGTGTCATCAGCAAATCGCTGATTACTAAGGCATTCTTCATTAACTCTTAACCCCAACTGCTTCCAATCCAGGCCTATGAATGCCTCCTCTAAACAGGCGGTGAATAGCAATGACGAACACGGGTCTTTAAGCCTGACACCTTCCTTGTTGCAATTTTATTTCGGACTTTCTGGTGGACAATAATACTATTTTGAAGCGAAACGCTTCACTACGACAACTTCGCGCGCCGTCAGATGGGGCCGCAAGAGGTCAAACCATGAGCATAACTGGTGGTAGTCAGGTTCGACACACGAAGTCAGCTACAGCAGCGGCACCAGCAGCTGTTACACCATCCCGACTTTGACCTTTGACCTTGACTTTTGATTTTTGACCTTTGACATTGACCCTCGGTTAAGAGGGAAAGCGTCTACCAGCATCGCATGCGCAGGTCATGAAAGTGGGTTCTCCATAAAACGCCGATGCACTTCCAAGCGTTCAGTGGAACGCTAGGTGTGATCGATGCGACGCCTTCCGTGGGGAGCGCGTGGCTGCCAACGTGACGAGCATCGCGCTAAGCAACGCAAACGTTGCCGGTGCAGCCGCAGCATCTAGCAGCGGCGCTGCGAGTGGAGCCTCGCAGGGGGTAACAACACGTTAAGCACGGCCCCCAAAGTACTTGAAACGTTTGCTCTAAAGGTCGTGCCCGAGACCATTGCAGGTCTAGTTGCAGTCACTGCTACTACGCTTTAGGTAGCTGTTATGTTCGCGAAGTTTGTGTCGTCTCGAAGAAAATAAGATGTTTAACAAAAAAAAATGCCTACTGCTGTGGGTGTGTCAGTATGGCTATCTCTGGAAACCGCCACTTGCTCGATCACAAACGTAGCCGGGGAGATAAAGCTTTTGAAGCGAAAAGCTTCACTACGCCAGCTTTTCGAGCCGTCAGCGGGGCCGCAAGTTTGACCTTGAATGTTGCTAGAGGTCAAACAAGAAAATTACGCCGGTCTCGGATATCTCGCTGGACACCCGAATCGTGCCGAAAGGTAAGGAAAGTGATATAATATTGCTTATAAGGAAAGGAAATTACGCCTACTTACATATCTTGGTAGACACCCGAACCGCGCCGTAAGCGAAGGAAAATGAAATTTGGTGTTAAGAAAAGGAAATTATGGTTTAAAAATTAAAAAAAAATGCCTACTACTGTCTCTTTGCTAGTATGGCTATCCATAGAAATCGCCAGTCACTCGACCACGAATGTAGCCAGGGAGCTGCAGCTTTTCGCTTTCGACCAGTGTTAACCAGAGTTAAACCACCAGCAATTGTTTTTTTACAAAAGACTAACCTACACCTCTATTACTTAAAGCCTTTACTACTGCTGATGTTTCGACCGAGTGAAATGCTTTGTCGAAATCTGTGAAGGATTCCAGACAGGATTCGAAGGGAAGCAAGCGTAACAGGGGCCGGCAGTGAGTCAGGTGGGCGGATGAGATGAAGACTGCGGGGATAAGGTAGCCGCAGTTGGCACAAAACAGGGTTAACTTAAATGATATAGGAGAGGCCATTGCCCTGCAGTGAGGGTTGTCTGGATGATGATGATGATATATACGAGTTGACTATATTCCGAACATTTCTCAACTATCCGATTGAATATGATGTATCGTCGAGTAGCCTCTACTGAAGCCTGCCTGATAATTTTGTTGATTGAAGCCAAGGAGTGCCCTTATTCTATTAGCGATGACCTCAGTAAACAGTGGTAGAAAGCGGACAGTAACAGACCGGTCTGTAATTTTTCGGCTTCTTGACGGTCCTTTTATTGTGTCTAAGATGATGTTAGCATTTTTCCGCACTTTTGGTTCGGCGAGGAATTGCGTACAGAAGGCGGCTTAATTTTCTAGCACAATCCCTCCAGCGTCCTGGAGAGGCGACAGCGCGTAGGCGGGCAAGGCTCCGTCGTCGAGACGGCGAGTCTCGGCTACGTAGGGTTCTTTTGGGCCGAAAGTAGCAGAATGGTGTCGATGGTGTAGCGTGAATGGCGAGCGTAAGAATGGGCTGAGGAGAGTAGTTTCACGGCGCGTGGTATTGAAAACAAATAAGTTGAGTAGCACAACGCTATCGAAGATCATGTGCTGTGAGCCAACGTATACCGGCAGCATGTTGCTGATCATTCGAGGCGTACGTGCGTTCTATTACAGCGTTTGTTTTGAGGGTGATGAGGCGATGAATGGGGAAAGTGTGAAGCGCGGGAGCGGAGAAGCAGCTCCACAACGTTGGCGGTTGACTGTCGACCGCGGCGGACGTAGAGGCCCAACAGAGGGCTGGCTATTGATGAGAGCATAACACTCAACAGTTGCGCCCTGTCTGTATGTGTCGTTCTTGTCTGTGTAAATCTTGAGTAGCGCAATAACAATGTCGAAGATTACAAACCAACTAGGGCCATTTGAAGCTATTCTTACTCAACAGATGATACCGGGTTACCGAGGGTATGGTATGACCTCTCCCATTACCGTGCAATGTAGTCAACGCTAACGGTGATGCCGTGGTTCCTAATATATGCGATTTCAGGAATGGGCCGAGCACATCTGCGCCCACTTGCTCGAACGGGGCTCCTGGTGGTGTCACTGTGAACCTGGGGCCGTATTCCGAGATTGTGTCATAATAAAAAGCGTTATAATCTGCCGAAGCAGCCACACCTCATTGGTCGAAACGCCAGAAGCGGATGTCTGTTCGGTCGCAACTGTAAGTGGCGCCAGGATGTCACTGCGTTGCGGTTGCAACAGCAAAACGACAAGCGGCGCTTTTGCTGTCTGCCGACAAATGGAACGCGACCAAGGCGGCAGAAGAAAATTTCAGTCACAAGTTTAGTTTTGCACCTCATCCCACAGTAAAGGGGTAATATCAAAGCTGCTTTGTTTACTCAACAAAATTCAAGAAAGAAAAACTACCGCAAAGGCCGGATGTGTACTTAAAGAAGTTAATGTTGTATCAACTTCGTATGGCTTTCCAGTGACAGAAGGCGGAAGATACAGCCGTCGATCGCAGATGGTAAATAAAAGGTAGCAAGCTTTTTAGCACAACACAGCGTTTTACGTTTATATTGAGGGTAAAAGGGAACGGAGAGGAAAATTTGAAAGATGTACTCACTCGATGTACAATGCGCGCTCGTATTGCGCTGAACCGAGACGCCGTGAAGACTTGCCGTCTGCAACATCGCTGCACCTAAGTTGGTGCGGTGGCCAGGTGGTTCTAAAGAGTGTAATTTACTTTTTTTATTCCTTTTATGCAGGCACTGAAAGAACCGCAAGATGCCGCTGTTAGATTTTATATTTTGATTTTATATTTTTCTGCAGCAAATACATAAAAGGAATGCGCTAAGAAATCTTCTTGGTGTTTTTCTCTTCGCAGAATTCGCAGGCGAAGTTTTCATATGTTCGCCATGGTACGAAGCGCCTGCACGCACACACTGACGCCTGATAACTAACCTCCAAGCTAACTCTTGAGCTCAATGCAGAGCCACACCACCGCGGCTATCGAGAACCGTAAAGGACGCCTAGAACCCACCTCTGGCATGTCAAACGCGTCGGTGTAGCAGCGCGTCGCTGGCGACTGACCATCCGTGCACATGAGCGATTTCATGCGGCTAGGAATTACACACGATCATGGTGCAGGACGCTTGAACAGCGCTTCAAGGCAATCATTTTACGGGAAATTATGGTTTATGTTGCATCATTCCAAGTATTCAGACGAGATAACTCCGGTGAGAGTGGCGCCATCCGGTTTGAATAAAGAAAACAATTTCTACAACTACATAAGCTCCGCGATCAACTCCAGCAGCGCCGAGGAGGCTACGACAACAAACCGGTGCTCATTAGGCCTAGGAGCTACCAAACCGTACAACTAAATAAAAAACACGCCACATTTATCGTCCATCCAGTGTCTTATACGCAAGATAAGACGAAGCGAATGCCCCGTACCCAGTTTATAGCTAGCTCACATTTCGGAAAGCGTAGTAAGAGACGAGTTCACTCCGAAGCGAGAGGCGGCACTTCCAAGCGCGCCGCCATGTTGGCTGTCCTTCAGCATCTGCTACGTGTTTGACGTCACGAGGTCTGTTTCTTCGACCGTTTTCTCTTCATCCGAAACACCACATCCGTTTCAGGCGTTTCGAGCAATCAGGTGCGGCCGCTGCGGCAAATTTTTAAACACAAACTCGGAATGCCGCTCCTACGCAAAGGCTCCGCGCATAGGACGCTTATATCATTGGCGCCTGAAGCAGTTGGCTACGTACCTCTCAATGGTGGCCCACATTTTCAGTGAAAAAAGCGTGTCCGGGAACGGTGTAGCGTTCGTGCCGACGCTAGATGTACTGACGTGGAGTCGTCGTGAGAAGACGAAGAAGTCGGAGAGCTGTCGGGCGGTGCCCGCTCGTCTCTGCCACTCTTTGTGAAGGATTTGTCATCGGTGCTGTACATCTGTGTTCGGATAACCTGCACTGCTACATCCTGGCATGATATGCACAGATGGCATACGAGATACATCGAATCATTTTTAAGTAAGCGCGGTCTCGTGATGTCGCCAGATAAAAGCTCAGCAATCGCATTCTCGAAGTGCGATCTTTCGCGCTACGGGCCGAAAGTTGCTGGCAGCGAGGTCGGCGCAAAGCGACACCTCCTTGATACTACCTATAAATTTCTCTCCCAGTTATGGCGCGAGATTTCCAGCTACAAAAACCCGGCCCACGCAACGCTCTTCGTGGTGTGATCCTCGGCGTCAATATATAGGCCTTATACGTATCGACGCCAATTGTGACTTCCGCATGCCGCGCAATATAGAAAGACGTGATCGAAATTGCCTCCACCGCATTTGCCTGGGCGTTGCCTTCACTAAATCCTACCTACATAAAATTGGTGGTGCATCAAGTGGCCCTCGGAGCCCCACATGTGGTCTACCCCAGAATGTTCCACACTTGATCTGCCACTGCCGACTCTTCAATAATCATTGCAAGGCACTTTTAAGTGCTTTAGGACTCCAGCAGGGTGTTGCCGTGCACCTGGAGCATGTCCGTGGTTCCTGGAGGGATGCCGCTGCTGGTGCACGCGAGACAAAAGCATTTTTAGTGTTTCTTAGAGACACGGCTTTGGTGGGCATTCTTTGACAATCATATGCGTGTGCGTGTGCGTGCACGTGCGTGCGTGCGTGCGTGTGCGTGTGTGTGTGTGTGTGTGTGTGTGTGTGTGTGTGTGTGTGTGTGTGTGTGTGTGTGTGTGTGTGTGTGTGTGTGTGTGTGTGTGTGTGTGTGTGTGTGTGTGTGTGTGTGTGTGTGTGTGTGTGTGTGTGTGTGTGTGTGTGTGTGTGTGTGTGTGTGTGTGTGTGTGTGTGTGTGTGTGTGTGTGTGTGTGTGTGTGTGTGTGATTTCACCATTCACCCTTTCTTTTTCGTGTTTCCTCTTTTGCACCATCCTCTTTTCTAATCTTCTTTTCTTCTGTCACCCTCACCGGGAATAGCATCCCAGGTCAACAACCAGGCCGACCTCTCATGTTTCATTAAAATCTCTCTCCTCGTACTCCTCTTGCATAGTTTGAAAAACGGAGTTGTATAGGCTGTTTGGAAGAACAAGCAAAAAGCGATGGCCCGTAGAATTCTTTTTCTTCCACAACAAACCGTCACGCACACAAAAGTAGCTGCGTCAGATGGTCATGATGATTGTGCGGTTCAACCTTTCTTTTCCTCGTTGAGCGTGATGTCAGGAAAGGTCGGTGACACTGACGCGACGCAGTGGTCGAAATTATTGTCACACTCCATCTCGGGAAGGGGCAGGCGCGAAAGACAGTCCGCATCAGCGTGCCATCGACCATTCTTGTAGGCGACGATGTAGTCGTACTGTTCTAGTTGGCGTGCCCACTGAGCAATGTGCCCACACGTGTTACGGAAGTTAATCAGCCAGAAAAGGGCACGATAGTCGGCAATGATGGTGAACGGGCATCCGGAGATACGAACAGAAGTGCTGTGTGGCAAAAACGGCAGCGAGGCATTTCTCCTCTTTGACAGTATAATTAAGCCCCGGCTAATTGACAGAGTGACTCGAGAACGCAGCGACGAGCTCTCTGACTGCACAGTGCCGGAGGAAAATGGGCTCCGGCTCCAATAACGCTTGAGTCGGTATGCATCTGTGTGGGAGCGAACGGCGACAAGTGTCGAAGTGCAAGATGTGACTTGAGAACGAATTTTAGTTCGCGGGAAGCGGAGTCGCACTTAGAGGTCCACCCAATAACTAAATATGCCTGAGGGAGGCCTGTCAGGGGTTATGCGATGCTTGTAAAGTGGTGAATAAAGCTGCGAAAATATGACTACAGGGCCAAGCAACTCCATGACGCTTTCAGTGACAGGGGTGGATTGAATGACTCAACAACTTCAGTCTTCGAGGGATCGGGTCTGACACCGTGTTTGTGAATGAGGTGCCCAAACAAATCACCCATCGGCGCCTATCTGTTTTGCTTAACGTTTATGCGTTAGTTTTAGTTGAGCTTTTCCTAAACGTATTAACAATGGGTCTGGAGGATTACGTAGAAAGAGGCTATGAAGAAAACATCTACACGAGGAGACCGTTTTCGCAACGCTTGGTTCATTTCATCAAGCAGCTGCGATAACAGAAACGTAATATAAAGTGTGTTTGTAAAACGGCCAGAAGCATCACTATCGTGACGATGAATGCAGCGTCCGTTGATTTGCTGGTGTCTCGCAGAAGAAAAGAAAGAAGCACGGACAACTGTTGACGAAATAAAGCGAAGCGAGATCTGCTAAAACTCTGCAAGTCTTTGTCGATTCTTTCTTCTGCAGTTGTAAGCGGTATAACAAAGGTTTTATGTTTTCAAGTAAAAATTATTGATTTTAGAATAGAGGACGAGCGGTGAAAGGCAGAATGATAACAAAGACTTCACATTCGTGTTCAGTTTTTGTGAACATCGTTTCGTTTTTCTTAAAAAAAAGAGACGTACTTGATAGTATATCCTATTCTGCCTCTTTTTGTGCTGAGGCGCGCAAACGTCGTTTTGCCAACGCACGCAGGTAAAATCCTTACCTAGCGTCTCTACCGGCAAAGAAAGAGGATTACATTGCCGTGGAGTCAGCATCTTCAATCGCATTTCGTGCAGCCTATTCATGTCTTGGAGAGCGCGCTATAAATTTACCCAATTCTCTTTTTTTTTTTTGAGAGAAACTTGTTAACTTGTTGTATTTCGCTGGTCCACTACCATAAGATGGCGGGGAGGAGCAGGTAAGGGGGTGAGCAAGAGATAGAGCGAACTCTGATTGGTCGAAGAGCGACGGCGCGAGGGGAAGCGGCTCCGATTGGACAGTGTAAATGACTGGACAGATCAGATAGCGAAGACTTCCCCGATTGATGCACGCAGCGCACGCGCCTCACACGACCTCTATGGTCATGTTTTATCCAGACCTCACTTTTATGATAGCGTTTATTTATGGGCGAAATGGCTCGTGGTTTCGTCTAGCATACTTACGCTGCAAAGCCGTGACATCGCCGAACTAAGACAACAAGCACAACAACCAATGTTGACCTTCGTGCACGGCATTTAGTTCTCATTGGTGTGCGGTATGACCATGTGTGAAACAAGCAGTGCCAACGCAGCAAAAGCGCCTTGGTGCGATTACGAAGCCCGACCCTGTCAGTGCATAAGGGGGATGCGGAGCGTAAATACAGATTTTTGGGGAAAAAATGTGTTTTAGGTTTCAGAATAAGAGAACTTTTTGTTGGCCTAGTCGGTAATTGATCAGTGTAATTGAAAGGCACAAAAGCCACACACGCTCGAGAGAAGAGAACAGGACGCAGCACAACTCACAACTGGTTTAATTTGCAGCAACCACATACATGCATATATATTGTGTCAGCCAACGCCTGCGCAAGGAACATATTCACCCATCAACTCGTACAGGGTAAGCATCGCTCAAAGAGCTGTTTTTCCGCCTTGTACAAAGATACTGACGTATCGCTGACGCAAAAACTGCCTTTCTTGCTGATATAGAACGGTTCGATAAGTTGTCTGGCTTTTACATTGCTACTTTTGGCAAGAATCCGCACCATTGAAAAACACAATGTTTCGACACTGAAAAGATTACCCAGCGAATTGCAGGTAGCAGCATGTTGAAATATAATATTTCTAACCAAGCCTTTCAACCAAGCCCTAGTAAGTTCTGTGTTTCATTCGTTAAACAGTGCAATATATCAACGCATCGTTAAAACGCACTGCTTCCTTAAGGCATTAATGTCGGTAAATACAAAGTATAGTTTGGGTTACGAGGCTAATGAAATATGGAACGTTACATGTCAGGATGTGCAGCGAACCACAACAGCCGCCGAACAGAATGTGCATACACTGCTGTATACGCATCATTTTCTCTATGTATGGAGGGCCGTAGGGTGGGTGAGTATGAATTACTTTGTGCAGCCAACAAACCTGCACATTAGTGTAGCAGATCGAGCTTGAAAGGCTTTCTCATTCAGGGATGCTGGAACGATTTGTTGGCTCTCGCTGCTGAGTGTGAGTGGAAATCTAAATGCGGTCGTTTTGAGATTAAGGGGAAAATGCATGCCTTCTTCCAGGGCAGTTATGAATATTTCGCGAGTTTCAGTCATCATACACTAAGGGATGGACGTGAAGACTGACCATGGGTCTTCCTTCTATAACCAAAATTTTAATGGGATTTGTGCATAGTAGAGGGCCCGAAATTACAGTCGACCACTTTTTTTCTCATAGCAGAACCTGAAAAGGTAAAGATTATTATATTTTTTTGCGGCTCAACTGAAATTTCTGCATGGCTCTTCGATCTCGTCCGTTGAACTGTTGCTCAGCAAGTGAATGTCACCGCCACTGAGCTGCCTTGGAGGAAGCTCTGATCACCGCAAGAGAACTGTAACACTTTTCATATTCCGCTTACGATGCAGCGCTGTTGCCAATTTCCAGCCGGAGTTCTGAGACACACCCTGATACAACGAAGATGGCTTCAGATACTGGTCTAAGGACAGCCTGAATGCGGCATTATTTACAGCACTAACATCATTGCAAACAGTCATGAGCCCCAACGTTGCTGCTGTCACTTTTTCAAAGCAGACGTCAACCGAAATTTCCGCTCCAAAACGTACACGGTCTGTAAATTATATCAGAAAAAACTGCCGCTCGCCACAGCGCCACATGACACATGTGTTATTATTATTGCACATCAGCTGTTTTATGAAAGTGAGAATACTATAGTTCTATTGAATATCGTAGCGCGCTCATCTATGTTTATAAGATGTGGACAGCGTCGCTGACTACAGAAGCGGAATGTAGCAGCAGCAATTCTGCCAAAAAATTATGATCTGAATTTTTACGCCAACTCACGTGAGAATGCGTATTCGGTAGGATTTGGGTTTCATTTTATTTATGCTTCAACAAAGGTGGCCGAAATTGGCAGCGTATATATTTGAGCAAAGCCGAAAGTTGGGCGAGTTCGTCATCGTTCATGGTGTAAAAAATAGCGCGAAAGAAACACGAAGGGCGGACAGGACGACGCAGACAAGCGTTAAGTTCACCGCCATAGGCCGATTTGCGCACCAGCCTTTAAAAAAGTAAGCGTCAATCGCCACGTTTATGCAATCAAACATTCCGATGGACGGAGCCTGACGCGCGGTAAATAACCCCATCGGTGTCATGGGATCAGATGCACGCTAGCTTATCAATAGTCCCCATACTTTTCAATCTAAGATGTTCGTGTCATTTTCTGGCTCTCTAGTGCATATTTAAAATCAACCACGTCCTCCTTCATCGTGTTGGTGTTGTGGTGCAGTGGTAAGTGTTTTCGCTTCTTACCGTGTGGCCCCGTGTTCGAATCTCAGCTGTGCCATTGATGTGTTTGATCTCGTTAATACCATCCTTCCTGCATATACCCGCACATTTGCTCGTCTTGGCCACCTGCGAGCACATTTCAATCTCCTGGGTACGCAGGATCCTGCCTTCTTTATACTTTTGGGGTCTCTCTGCCCTGCAAACAACCTGGACGTTGCCGTTGTTCGTGTCATTTATTTTTCATCTAAATGTTTGTTTTTTAATATTTTGTCCTGGGATTTGGCCCCTTTTTTCTTATTTTCAATTGTTTTTGCCTGTCAGAACCTCTGATTTGGTGCGGGCTTCCTCTCACATTTATTTTAGGCTTTTATGTATTTACTGAGAATTTTACGAGATTTTTGGCGGGAAGACGAAAGTTTTCATTTTCTTTTTGCCGGTCGCATGAAGAAATGCACGTGCCGGCCTCTTTTCTCCGGTATACTCGCCCTCAAATGTACAAGAGCGAAACAGTGAGAAATGTTTCATTGAAATGTAGAAAAGACTATTGCAAAGCCACGGGAGCAAGATTGATCGTGCGGCAGAGTGGATATTGAAAATAATAGCCCTCTTGTCCCTAAAGCCTAGCATACGCCGCGTGTTCTGTGTTTCAGTTTTGCTTTCATAGTTTCAGAGGCGACGGCTCCAGAAACGTCTCCCAACCATGGAGTGCCACACGGACGAAACGATTTTCGAGCTCTTTATTCCAGCATCGTGCCGCCCATACTCTCAAAAGTTCAGAAGGTTACAATGCAGATCCAAAATACATCAAAACACACAAGCCATTCACAGTGCCGCCATGCCAGTAGCATGGAAAGGCTGTGCCTCGGCCGAAACAGTGAACCCGGTGTTATCCGTCCATTTTATTCCTTTGCAGAAAAATGGTGCAGCAGAGAGACGGCACGGTTTTTCTTATTCGGCCAACCTTGTACAAGATCCTATTCGAGCCACCTTTCACATCATCGATTCTCTGCGCACCGATTCAAGATTTACGGTACCCAAAGACGGAACTCTCAGAATAGGGCCGTTGCGCGCCAACGGAGGAAAGATATCGATTTAATTACGCAGCGCTCGAAAAGCTTTTGCAATGCCACATGTAAATAAGGCCTTTTTCCACGGAAGCAACATCGACATTGTGTCATATGCTGAAACCGAAATTTATCGCTTTCACGTGATATTATTAATACGAAAGCATTCGATGGCTCAATCTCAAGGTCATCTCCGCAAAACATGTTGGCAAAATGTGTGGACAAAATTTGTCCGCACAATGACGTCACAATTTGAACGTGTAATTGTGTGTGAGCGTAATTGGAGTAATAAATTAGTGGGTTGTGCAATATGTCGTGATGAAGATTGATGATGTCATGTTGTTATTAGTTGTTAAGATAAATAATTGATGTAAATTAACCAAAGTGAATAAAGACAAAGGAGATTTAGGATGATAACTATGATGAAAGTGGTGATGATGGTGGTGATGATAAAAGATGAAGTTATACTAAGTTCACGGCACAAGTTAGCCCAAACAAAATTTTGGTCACGTGATAAGTGATGATCTCATTTCAAAGTCGCGTGACAAGATGACTTCCAAAAATTTCGAAGCCAGGTTACAAATTAACGACATCGCAGCAAATTCGCGTGACAAGATGACGCAAAAAACTTAAGTCACGTGAAAGTGATGACGTCACACAAAAGTCACGTGACAAGATCACGTAAAAAAATTGAAGTCACGTGACACTGTGATAACCGCAGCAGTGGCCAAGTGGTTGAGCATCGGCCTCGCATGCGGGAGGTGCGGCGTCGAGCCTCTGTGCCGCCGGGTAGCCACCGGTGATACAGTCCTCTAACATTCGACCATTTGCCGATGATTGCGTAATTTACCGCCCGATTTCTACAAGCACTGACGCAGACACCCTTCAACAAGATCTGACCCGAATTGAAACTTAGTGCAAGCATTGGTTCATGTCCCTTAATATTGCTAAAACATGTATAATTTGTTTTCATCGCAGGCAATCCCACATTCCCTCTAAATATGTTCTTATTGGTCCTGAAGTGCGTTCCGTTCTTACCTGTAAGTATTTGGGCGTTACGTTAACTCATGCCCTAACATGGTCTTCACATGTAACGAACATCGATAATGACACTAACCGCATCCTTTGCTTCCTACGTGGAAATCTTCGTTTCGCTACCACTTCCACCCGCCGCGGTGGCTCAGTGGTTAGCGCGCTCGACTACTGATCCGGAGTTCCCGGGTTCGAACCCGACCGCGGCTGCTGCGTTTTTATGGAGGAAAAACGCTAAGGCGCTCGTGTGCTGTGTGATGTGAGTGCACGTTAAAGATCCCCAGGTTGTCGAAATTAGTCCGGAGCCCTCCACTGCGGCACCTCTTCTTCCTTTCTTCTTTCACTCCCTTCTATATCCCTTCCCTTACGGCGCTGTTCAGGTGTCCAACGATATATGAGACAGATCCTGCGCCATTTTCTTTCCCCAAATACCAATTATTACCACTTCCATCAAATTATGAGCTTATCAAACTTTCTTCTGACCTAAATCAGAATTCGCTTCTGCTGTATGGGGCCCTCATCAGTCAAAACTCTCACTAAGGCTTGAAAAAATACAAAATCTCGTTATCTGCTTCATTTACTGTGATTACTCATGTTATACTAGTGTGTCTTCTCTAAAATCTAGAGCTTACTTGTATAGTCTTAAAACGAGAAGAAAAATATCTCGATTATGCCTGTTCCACGAGTTTTACCGTTCATCTTTAGGAGCATCAAGCATATCAGCAGCTCATCGTCTCTCCAGCCGCATTCACCACAGCAAGACCGTGTGCCCTTCCCCTGCAAGAACTGAATCTCATTTAGGAATAGTTTTTTCTCAAACCATCTCCGGAGTGCGGCGATCTGCCGCCAGAAGCCATACACCTTGACAACCCCAACAAATTCAAGGAAAAGATTGAGGTCATCGTCTTGTACTCTGTCATGCCCATCCCTCTTGTAATGCCCGATATCCGGAGTCTCTGAGGTAATAAATAAATAAAAATGAGTGCAAGCTTTGCTATGGTCTAGTGTTAGCTTATTTAGGGTGCAACGCTTGGGAAATCGGTCTTTCATCTCACCTCGAAAGGTCGAAAATACTTTGTGCCATGGCGCTCTTTGGCCCATCGTGTGGGAACCGCACTGGACTTGAAGGACGACAGACGAAGCGCGGACTTTCGAATAATTTTCATTCCGGATGGGTTACCATTTTTGTGTGAAAAAGAGAATGACATGACGATTTTGGTTAGAAAGAAAAAAATATCAGAGGCAAGAAAAACCATTACCCGTGACCATTGCTCAGTGCGAAGAACTCAGCCACAAAAATTCGCTACGTTCGAGGGTTAACGATTTAGCGCTGACACAATTTTCTGCGCCGGTAGTCCTAATCTTGAACGCTTCCATTATTTCTCGTTCTGTTTGTGTTCTTGCGTGGCCTAAGACTGTTGTGTGATCAAAACGTGCTCGCATTTTCGGCAGTCTTTGCAATGGATACAGTGGGAAGCAAGGTTGTCTAGGTGAGTGATCGCGCCTCCCAAAGAGACTCGACCACAGAATTGCCAAACTACAGGAGAGCGGTTATCCAGACATCGTGCTGGCTTCAGTGGCGGAAAAGGCGCTGGAAATATCACTTGGAACGAAGAAGCCGGAAAAAGACGAACCTACGGAAGCATCAAATATATGGCCTATTGTAATTCCGTGCATGCACAAGATTTAACTTGGCGTGCAGGCATGGTAACCCGGTCGTCTTTTCCGCCGATAAGAAACTCGTGAGCCATTGGGCAAAAGTCAACACACCTACAGAGCAACGAAACCCACAGTGTGGGATAGCCCACGAGACAAGAGTTGTCGAGTGTGATAGGGATGTAATGTACAGCCTGCCGCTAAAATGTGGAACACATCGGACAAACCGGGACGTGCGTAAACACAAGACTCATTTAACATGCCAACAGGTGTCAACAGATCACTCACCCAGGAAACCTGGTTTCCCATTGTCACCATTGCAAAGACTGCAGAAAATGCGAGAACGTTTTGATGACACAACAATCTTAGGCAACGTAAAAACACAAACAGAACGGGAAATAATGGAAGCGTTCAAGATTATGACAGCCGCTACAGAAAATTGTGTAAGCGCTAAATCGTTAACCCTCGAACGTAGCGAATTTTTGTGGCTGAGTTCTTCGCGCTGAGCAATGGGCACGGGTAATGGCTGTTCTTGCCGGTGGTACTTTTTTATTTGTAAAAAAAAATCGTCATGACATTCTCTGTTTCACATAAAATGCGTAACCCATCCGGAATAAAACTTAGTCGAAAGTTCGCGCTTCGTCTCTCGTCCTTAAAGTGTACCTCGTTTGTTAAAGTATAGCGCGTTTCCCACACGATGAAGAACCAAATAGCCAATGTGGAAGACTGGGCGAGTTGGTAGGTAGTCATTCTAGAACAAACAGCGCAAACAGGACAGGGACCAAGGGAAGAACCGACGACACGATCGCTGACTTACAACTGATTTTATTAAGCGGAAAGTGAACAATATATATAGGAAGGAAGTAGCAGATACAATCAGAGGCAGTCAACGTCACAGAGGTGTAAATGACCGATAAAATCGATAAAACCGTAAGGGGTGAAGATAAAACTCAACGGATGACAAGCCATGGTGTAAAGAACCATAAAAACGCTATGACACGTGAATAACACATACAGTGCCATGAATAACAAAAAACGGAATACAATCAACAGGTGGAAGGCATGTGAAGGTGACAAGGATTTAGCTGTGTGAACAAATTTACCAACAGACATCGCTTGAAACGGATAACCAGGCACATAACTCACACATTCATCCGTTTTCTTTTTTCTTTTCTTGAGAGGTACGCCACTTCTTTTTCTGATAAAACTACAGATGGCGCACTGACGCAGGTGTATTCATTAGATTTTATGTTGAAGGATTCCATCACTTCTCTAGTTATTTGATCCGAGTGGCTTCCTATGATTTTGCAGTTTTCAAATTCAGGTTGACAAGCACTGCAAATTCCTATATGGGCTGCTATAGGTCCTTTTACCCCCTTTTCCACATCTTTATTATGTTCCCGCAATCGGTCATTAATACATCCGCCCGTCTGACCAATATATTTGTCTCCGCAAGTTAAAGGTATTGAATAAATTTTTTCCTTCTGACACGGT
Source organism: Amblyomma americanum (assembly GCF_052857255.1). NCBI lineage: Eukaryota > Metazoa > Arthropoda > Arachnida > Ixodida > Ixodidae > Amblyomma > Amblyomma americanum. Next base: position 120,381,886 of record NC_135507.1, on the reverse strand, counting down.
ACGAATTGTTTACGATGTTTTTTGCTGCATGTTCTTGCTGTCTTGGAAGGAGGGTTAACGCGGTTGCAGATATTTGCAAGCTTTTCCGGAGCTGAAAACACCACCTTCACCTTTGCTTTATTCATGACCTTTTTCAGATTATGGGACAGAGCGTGGAGATAAGGGATCACTGCGACTTTTTGTTTCTTTTTTTCTTTGTCACTACCTCCTTCATTTATCCTTTCTTTTCCCTTCATCCTCTTTTTGAAGCTTCTGGGCGACGGAGATTAACAGGTGATTGGGATAGCCTGCCCCTAATAACCTATTGCATTGTGTGTCAAAGCTGGAAAGCATGCTGTGAGGACATGATTTCTTGAGCGCGTTAGACATGCAAAGACTCGCGATTGCTCTCTTCACTAATTTCGAATGAGCTGAATGGTAATGAATCACCGGTTTCTTATTACGTGGTTCATAGTTCCAACTAATGTGATGGCCCTGGAATTCCAGCTTGATGTCAAGAAATCTGATAGTGCTGTCTGCTGGCACCTCGTGAGTTAGGATTAGGGGGAACATGGTCGATGTGAAAGTATGCAAAATATTCTGAAGGTCTGAGTGGAACGCCTGCTTGTGGCTATTTATGACCACGAGATAATCATCGACATACCGAAACGTCGTTATAACAGATGAGCTGGGAAGGATGGAAGCCAAGGTCCTGTCTATAGACGCCAGAAAAATGTCACTGAGTATGGGTGCTAAACATGAACCTATGGGTATTCCAGATTTTTGTAGGTAAATGTGCTCGTTCCATGCACAGTAGGTTGAGGAGAGGTACGTTGAAAGTAACTCGAGAAAGCCTTGTACAGACATACCGGAGGCGTTTTGAAAAGCGGTAGAGACGTGGTGATCTATGCAATCTTCTACTGCTTTGAGCAATTTTTCTTTTGGAATAGAATAATAAAGATCTTTAATGTCGATAGAAAAGGCTATGGTACCCTCTGTTTTCTTATCTTTAAGGAACTCTATAACTTCAAAGGAACTTTTGATCATGAAGGGGTCATCAACATGCAGGAATGCTAGATGAGCTTTCAAAAATTTGGAAACTGACTTCTGCAAAGTACCGTTTTCGGTTATTATTACTCGAAGGGGGCAATCAACTTTGTGGGTCTTCGCGGTAAAGAACATCTTCAGGGTGTTATTTTCATTATCCTCAATACGTTTTAAGAGACCATTTAAGTTGTTCTGAGAGCATATTTGTCTGACTTTTTCCTTTGCTGAGGTTACTGATTTTTCATTCATTTGTAAAAAAAAAACCGAGTTAATGGCTTCGAGTGCTTTTGATGCAAAGACGGCTTTTCGGAACACAGCGAAACCCCCTTCCTTGTCTGCTAACAGCACGCGTAGGGATTTTTCTTTTAGATATGATACAGATCCGCTAACGGGAATGTTGCAGTATGACGGTTCATAGCGAATTACAGCGTCAATGCCTTCTGATATACATCTTTGTTTATCACATTCATCTGCTAGACGGGAAGCCTGATGAACCATTGCCACTAGTTCCGGGGGCGTCTTCTTTGGTGGAATAGCGAATTTAGGTCCCAGTTCGAGCACACGGCGCACATCGTGCGGAAGGAAAACCCCACCTGTACAGTGCGAGCGCCACCCCACCGCGAGCGCCATCTACTGTACAGGTGGGGTTTCCCTTCCGGACTATGTGCGCCCGTGTGCTCGAACTGGGACCTAAATTCGCTATTCCACCAAAGAAGACGCCCCCGGAACTAGTGGCAATGATTCATCAGGCTTCCCGTCTAGCAGATGAATGTGATAAACAAAGATGTATATCAGAAGGCATTGACGCTGTAATTCGCTATGAACCGTCATACTGCAACATTCCCGTTAGCCGATCTGTATCATATCTAAAAGAAAAATCCCTACGCGTGCTGTTAGCAGACAAGGAAGGGGGTTTCGCTCTGTTCCGAAAAGCCGTCTTTGCATCAAAAGCACTCGAAGCCATTAACTCGGTTTTTTTTTTACAAATGAATGAAAAATCAGTAACCTCAGCAAAGGAAAAAGTCAGACAAATATGCTCTCAGCACAACTTAAATGGTCTCTTAAAACGTATTGAGGATAATAAAAATAACACCCTGAAGATGTTCTTTACCGCGAAGACCCACAAAGTTGAATGCCCCCTTCGAGTAATAATGACCGAAAATGGTACTTGGCAGAAGTCAGTTTCCACGTTTTTGAAAGCTCATCTAGCATTCCTGCATGTTGATGACCCCTTCATGATCAAAAGTTCCTTTGAAGTTATAGAGTTCCTTAAAGATCAGAAAACAGAGGGTACCATAGCCTTTTCTATCGACATTAAAGATCTTTATTATTCTATTCCAAAAGAAAAATTGCTCAAAGCAGTAGAAGATTGCATAGATCACCACGTCTCTACCGCTTTTCAAAACGCCTCCGGTATGTCTGTACAAGGCTTTCTCGAGTTACTTTCAACGTACCTCTCCTCAACCTACTGTGCATGGAACGAGCACATTTACCTACAAAAATCTGGAATACCCATAGGTTCATGTTTAGCACCCATACTCAGTGACATTTTTCTGGCGTCAATAGACAGGACCTTGGCTTCCATCCTTCCCAGCTCATCTGTTATAACGACGTTTCGGTATGTCGATGATTATCTCGTGGTCATAAATAGCCACAAGCAGGCGTTCCACTCAGACCTTCAGAATATTTTGCATACTTTCACATCGACCATGTTCCCCCTAATCCTAACTCACGAGGTGCCAGCAGACAGCACTATCAGATTTCTTGACATCAAGCTGGAATTCTAGGGCCATCACATTTGTTGGAGCTATGAACCTCGTAATAAGAAACTGGTGATTCATTACCATTCAGCTCATTCGAAATTAGTGAAGAGAGCAATCGCGAGTCTTTGCATGTCTAACGCGCTCAAGAAATCATGTCCTCACAGCATGCTTTCCAGCTTTGACACACAATGCAATAGGTTATTAGGGGCAGGCTATCCCAAACACCTGTTAATCTCCGTCGCCCAGAAGCTTCAAAAAGAGGATGAAGGGAAAAGAAAGGATAAATGAAGGAGGTAGTGACAAAGAAAAAAAGAAACAAAAAGTCGCAGTGATCCCTTATCTCCACGCTCTGTCTCATAATCTGAAAAAGGTCATGAATAAAGCAAAGGTGAAGGTGGTGTTTTCAGCTCCGGAAAAGCTTGCAAATATCTGCAACCGCGTTAACCCTCCTTCCAAGACAGCAAGAATATGCAGCAAAAAACATCGTAAACAATTCGTACCGTGTCAGAAGGAAAAAAAATTATTGAATACCTTTAACTTGCGGAGACAAATATATTGGTCAGACGGGCAGATGTATTAATGACCGATTGCGGGAACATAATAAAGATGTGGAAAAGGGGGTAAAAGGACCTATAGCAGCCCATATAGGAATTTGCAGTGCTTGTCAACCTGAATTTGAAAACTGCAAAATCATAGGAAGCCAGTCGGATCAAATAACTAGAGAAGTGATGGAATCCTTCAACATAAAATCTAATGAATACACCTGCGTCAGTGCGCCATCTGTAGTTTTATCAGAAAAAGAAGTGGCGTACCTCTCAAGAAAAGAAAAAAGAAAACGGATGAATGTGTGAGTTATGTGCCTGGTTATCCGTTTCAAGCGATGTCTGTTGGTAAATTTGTTCACACAGCTAAATCCTTGTCACCTTCACATGCCTTCCACCTGTTGATTGTATTCGGTTTTTTGTTATTCATGGCACTGTATGTGTTATTCACGTGTCATAGCGTTTTTATGATTCTTTACACCATGGCTTGTCATCCGTTGAGTTTTATCTTCACCTCTTACGGTTTTATCGATTTTATCGGCCATTTACACCTCTGTGACGTTGACTGCCTCTGATTGTATCTGCTACTTCCTTCCTATATATATATTGTTCACTTTCCGCTTAATAAAAATGAGTTGTAAGTCAGCGCTCGGGTCGTCGGTTCTTCCCTTGGTCCCTGTCCTGTTTGCGCTGTTTGTTCTAGAACCAAATAGCCCCTGTAAGTGCTCTCTAAGCTCTTTGGCCATTGATTTCCTTGCGCCATAAAAATTCATAATCATGATGACACACTGATCACCTCTCACCGAAGCCGCATGACAAAGTGATGACGTCGTACCAAAGTCACGTGGCAAAATGATTTGCAGAAAGGAATTGTGAGAAAGTAGGTTGCGTGAGTTGTGCTGAAAAAATGCTACGTGATACAACAGTATTATCAGTGATTAGCTATATTTCAGTTTCCGACCACAGAATTTTAGAAGGTTCGATTGACGTCATGACCGGCCACGTGGTTGCATAGACTATAAAGAGGTGTTTTCCGGGCCACGTCAGTCGTTCCTTTACCGCCTATGAGTGGTCACGCTGGCTGCGTGTGTGCCGATAGGTGCAATCCCTCGCATTGCAGCAGCATGTCCTTTCGCATTCCTCCAGGGCGGGTCGCCACAGTGCTCCCGAACGTTGTGCTGTTGTGAAAGCATTTAGGCGGTCGTCTCAGAAAAAGTTTATAGCTGCACGAAATTTCCTGACTGGTCAAGAGGGTCATGACGTTATGAGCACCACATGACCACCAGTGGACCAATCAAAGGGCACCGTGAAATCAAAATCTAAGGACCCTCAAAAATCTGGAAGTTGGCCCGCCCTAAAAACTTCAATGGACCTCCAAAATGTGAAATTGACTGTCACTCGAGACAACTGCATATTAATAGTTGAACTGCGTGCGTACTGTGGGCAATGAAGAATTTGTCATGAACTTCAGGAATGCGTACGCGGTCAGTGCTCTATCCCACGAAATCTCAGACCTGGCGTGGCAGCATCTGGAAGAGGAGTGGTCGGGGATGGTAACTGAATTGTAATGCAAACACGCAAGAAACTGGATTGGTTTGCGGGTGTTCAACATCCCAAAATGATTCAGGCTATGAGGGTGCCTAGTGAAGGGCTGCGGAAATTTCGACCACCTGGGATTCTTTTACGTGCACTGACATCGCACAGCACACGGGCCTTTAGAATTTCGCCTCCATCAGAATTTGACCGCCGCGGCCATGATCGAACCCGCGTCTTTCCAGTCAGCAGCCGAGCGCCATAACCACTGCGCCACCGCGGCGGCCCTCGCACGCAAGAAATTGGAGGTGAGGAAATGACACAAAATTTAATAGCAAGCATATTAGACACCAATTGTAGACGCCATAGCAAGCAACATAAATGCTATCGCATTTTTTAAAGAACGTGCTTAATAAAAAGATACCAATTTTTTTTTGATGGGGAGGGGGGGGGGGGGGGGCGAGTCATCCACTTAGTCAGAAAATTGGGTTCTCTAGGAATTGTATGCCTGAACACTCTTTCTGTTTGCATTGCAATGGGTACTATAAATAGTAAAGGGGAAAAGAGGCCAAGTGGTAGGTACCGCTATATCTGCCCCCTCTGCGTTCTCATATATAAAGACCAGAAGCTCTTGCAACTTGTATCCTTCCTTGTTCCCTTCCGTTTTCTCCCTGAGAATCCACATGCGATGCTCCAATTCTACTCAAACTCAGTATTTTTCGACTCGATGTATTACCAGTTTTGTGAATGTCAGACGAGATACCAAAATAGGCTAAAACTGTGCAGCTTTACGGATTTCACCTCTCATTTCAGTGGGATAGGCGCAGCGTTGTTGGTAACCTGAGCCTCTCACCGATTTATATGTATCGAATGGGCACACTTCGTGTCAGTCAGAATAGCGCCTTTGGTGTGTCGTTCTCCATTAGGAAATGAAAAGCGCACAACGAAGGGACACAGACAAGCACTGATTTCCAAGTGTTTATTGAGGAAAATCACAAGCTTCTTACAATGTGTGCCCCAAGGCAGAAAACAACGCGCATCGCAGCCATGTCACTCCATCCAGGTGAGCTGGCAAAAGCAGTTCTGTACAAACAAAAAGGTGAAACAACTTTTAACAATTCACATTCTTTGTTTCCTGATGGCACGGATGGAGTGGTAACACATCTCGCAGCCCCGCCATCTCAACTGCCTGGATGATCTAGCGGACCAAGTGCTCACAGCATTACTGAGTTTACCCAGCACTTTGCAAGGGGTAGATTTGAGCGCACAGATTTTCGAGGGGTATTTTTTTAATGCTTTCCCCGCTTTCTGCAAGCTTTCTTGGTGAAAACTATGTGTTCCAGCAGTCTCTCATTAGTGCATCTACCTGTATTGCCAACATTCTTTTGTACAAGTCGAGCGGATAAAATATACCACGCCCTTTGGATAGCCCGCTAAACAAAAAAGACGCAATAATGCACTTAAACCTCTTCGTGGAAGGAGTCAAAGCCGTCGTATATTCCGTGTTACTATCATGTAGAAAAGACTGTGTAGGTTAAACAGGCGGATTCACTAATGAAAGATTGCAGAAACACAAAACTGGCATTGAGCAAGCTTGCAGAAATATAGATACACACTGCGGATGTTGCCCCTCCAAAACCTGCGTTCCTGATTTTACCCGATGAAAGCCACTTAGAACAGTTGGTCCGCGATTTTGTCGAGGCAGCCCAGATAGCAGGCTGCGTGATCCATGTGTGAGCATGCCGTCCGTGTTGTTAACAAAACACAATGTGATCTGTTATAATTTCTTTCACCATACAAAACTTCCTGTGTCGCCTCATTTGCATGCCGCGACATGGCTACTAGATATGTGGTTGTTCGCCTTGAGCAGATTGTATAAGAAGCCTGCTTTTTTTTTTACTGTACATCAGTAAATGTCAGCGTTTGTAGGTCCTTTGTTCTCCGCGGTTCACTTCCCAATTTGCGTCAGTAACGGCGAGTGAATCGCATCATCAAGGGTCGCTTTTGGTGGCACGATAATGCCCGACGAAAGAAAGTGTCAGCCGCAATTGATTCCTATAGCCGCGTTTACATGAATGGGATAGCAGTCGACTCCAGTCCCCTTTTTTGAGGTAATGAATGAAAAACTTTATTTTTAAGGAGGATTCTCGCTGCGTTGGTGGGCGCCAGAGGCCTTTGCAGTCTTGTGAGCCCTGTAGATCAGCTTGAGCTGTTCTTCAGGCTTCGAGCAGGACAGTGCAGCCTCGCACTGCTCCGGTGTTGGTGTGTTGTTTATCTGCACTGCCTGCGTTTTCTTACAGGCCATGTAACGTGATAACGCGTATAGTGTTCTCCGCAGAGTGGGCATTTGCTGCGATATGTTGAAGGATAGACTTTGCTTAGTAAACCGAGATTGGGCTATGTATTAGTCTGCAGTTGTCTCCAGGCAACCGCTTGCTCTCTACTAAGGTTTTTGTGGGACGGGGTAGGTCCTCCTGAGGGCTCGTTGGTGTTCCAAGATGGCTCCATACCCTCTAGTGACTGCGTCCAGTTTCCCTTCCGTGTGCACCTCCCGGTGGGCGTATGCTCGGGCATTGACGTCCGCCCGTTGGTTCCCTTTGACAGCCTCATGTCTGGTGTCCACGTGATGAAGTATCTCGTAAAAATCATTGATCTCGCATTGAGTATGTATGCATATGGCCGCAGTGGATATGCGTCCACTGTTATACCTTCTGCACGCCTCTTGCGAGTCTAATTATGTGTGCATGGGGCCCCTCGCTCTGGTGGCTGATGGCGAGTGCGATTACTGCTTTCTAAGCCTCGAGGATGTTGCTGGTTTTGATCGAAGTGCAGTTGATTTCCCTGAGCCAGTGATCCACGATGGAGGGAGCAGGTTTTGAGAAGGAGAGGCGCGACTCAACCTCTACTCTCTTCCTCGATGTTTTTGCACTTTCCCTCAAAAAGTGGTCTGGATTCGACTTATGTCGCATTCATGTAAATACGGCTTATGATAGGCCGCAGACATAACACCCACTCAGAATTCATAATGTGGCAATTGTTTAGAGCCTCATAGATAACTTCAGTTTCTAAGTAAAGGCATAATACACGACTTTGCTGCCACAAACAAATTATTCAAAGAGGACACATGCTTGAGGGTAGCGTGTGAAACAAACTTTAAGGGACACTTAAGCTCCGCTTTAAGGGTATGGCGTTTCAGCGTTAATTAATGCCATCAGCAACCTAGGGCCATCCTTGCGTGTAACTTCGTAAACAGCCATAATATTCGTTGTTTTGCCATCACATAACGCCTCAGCTACCCCTCAGATAGCATTACAGATCCCTCCGGCCAAGTACCACTTTTCTAGACCCAGTCCTCCCATATACCAATGTATGCCATGTATGGGCATATGCCCCGATACGGCGAATTTGTCATTCTCCGCATTACGTTCATGGCGCAGTTGTGCAGTGGTTAAGCGATGCGCCGCTGCCCCGAAAGGTGGCTATTTGAAATACAGCCAGCTGCAGGGAGTGGGAGAACTCGCTGACAGTCGCTAAATGCCACCTGCCACTGTCGCTTGGCAGGCAATGATGGTGTCACAAGGTCAAGTGCGGTAAGTGCCAGGCTTTTCGCTCAGAACGCGATTGCCGCCGACCACGAGAACCGCGACGACGCCGATGACGACGGATTTTTTGGATAGCGGGAGCCTTAACGCATTCGCGTTCAAACCGAGGAATATACGGTTAGCGCATATCATGATTTAAATAGTTGTTTTTCTACCATAAAAGCTCGACATTGTTTAAGACAGGTCAGCACCCTTTTTCTCAGCCGCTTCGGCTTCGTTGTGCGGCGAAACGTTCTCAACGAACATTGCGCAGCCTGGGTGTGCAACATATCAGCTGCGGTCACGTTGCGCAAGGAGGAAACCGATTACATCACTCTGAAAATCAACTTCTGTGCGCCGTAAAAGCCTATTCACAATGGCGCGAGGTTCTCCCTCCTAAGTCACAATGGCGGCACAAGCTCAGTGGCACTCGTATCTTTATGATTTCACTCTTTAAAAAAAAAACTAGGTCTCACCATGTTAGAAAAAAGGTTAGTATTGGGCGAATCCGACACGACGCGAGAACAGGAGAAAAAAACGACAACACAGGCGCAGACTTCCAACTGTTTATTTGAGACCGATATGCAAACGCTTTATAAGGCATGAACTTAGTGCACAACCATCGCTGTCATTCACAAAAAAGACCTGATTAAAGTCTAGACAACATTAATCACATTTTTACGTTGCAGAAGGACCGATAAACCACAAAGAACTCAGTCAGCATGTTCCCAAACACTCCATGTCAAGAAAATGATTAAAAATAAGTAAGGAACCTAACAATCAACCTGAGTAAAGAGGGTGAAAAATACGCGAAGTGACAACGCAGGTGACCCAACAGACAGGAGTAAAAAAACTATACCAACGTGATAAAATCATGGTGTGCAATATAAAAAAACCGGTATGAGAGCATGGAAACAACAAAGAATACGTGGAAAGGTGAAGATTAAAAGCAGGTAAAAGAGTGGGACGTGGTATGGAAAACAATTATGACATAGAAACCAACAAAGAACAAGTGTAAAGGTGAGGATTAAACCAGTTAGAACTAGATCTCTGTCATTGAGGTACATACATCTTAACTAGATTAGAACATAAGTGAAACACTTACAGGTGCGATTCTAGAAACGTGATTTCACTCGATGAAAGCGAAAGAGATGAAATAGACCAAGTTTTACGAAGTCATAAGCTTCCACCACCTACCTTTCCGTCTTATCCCTTGATTTAAACAAAAAGGTAGCGTTGCGCAATATTGGGTAGCAAGGTATTTTTTTCGTTTCCTGAGGCTTCCCTTTACAGTTCACACAATGCTGCGCCAGATGACCTCCCATATTGTTCTTCACTGCCAAGTTATGTTCGCGTGCTTGTTCATTAAAACACCTACCAGTCTGCCCAATCTAAACTCTACCGCAAGTGAGGGGAATTTTGTAGACAAAGCCCCAATCGCACTTTGTGAACTTCTTTTCGTGATTGATATAGCATTGCGGTCTGCTTTTCTTTTCAGTCGACATCAAGGGGCAGACGCTGCTCAGCTTAATCGGTGCAGAAAAAACCACCCTGACACCGTATCGGTTCGCCAATTTTTTGACGTTGTGGGATACCCGGTGTATGTAGGGAATCACCTGCAGTGGCTTTTCCTTGTCTTTTTCATTCTTTTTACGGCCTTAGAGCTTCTGTAATAAGCTTTCACACGCTGCGGTGATAAGGTGGGGCGATGAACTTGCTGGATAAAGCTTTCTTCTAATTTGCGGTTGCATGATTTTTCGAGGGCAGACGGGCAGGCTAAGATTACGTTGGCACGTTTTACGAGCTTGGAATGTGCGCTTCCAAAAAGGATGGTTTTTCTGCACCGATTAAGCTGCAGCGTGTGCCCTTTGATGCTGAATGAAAAGAGAACCATGCAGGTCGCAGTGATATATCAAGTACTGGTAGAAGAGGGCAGATTTTTGGGTTTCTTGCAAATACAACGTGGACAAGTCAGGGAAGCTTCATGAGGTTCCCCCTTTCTAGTCTACTTTGTGCTTGCATTAAACCTATCTGCCTGTCCTCAAAGCTCCCTCACGCTTCCCCCTCTGTTGTTAACTCTGCTGCTGTTTGTGCAGGTTCTGCCGTGGATTTTGCATGCGACGCCCACCCCGGTATCAACGACCAACATCACCGTGATACAACCCCTGATGCTTTGCGCGGGCCACGTCACAAGCAACAACACAATCAAGGGATATCCACCACGAGATGTGACGTCACCAGCAGCCGATCTACTTAAGGAACGACGCGACACCGACCAGATCAGAGGGCACGGCATCTGGCCTGCGGACAGCATGGCTCACCCGCTGCTGCTGTTTGTGCAGGTTGGTTCCCCATCCACAGACTGCTGTTACCGTAGTGACAATAGATTTTTAGTCGTCCTGCCGTGCCCTGGTAGGCTTCATTGCATTGTTCTTGACTGTTGGTCCGTGCTGATGCTGCTGATGTCGGGAGACATAGAAGAAAACCCCGGACCTAAGACAGCTGAGCTGTTACAGACGATTATAGATAATCAAGCCGCGTCTGACTGCCGGTTGACAAATATCAGCAAGGATATTGGTCAGCTGAATGAAAAGACTGATAGACTGACTGATTCTCTGGCAGTGATACAAGAATTGAACAAAAGAATTGAATATCTTGAGGTAACAGTTCAGCAACAGGCCAGAAAACTGATTGAGTATGAAAACTATAGTCGTCGTAACAATCTGCTGGTTTTTGGTGTTTCTGAAAAAATCGGCGATTCAGAGACGGAGTTAAAGGCAGCTGTCATAGATAAAATTTTTTATGATACGCTGGGAGTTGAAGTAAAAGCCGTCGAAAAAATCCATCGCATAGGGCAAAAGAACAAAGAATGGCCTAGGCCAATTATTATGAAATTTTATGACAGCAGAGAAAAACAACAAGTGCTGAAGAACTGCAACAAACTGAAAGGACAATCGGTTAGTGTGAGCGATGACTATGCGAAGGAAACGGTAGCGGTGCGAAGGAAGTTGTGGGAAAGTGCCTCTGCTGAAAGGGCGCAGGGCGAGAAGGTCTTTTTGATCGACGACAAGCTCAAAATAAATGACAAGTTATACACGTGGGACAACGAGAAGAACGCACGCTCGCTCCTGAACTCCCGAGATAAGTTCAAGCACCGCACTCGAAAACCAGGCAACTCGCATGATGGCTCTGACACCTCGGATAATTCCGGCGAATCAACATCTAAACTCACCCCGTCATAGCTACGAATCTTATCATTGAATGCTCGTAGCGTTTTTAACAAAGTAACCGAGTTAGAATATGTATTACTGACAGAAAGTCCACACGTGCTCGTCGTAACCGAAACATGGCTAAACAACGGTGTGCCTAGTCACTGTATAGTGCCCCCAAACTACCAGATGTTCAGATTGGACAGGGATACTCGTGGTGGGGGTGTTGCAATCATTGTCAAAAGATCTATAGATGCAGTAATGGTCGAGTGCACTTTGCCTGAAACAGTTTGGTGCAAAATTACTTATGCGAGTGTTGCTTACCTTGTTGGCGCAGTGTATAGGCCGCCTGCCACTTCACCAGAGTTTTTGGATAACCTTAATATGTTCTTATGCACTCACTTGAACCGTACCACCAGACTAATAATGACCGGAGATTTTAATTTGCCTAGCATTAACTGGGACAGGCTCCTACCTGGGAACGTTGAAATTTCTAGTTCCGAAGCACTGCTGCAGATAATGTTTTCGCACAATCTTAAACAAATCGTGCAAGAAGACACGAGGGTAACACTCGAATCCCGGTCACTTTTGGACTTGGTGTTTCTTTCGGACAGAGTGGGTGACTGTACTGTGTCTGTTAAAGACGGGATATCTGACCACAGAATGGTTTCTGTGCACATTCCGATCAGAACAAACACTCGTGGCCAACCCTTTGTATCTGTACAATTTAAGGCTTATAGGCAGGCAGACGACACATCCATTCAAGATTCTTTAGAAATGTCATATAATGAATTCGAACTTGCCTGCGATTGTGAACCAGTTGAAAACCTATGGCTACGTTTCAAGAATATCATAAAACATTGCGTTGACAGATTCATTCCAACTCGAGAAAAGAAAATAAAACCCCGTAACCCTTGGATTAATCGACCTATTATACACATCAAGGGCAAGATAAAGAGGCTGCGCAGGAGAAAAGTGAGCTCAGCTGAGGTATCGAAATTGCGAAGGAGTTTAAAAACGGCTCTGATGGAATCAAAAGAGCAATTTTTTAATAAAAAATTAAGTAGCTTCGTTAAAACGGCACCTCGGAAGTTTTGGCTTTACCTTAGTGGCAATAAAGAGGAAATCAATAGAATTCAAATTAGTGAGAACATAGTAACAGAAAAAACAAAAATAGCAGATCATTTCAATAACTTTTTCCAGTCTGTTTTTTCTAAACCAAGCAATGATGACTGTGACGCGTACCCGCCTTCCTCCCTTTCATGTTCGATGGAAGACCTGGTCGTGACCCAGGCCGGCGTGTTTAATCAATTGTTACTTTTGGATTCTAAAAAGGCTAGCGGGCCGGATGGGACTCCAACCCAGTTTTTAAAGCGATACGCTGAGTGGATATCATTTTTCTTGACGATAATCTTTACAAAGTCCCTACACACTAACTCGTTGCCACAAGATTGGCGGTGCGCAGTCGTAACACCTGTTTTTAAAAACGGCGACCGACTACTCGCAAATAATTATCGCCCAATTTCCCTGACAAGTATCAGCTGTAAACTATTGGAACATATCATAAGTAAACATATACTAACTTTCCTCGAGGATAACACGTTCTTTTATCAGCATCAGCACGGGTTCCGAAGAGGGCTATCTACCATAACACAGCTCATAGAAACGATACATGATTTTAGTTCAGCCATAGATGCCCAAGAACAAATAGATGTCATTTGCGTAGATTTTGCAAAAGAATTTGACAAGGTTCCACACAGTAAATTACTTTTCAAGTTACACAAAGCAGGAATTAGCGAAACCATTCTTAAGTGGATTAAAGCCTATTTGAATAATCGCAGGCAGGTTGTGCATGTGGATGATTGTTTTTCTTCTACATTAGAAGTATATTCTGGCGTTCCTCAAGGGTCGGTTTTAGCTCCATTACTGTTCCTAATAAATATTAATGATATTAACGAGGTTACCGAGTCTCCCGTAGAATTGAAGCTTTTTGCAGACGACTGTTTAATTTATTCTCGAATAACACAAGCTGCCGACCAAATTAGAATAAACCGTGTCCTTAATTCCTTGCATCTTTGGTGCGAAAAATGGGGCATGGAAATTATTTACACAAAATCAACTTTTACGCATATAACTAATAAGAAGACTTTGCAGTTATTTTCTTATAATGTTGGAAAAAAATAATCTAAAAAATGTTTATACCTTCAAGTATTTAGGCGTCACAATTGCACATAATCTGCAGTGGCATAAACATATTAATAATGTGTGCTCGACAGCTTCCCAAAAACTTTACTTTCTGAGGAAGAAATTGGAACATGCAACAAAAGATGTCAAACTGATAGCTTACAAAACATTCATCCGCCCATCCTTGGAGTACGCTTGTGTCGTCTGGAGCCCGCACCAAAAAGTTCTAAAAGATAAACTGGAACGAATCCAAAGAATAGCTGCTCGGTTTATATCGTCAAGATACAGAAGAAGGGACTCAGTGACGGAAATGCTGAACTCATGTGGGCTCGAGTCACAAGAAAATCGAAGGAAAAAATCAAGACTAAAACTTTTCTTTCAAATAATTCAAGGGCACTTCAAGATAAAATCAGATAGATATGTTCAGCCTCCGGGAAGACGGAGCGCGAGAACAAGCCACACTCGATCGATCAAGCCTTACGACACACGTATTGATGTTTTTCGTTGCTCTTTTTTTCCTGATGTCATCGAAATTTGGAATGCTTTGCCTGTTGAAGTTGTCGAACAATCGGAAGTGCACAAGTTCGAACGCTCTATCGATATTTTGTGTCGGGGGCACCCAACTTGATGTTATGAGACATAAATTTTTTCTGTTGTACATTGCATTGTATTCCCTTTCTGTAACGACCCTCAAGCGAGGGTCAACAGTATCAATAAAAAAAAAAACTTTCTGTGTATAGTAAACGTAGTGATACTCAGAATGCTTTCAGCCGCCACTTCAACTTTTCTCGGAGTTACAGGACGTAATCACTTTACCTTCCTAGCCACGCCGCTCCCGCTCTCTCTGCTTACGATCTTCAACTACCGAAGGAGTGTGTCAAATTATTAAATCGTTCAAAATAAACCGGCGCATGATTAGATTTCATTCCTCCTTCTAGAGTTAAGCTCTTTACTGAAACCATGTCCACTGTTCTGGCCATTCTAACTAAATGCCAAATACAAGTGCTTTTCCTGATTGCCATAAGGGTGTGAAAATATCTGCCATTTTGAAGGGCCGCCGCGGTGGCTGAGACGCCGGTTCGATCCCGGCTACGGCTCTCGAATTTCGATGGAGGCGAAAATCCAGAGGCCCGTCTAAGGTGCGATGTCAGTGCACGTTAAATAACCCGAGATGGTCGAAATTCCCGTAGCCCTTAACTGCGGCATCTCCCATAGCCTGAGTCGCTTTGGGACATTAAACCCCCATAGACCAATATTTAAGGCAAGTGATCGAAACTACGTCAATAATTACTATTCTATCTGCATTCTTCACTTTTGTAGCGATAGCTACATTACGTTACAATTTCGAGCCTTCAGCGTGGCGGCGTCGCCAACCTGTGCCTGGTCAGCCACTCCTTGGCTGCGCCGCCACGCTGTCACGTGGTGCGGAGCAGCTGCCGGCGGCGCGGCGCCGTGGCTGATCACGTGGTTGGTCACGTGATCAGCCACATGGTGCGGAGCATCTGCTGCTGCCGGCGGCGCGGCGCGAAAACGAGACCGAGCTGCCACAGCTGTGCGCATGTGTCGTGTCAACTGGGACGAAGATAAAGAAGGAATGCCCAGCGAAACGTAGCGGCGAAAGACTGACTTTGCAATTCAACTGAGCAAGTTCCACTCGGCCAGCTGTAGGTACAAGTCACTCCAGGTTTAACCAGAGCTTAACCACCCCCAATTTTTTCAGCAAACTAAACGACAAGCTTTTCTGCACGCGAATATTGAATTAGCTGACACTGTGGTTTAGCTGACACCATGGTTTAGATGACACCGTGGTTTAGCTGACACCAATCACCGTAGTTCACCGTCGCCATGAAACGACTTTTGAACAAGAAGAAGCGCTTCTTTCGCCTTGCATAACTGTCAAAGACTGCGGTACGTTGGACCGCATACGGTGATGTTCTCCGAACTTACGGACTAGCAATCAAAGAAGCCAAGCGCGTGTTCCTAAATAATACACTGCCGTCACTCCTTTATACTAATCCATCTAAGTTCTGGAACATTATCAATCTCAAAGAACGGACAGTCATTCAACTTTCTGATAGCGCTGGGAACACATTGTTAAGTTAAGAATGTTGTACTGCGTTAAACCTTGCCTTTGCAAAGCCGTTTCCTGATTGCTCCTTCGATGTTCCTCTAGAAGTGCTAAATTACGATTTCTTTCCGATGGGCCCCATTGTCATCGATTTTGCTGGCATTGTGACATTAATCCAGAGCCTCAAGTTATACTTCCAGTTGCGGTGTCAACAACAATAATTAGAAGTGTTTGTTTGAAGAATACTTCTGTTTATTCCAGCATATATTTAGCGCTTCTTTTCACCCAGTTCGTCGAACACGCCACAATGTCAGCTGACTGGAATGTAGCGAGGGTGGTTCCACTCCTCAAGCAAGGTAATCTGAATTCTGCCCTTAGCTACAGACCTATTTCATTAACAAGCATTTCTTGTAAACTCTTGGAGCACATTATATATTCTAACCTCACATATTTTTGGAAAACAACTCTTTCTTGATCTCCTGTGAGCACGGGTTCCGGAAAACTTTTCTTGCATGACTACACTCTTATATTTCACTAATATCTTAGCGTGGTCTCTAGATAGTGGGTTACTAACCGACTGCATCTTTCTTGACTTCCTCTGCTGTTCCATTAAAGCCCTCCTCCTCCTCCTCCTCCTCCTCCTCCTCCTCCTCCTCCTCCTCCTCCTCCTCCTCCTCCTCCTCCTCCTCCTCCTCCTCTCTTGACTTCGCTAAGGCTTTGGATAAGGTATCGGATCCCTTACTCCTTCTTAAAAAGAGTTTCCTGAATACTGACCCTAACCTTCTTAAATGGAATGAATGTTTTTTGACTATCGCCACCCAGTTTGCATTAGATAGCGACTCTATCATCCCCATGTGCCGTGAGAACTGGTGTTCCGCAAGGTTCTGTTCTCTGTCCCTTACGGTTTTTATGTATATGATCTTCCGATTGGCATTAACTCTTCCCTTAAGCTTTTTGCTGATGACAGGCTTCTTTTTCGTGTGATACATAACGTTCAAAACAGTTCTCTCCTTCAGTCCAATCTTGATAACGTCTTAATTTGATGTCAGAGGTGGTCCTTGGTTCTCAATCCATCAAAGTGCAAAATTATGTCCATCTCACGCCAAGCGAATCCTTCTAAACCGTTCGATTTCAAGATTAATAGAGTTCCATTAGAGAACATTTTATTTTATAAATATCTGGATGTTCGCATCACTAACAACTTATCTTAGTGCATGCACATAGATTATGTTGTTAACAATGCAAACCATGCCCTTGGTTACATACGCAGAAACTTCTCTAAGGCTCCATCCCATATGAAGTTACTGTTTTATCAAACACTAATACGGCCAAAGCTAGAATACGCATCATCAATATGGGACCCCGCACAAGTCACCTTAATCGATGCTAGAGAATCTGTTCAGAATCGGTCAGCTCGCTTCATCATTTCAAAATATTCTCGCATGGCTAGTGTTCCTTTAATGAAATGTAAACTTGCTCTGGCTACTCTCGCAGTTCGTATGAATATTTCATGCCACAGTCTTTTCCACAGCATTTTCTTTCAGAACAAGACACTGAAACATGAATTTTCTTCTTCTATACCATCATACGTATCATCACGTGTCGAACCTCCGCATAAAGTTGCCATCAAAACCTGTAAAACGAATGTGCTTTTTAATCCTTTTTTTACCGAAGACTAGCACTGATTGGAACCACCTTTCACCCCATATCGCCTGCATTGAAGACGCGTCCTCCTTCAAGCCACTTATCACCAAGCCTGTCATCGAACAAGCGTCGGCATTATGATTTTTGCCTTTTTTTGTCTTTTGCCTGTACTTTTTGCTATGTATTTTTTTTTATTTTTTCACCCACCCCCTCTATAACCCTTGGGGGTCCTCAGGGTATTGCAATAAATAAATAAATCTTCTAAATTTTCAACAGCTTTGTTCCGACCAGGTGGTTCCACTGAACTAGCCCACATAAATATGATTGAAATTGTCAACCAAGCCATTGATAACTGTACAAATGTTGGAGCCATCTTCATCGATCTAACAGAAGCTTTTCATACAATCAAACCACCCAATACTTGCTGATAAACGAATCATGAAATTTCCAGTTCATCATCTGAGTTCATCCGCAGTTGCATAAGTAACCAATCGCACGTTGTTCTTAAAAATAATGTTTGTTTCTACCCCTTAGGCTATAAACAACGGTGTCCTGGAGGAATGAATACCTGGCCCACTACTCTTCTTAAAGTTAGTTATGTATCTACTCGTTGCACTACATCGCACAAAATGTGATATGCGGAGAATATAAACACGTATACTACCCTCATATCCACCGCCATACTTCGGCTTAAGCTTAACAAAGACATAAAAACATTATTTGTTGTTTATTTTTATAGCGTAATGACCCGGAAGCATTACAGTGGGATAAATAAAATAGTACAAAAATAAAAGCAAGAGCAAAAAGAGCAAGAAAGTGCAAGTACACAGAAATAGGCGCGAAAGACAGGAAGAAAATAATCTTTAGAATCTGCAGCAAGGATCCATTGAAGACATTATTCAGGCAGTAAAGGACAAATTTTAGGCAGTGACAAGCATATACACATTAAGAGAAAAACGTTAGTTTTACGAAGTGCGTGATGCAAAAATAAATGCTACGATATCCATACCCATAGACACCTTTTTAATGTTTGTCTTCCAAGATTAGTACTTATTTCATACACATCGAAAGAGCTCAATGCCTTCAGAATTGAGCCATCAGGCTAGTGCATTTCAGTTCATTCCATTCGCACTATATAAAACTCTATCGCATCGAGAGCAGTTCCAATTCGACAATATTTCCGTGTAAAATTGTACACAATTATGTGCAAGCTAATTATCCATCACGCTCATATTGATGACGTAATTGTGCAGCTTATAAATGGTAATCATGCTAGGTTTCAATTGCGAGATATTCTTATTTCGTGAAAAGCGAGGACTAATAGAAAATTTACTGCTTGTTTACCGGCATATCGTATTGGAGTAATTTAGCTTGTGAAACTAAAGCATTATTTGATGTGCACTGATTCTACCATTGAATTAAAGCATATTTAATGGACCCGCTGCGTAGTTCACTTGCCTAATCAGTAATAATCAACGTTTACTTGTTATTTAATATGTATTATGCAACTAAGTTGACACTATATATATATATATATATATATATATATATATATATATATATATATATATATATATATATATATCTTAATTTTTATGTTAATATAATTAATTTTTACCATTTCTTTTGCGTAGGTTGTGTTTTATACTGATTTTTCGAAACACTGGTTCACATTGTTTGAGATTTTACCCCACTTGCTTTGTTCGATCTGCCCTATTGTTAAACACTCGTTTATTATTGTATTCACTCTTAATGTTTACGTCAATAAAAAAGTTTAACTTGAACATTAACTGAAATTACCTGAATATGCTCAAAGGGGATTGCCTGTAGTACATCGGATGAACACTTATTCATATGGCGAGAGCATTCAGTGCATGATGTAAAAGGAATGCCGTACCAGCAGCTTCCTAAACTACGGTGTTCCTGGGATTGCTGGTTCTCGTCAACGGATATTAAGAGAGATATAGTTGTAAAATAAAAAAGTGAAGCATTTTTTTCGAAGTTACTATACACACAATTTTTCTTCTGAGGAAGATAAAACAGTTTGAGAATTCAGTACATGCGAACGGTAAGCTAACATTGAACCCCTATCGACAAGCTTGTTGCCATCAGGAGGACAATGTGCAGCTGACACCAGTAATGTGCTCCCTGATTTCCAACGCCTTCTCTGGGCCCTGACTGATCGATGACTGATGAGCACCGTTAGGTTTTTAGGGTGATAACGAAGTCGAGGATTTTCGTGCCTCTCGCTGGTGGCGTGTGGGCGCAAAGCGTTGCCGATATCCGCACCTAGGTTCTGGCGAAGGCCCCAAATTACTTCCTCCCCTCGCTCACTCTTCCCCTCTATCAGACTAACCGTTGATGGCCACACGTCTGCCATCCGTGATGCTCGCTTTAATTGCCCTCTGTCCGAATCGAGTTAGCTGAGAGCCATGGCCGCACGCTGAAGAAGAGAACAAAGTGTGCGATGTTCAACCCGAGCACAAAAAAATTCTGGCAGATGTAAAAAAGCGCAGAACCCCCATTGAGACACATAGTCAACATTAGAATAGGAGCCAGAGCTGAGCGACACAAAAACATAATATCGTCTTTACGCGGAAAATTGGGAGTACAGAGGAAGCAGCAAAATGACAGCTGGATATCACGACTGCTCTTCGCGAATACTCGTTCACGCAAACGAGCTGTAATGCGGTGAGTGGGCTCCGGGGATGATTAAATCGATTCGTGGCAGAAGAGGACGTCGTTATAATGAGAGGAAACTGGGTTTGACTCTTCTAAACCGCTCTCTTTATACATCCGATGGCCGATGCGCAGTGGTAGTCTTTAACTTCTCTTATGAAGAAAGTAAACATTTCATACTGCGAGGAACCTTGCTCTCTAGGATTTAAAAAAAAAACATTTTCAGACGGATCAACCGTCTGATAAGTGGAAGCAATCGGAGTTAGAGGAATTTCGCTCATGCTTGGAGCTTCATTTCTGCCTCAAAAATTATAAGAACTTTGTCGCCGTCATAAACGAGCCGCATACAGGACAAGCATTTAGAACAAAAAATCGTACTCAGTGAACGAACGCGCACAACGCCATGAAAATCTAGAAGAACCATCGCAAAGCGAACTTCCTTCGTGAAGAAGACCTAACGAACCGTAATAATACGTCCGATAGAGATAATCGCAAAGTAGTTTTAGGGCTCCTAATTACGAAGCAGAGTCATTTTCGTGCACATTTCATTAGCCAGTTTCACTCCTCAAGCATCCGGATTCACTGCGCATTTCCGTGAAGCAAAACAGTCAGAAAATGTTCGATTGCACTTCAATACCACCGAAAGGAGAATATTGGATAGATGTCGCCATGGCACAGTTGCTAGAACACCGGACGCGAAATTCGAAGGTCCTGGGTTCGAATCCTAGCGACGAAAAGTGATTGGTTTTCTTCTTCCTTCTAATCATTTATATTTAAAATACTTGCTGCATCAGTCTGCTATTGGCAAACATAATAGATTGAAAAATAGAAAATCCTCAATGCCCCTTGGTATCGGTGTCTGCTTTCTTGCGTAAAGTATGTCATAACTTCCCCCTCTTTTTTCCTACCTTCTCTGCTCAATAGCTAACGAGAGCCTCAATTCTGGGAGTTGGTGCCGTAGATAGCATAATAAAGTTCTCTCATAGCTTTCACCCTCATCGTTCGATCACATTCCTACGTGGAAATCGCGGCAGAGGACGTACTACGTACGCCGCTATGGACGAGGGTGGCGCTGGTGAACACTTCGCTTACACAACACATAAACGCCCCCCGAAAGCAGATTGGACAGCCGCCGGCGTAGCCCGTTAGTAGACCATCGGACCGGAAATTCGGAGGTGGTGGGTTGGATTGCATCGGCGGCATGCTGTTGTTTTTTTCTTCTGCTTTCAAATCAGTTGCATTTAAAATCCTTACCCAATTTATCTTCCATCGATGTAAACCAGAAAAAATATTCCCTATGCTTTCTGTTTCGGTGACTGTTGGCTTCCGCCATGGATGGCACAATCACAGATGTGACACCAGTAGTCACGCAATCTACTTCAGGCAGTGCTAACATCGAATAAATATCATTAGCTTTGGGATTACATAAATGAGGACGGCTTGAAAGCCTCACGCGTCTCACCTGCCCTTAAGCCTTTGCGCACAATCCCGCGCATCTTTTCTCCCCGTGGATTGCTTAGGCTCGAGTGTGTTCACACGCCAGGCGGGTTCTTCGTCTAGTGCATCAACGCGCACATGATCGCGGAGGTGTTGGTTGATAAGCGTAGAAGGAAGCAGTACACAGCAGTGTTGTGGAATCGTGGGAAATGTCCCACATTTTGGGAAAACTGAAATTGAAAACAGGCAACAAAATTCAGTCTGTGCAAAGCCTAGAAAATGTTTGCGATACCTGTAAACCTGCTCTCTTGCATGTCACAATAAAGAAGAATTAAAGGAGGATCGGTCCTCGGCCAGCTCAAGACCGCAATCGCTGTAATCTCCTAGAAGATGCAGTTTATTGTTGTACTTGGCTTCATATAATTAGCTGCAGTGCAATGACCCGATTGTCTGAGGGCTGAAAATGTATACCACTTAATTATTCCCAGCTAACATCTCGCGTTGTATTGCCATGGGCCTGGACCGGTTGTGGTTTCAGGCCTCACAAAAACAAGAACTTCGATGACTTGTCGATTTACCAAGGCGAAAGAGTGCTTTTTAAATAGCTGCACTGAAACGCCGAATGTTTAAAACATTCACTCTAATTACAATGGTTAAAGTGCGGGAGATAAACCAGACTTACACTCATATTATTATAGCTGTGGCTGTTCTACGCATACTCACTTAGGAACCGTGGGCTATTGCGGAGAGCTCCCGTGCTAAAGTTTAGATATTTAGAAAGCATATGCAGTCCTCCGTAAATTACACAAAACTAGTTGAGTAAGTTATTACTTGCGCAAGGCGGAGGAGGAGGACAGGCGCGAAGGTTAACCTGTTGATGAAAGCAGTTTGCTACCCAGCACTGAGGGAAATGAATGAGGGGATATAATGGTGAGGGACAAAATGGAGCGATAAAGCAGTGAAAAAGCAGTGAAAGTAGTGAAAACGAGTACTGATAAACTGGTGCAAAGGCAGAAGGCGAAAAACCTTCGGCAAAGTGACAGCCTGTCGCGCAGGCCCGACACTCAAGAACCGCAGGAAGGCCTGGCAGGCCCTCATCGCCAATGATCGCCGAGGCAGTGTCCAAGAATCTTGAACTCCGTTAGCGAGCGTGAATCGATGTGTTCCAGGGCACGGCGTTGAGAATGCCTTTCAGAACTGTACGCTGAGCATTCACAAAAAAAAATTAGGTGCGGTTCATCATCATCATCAGCCGGACTACACCCAATGCAGAGCAAAGGCCTCTTCCATGTCTCTGCAATTAACCCTGTATTTTGCCAGCTGCGCCCACTTTATGCCTGCAAACTTCCTAAGCCTGGTTAGAGAGTGAAAGCAGTGGTCTACCGGGCAACTAGACGCTGCTTGGAGTCTGTAACGCTCAGTGCCTTCCGCGCGCTGGATAGGCAGTGCGCCTACCCTGCCGCTCTGGCAGGTGGCAGTTAAATGAATGGTTGATCGCGAGAGGTTGGTCACCCAATGAACGCTGCGGCCTATTGCTGCAGTGCCGCGTGCCTGCCACAACGTCAGCGTTAACGCATACAGCCCACATCTCTCTCTCACCTCTGCCACGTACCTCAAAGTGCCTACCTCAAATATTCAAGAGTGGTCTGTTTTAATGCATCGGCGCTAAATCAGCATTCTTTTTTATGCCTGATATGGAAAGAAGCACACGAGGTTGGTGCAGACTCTCTAATAGAGCAGACATCTACAGGCAGGTGTAAATTGGGCTGGTATATAGAAAGTCGCGATGAACGTCAATAATTTTCGCAAAATATGTACTCAAGATAGTGTGCGGGAATCCGAGAGAGGTGACGAATATGTACTCTCAAGGCTTCGATTGTTACATAGGCAATCAATGGATTATCCTTGGCGATGAGTACTGTTGCGGCTGTAGACGCGCATTTTGGCAGTCCTAGGCATGTCCAGAGAGCTTGAGCTTCCAGGCTTTGTAGACACCGTAGCTTCGTTTTCCTCAAATTTTCTAGTGCAGAGTGACTGTACGGAAGAAATCCCATAAATAATGTGGTCTACAGCTGGAGCATTGACTGCACTGAGGCTCCTCAAGACTTCCCGCCGAGAAAGAAGAAAACATAAGCGATCGATGTCAGCCGCCTTTTCATGTACGAGACATGTGGGCTCCACGATAGATTACGATCGACGATTACTCCAAGGAAGCGGCAGTTTCTTTTTTAGGGTACTGTTGAGCCATTTATATGTGCGCGGTAGCGATACACGCTCTTGTGTGTGAAGGCAACACGGGAACATTTATTAGTAGAAATGTCCAGGACTTGCAGGCAGAGGTAGGCCGTGGATCGGTGGCTGTGCCACGATGCGGTCGCTTAACCCGTTCTGCCTCGCCATGCAGGTGATCGCTCCCCTCTGGATTACCACGCTTTTCCCCGCCCCTCTTGCTGCCTGTCCACCGGACATCTCGCCGGAATGGACGCCCGCTCTCAACCGAACCGACATGTGCCAGCCTTGCGCCATCACCGCTTCGCCCGATCGTGCGCTGACCTCGCCAGTGCACTGCACCCTCGACAGACAGTTGGAAACACCATCGCCATTAACATCCTCTCCCGCTCCAGCTTTTAAGCAGCTTCGGCCACCGGCGTCGCTTTGTGGGCTCGGTGGCTGTGCCACGATGCGGTCGCTTAACCCGTTCTGCCTCGCCATGCAGGTTAGTAAGCCATGTTGTCTTTACGCTAAGAAATCTAGTGATTACTTTTTGATACACCTGCCGAGCCCGCAATGCTGCCTTGCCATTGTCACAGAGTGTTCTGATGTCATTATTTCCTTGCTTCTGTTGTCCGGCGACATAGAGACTAACCCCGGCCCTGCCTCACTCGAAACTGTAGTTACGGAACTTAAAAAATTGTCCGCCGGTCAGTGGACATTAATCGCGGAAGTTACAGACCTCAAAAACCAGTTACTAACAACAGACAACCTTATTTCTGATCTAAGCAGGCGCATCAGCGCTCTTGAAGGTCATTACCAAACCATACAGTCACTACGCACAGAGATAGAAGGCCTAAGCACTCACACCACCCAGGCAACTCGCCAGCTCTGTGATCTTGAGGATCGCATAGACGAAGCAGAAAACCAATCACGAAGAAACAACCTCATATTCTACAACATTCCGGACCCTGACCCATCTGAAACGTGGGCCGACACTGAAAAGCTACTAATTCGCCATTGCTCCGAATTTTTGGACATCACCCTCGACCCCAAAACAATAGACCGCACTCACCGTCTTGGGCGCCACGAACCTGATCGCTGCCGTCCGTTAATTGCCAAATTCGCACTTTTCAAAACGAAGGACGAAATTCTAGCTAATGGCCGCAAATTCAAGGACACTGACTACTCCGTCGGTGAAGATTTTTCACGCCGCGTTCGCAATGTGCGCAAACACCTAGTTACATTTGCCAAAAGCAAGACTAACCGTTTTTCTTTGCGATACAAAACCCTGTTCATCGGTTCCCGACGATATATCTTCGACGAACCATCGCAATCTGTAAAAGAGATACCATAGCGCTTGCTGCGCCGCAAGCCCCCAGCCGCTCAAGTACCTGCCAACCCCCAGCCTAATCTCTCCTTTTCGGCGATTTTGACAAACATACGTAGTTTTCTTCCGAAACGCGAAATCATCTCTAATCTTGTGTGTTCATCTGCTAGTAACTTGCTGATACTTACTGAAACATGGCTCACTAATGGCATCACAGATACTGAAGTTCTTGCTGACACCGAATTTTAACCTTTTTCGCAAAGATCGCACATCCGCTCGAATTGGAGGCGTTTTCATCGCAGTTAGCAATCAGTTCTCGTGTAGAGTTATTAATATTCCATCAGACCTTGAGATAGTATGGCTACTTTGTCGCGCTACGCCCCAAACCGTACTGCTGGGCGTTTGTTATAGAGCGCCAAATACCAACTCCGATTTCTCTCGAATTCTTAACGACGTGATCAGCCAATTAACGAGGAAATACCCAAAAGCGCATATCATTCTTTTTGGAGACTTCAATTTTCCAGAAATCAACTGGCAGACACAGACAGCAGTCGGCAACAGGGAAGCGAATGATTTTATCGAGGTCTGCCTAAACTTCAACTTAACTCAAGTGGTATCTGAACCGACCCGCGGTGCAAACATCCTAGATCTAATCCTGACTACCCACCCGGAAGCCCTCTCATCTTTCACTTATCTACGCGAAATCAGCGACCATAAAGTAATCCACGCCACATTTGAGTTCCACCCATCACGACGCCAGAATCAAAACAAAACTATTCGCCTCTACGACAAAGGAAACTATGAAGCCTTTAGTCTTGAATTAAACCAATATCTCACAACACTTGAAGCATCTTTTCACGATAATTCAGTAAATGACAATTGGTCCCGTTTTAAGAAAAAGGTTAGCGAACTAACCGATAAATACATCCACAAAATAAGCTTCCACTCGGACCGCCAGAAACCATGGTATACCAAAACGATAAAAAGACTCGACAATAAAAAACAGCGCCTTTTCTGTGCGGCAAAATTAAAGCAATACGACGAGTTCGCATGGGAAAAATACTATACAGCAGAACGCACCTACCTATCAGAAATTCGCAACGCAAAATACTCTTTCCTTCACAACGACCTCCCCATATTGTTGACTTCCAATACCAGAAAGTTTTGGCAGGTCATAAGTGAGCACCCGGCACATACCATCACTCTAACTAAAGAGTCTGGAGAGAAAGCTGATGACATTGAGTGCGCTGACATTTTTAATAACGCCTTTTCATCGGTGTTCACTAATGAAATTCACCCACCAACTGCAACTTTCGCCGTCAATATAGAGTCCAGCATGCCTGCTATCGCGTTTTCTGAAGCCGGCATTTCCTCGCTCATTGAACACCTTGAAACTTCATCATCTGCCGGCGTCGACGAAATTAACTCCAAAATACTGCGCAACACTAAGAATATTTCTGCAATATACTTATTGTTATTGTTTTCCCAGTCGCTTTCTACAGGTTCCATTCCGGATGACTGGAAAGTGGGAAAGGTCATTCCCGTCTTTAAGTCCGGTAACAAAGATTCTCCTTTAAATTACCGTCCGATATCATTAACCAGCATACCTTGCAAAATCATGGAACACGTCATCTATTCTCAAATCATGGACTTTCTTGACGCTATCAACTTCTTTCATCCCTCACAACACGGGTTTCGCAAGGGTTTGTCATGTGAAACTCAACTGGCCGTCTTTCTTCATGACGTTCACTCTAACCTCGACCTAAATTTACAAACTGACGCTATTTTTCAAGACTTTGCTAAAGCATTTGATAAAGTTCCCCACAGGCGTTTACTGCTAAAACTAACCATGCTAAAACTGCATCCTAACGTCTTATTGTGGATCGAAGAATTCCTTTTTAACCGCTCCCAGTTTGTTCTCGCTAACAGCCAGAGTTCCAACCCTCTTCCAGTAACATCAGGCGTACCCCAAGGTTCTGTACTTGCTCCCCTTCTATTCTTAATCTACATAAACGACTTACCCTCAAACCTGGTTTGCAATGTTCGTCTGTTTGCAGACGACTGCGTTATTTACCACACGATTTCCAACACCTTTGACCAATCACAGCTCCAAAACGACATTGACACAGTGCATGCCTGGTGCGATGACTGGCTAATGTCGCTTAATCCTAATAAATGTAAACTAGTATCTTTTCACCGCCGGCGTAACCCCCATATTTTCATTTACTCCGTTGCTAACGTTCCACTAGAATCTGTATACTCATACAAATACCTAGGTGTCACCTTGTGCCAGGATCTCTCCTGGCGCTCTCATGTAACGAACATCGTCGCATCAACTAACCGGTCATTGGGTTTTTTGAAACGTTATCTACGGCACGCCCCTCAAAGTATTAAACTTCTCGCCTACCAATCACTCATTCGACCAAAACTAGAATACGCATCTGCTATCTGGAGCCCGCAAAAAAGTATATCTCATCAGTTCACTAGAATCTGTCCAAAATCGCGCCACGAGGTTCATTCATTCTGCCTATTCATACGACATCAGTATATCGTCACTTAAACGACAATCAGGTTTATCAACTCTTGCCCATCGTCGTCGCATTGCTTTTCTTAGTCTGTTTCATAAGTTTTTTTACAGCTCCTTCGGACAACCACCCTACATCACACCGCCCGCTCGCATATCTCATCGCACCGGCCATCCACTGCAAGTGTCATGCCAACGCACCCGCACCGTCACTTTTTCCGCATCCTTTTTTCTTCGCACTGCTAAAGACTGAAATGGCCTTCCCCACGACGTTGATGCCATCACCTGCCAATCAAGTTTTGTGAACAATTTAAATATGCATTTCATAAATATCATGTAAGCAATCATATTTAACCTATATTTGTACTCCCACCCCTTATGTAACACCCCCAAAGTGGGGTCTTTAAGGTAATAAAGTGAAGTGAAGTGAAGTAAGAATACTTGCCGCCTTTTGAAGTCTTGTCGAACTTATGGTCGCGTAAATCCTGATGGCCAGATACAAACATCGTCCACATAGACTGAGAATTGCGCCGACTGTGGTAGTCGTAGATAAGGCCGACACGCGCAAGACTGAAAAACATTGGGCTAAGTACTGCACCCGGTGGGACCCCATGGCAAATGAAATGTGAAGACATTGGTCCGTCCTCATCCTGCATAAAGAGTCATCTTTTGTATAAATAACTGCGTTTCCAGCAGAACATCCAACCATCAGGTTCTGCAGATTCCAGAGCGTAGAAATCACTTAAGCAGTGGTGTTGTCGCACGCCCTTTTAACATCCAGAAATAACGCCGCGATCAAGCGCTTCAGGTGCTTCTGGTGTTGAACTGGTGACATCAGATCAATCACGCTTCAATAGATGAGCGTCCCCGTGGAAACCCGGACTCTACATCTGGGTATATTTGATAGCGCTCCAGATACCACTCTGTTCGTGTAAATATCGTCCTGTCCCTGAGTTTGCCCACGCACCTAGCCGATGAAATTGTACGGTACGATGCGAGGTCAAGAGGTGATTTTCGGGTTTAAGGATTGGAACCAGACGACTTGATTTTCACGCGTCCGGAAATGTACCCGCCCACCATGATGAGTTGAAGCGCTCTAAAAGAGCATGCCAAGCCTCGTGAAAACGGTTCGCAAGTGCAGAGTATGTTACTCCATTGGGCCCCGGCGATGAGGGCCGCCTGCAACCAGCCATGGCGGCGTCTAGTTCTTCAATGAAGAAAAGGGGGTCCATTCGCGAATCCCTAGATATAGGCACATTGTAGCTTTTCAGAGCTGTGGATGAGTTTATGGGGCCTGCTTTTCTTGCGCAAAAGTCTTCACCAATTCGAGCTTCGCTGCGTCATTGATGAAGTGCGAGAGGCTTGTATGGTTGGTTGGAACTGCTGAGGAGTTGTTTGTAGACAACGCACAGTTACACCAAATGCGTGAGAGAGCCTTTAGAGGATTCAGCTATTCACAAACTGCGTTCTGACGGTCAGCGTGCAAGATTTGAATTCTCTGCTGGATTTTCTTCTGCCTGCGCCTTGCGTCCCTTAGGTCGCGCAGCGACTTTTTGCGCCTTTATCTTCGTTGGGCTCTTCGTCAAAGTTATCGGAGGCGCTGCAGCTCCGCATCGAAGTCTATGAACTTTAGCATTTGAGTGACGAAGCATTTTGTCTTTTCCATAGCCTCTTTGATGCGCTGTTTATTACGTCTTGTAATGTCTTCTCTACAGGCATCTTCCGTAAGCGTTTTCAACATAGACCACACTATGCGTTGTAAACGTGTGGAAAATCTCCATCCAGCGAGACCAGGAATAATAATATGTGTGGGGTGTGGTCAGTTCCGTGCGTTTCTACGTCGGCAAATGACCGGACGTGTCTCGCAAGGCACTGAGACACAAACGCGAAGCCCAGACAGCTGCTGTAAGACAGCCCGCGAATGTACGTTGGAGAACCGTCATTGAGGCATTGTAGGTCATGGTCAGAGGCGAGACAGACAAGACTCCTTGCCTTCGAATTCATCCGGATGCCTCCGCACATTGCGCAATCTGCATTAAAATCACCAGTGACAATCCAAGAGCCAGGTGTTACAGTCAGCAAAGCCGTCAGTATGCCGGCGTCAAACCGTGTCGTTGGAGATAAGTTCGCGCCCAGGAGCATAAAGGTCAGGTTGCGCCTTTCACCGTTAGACAGACGAAGTGG
Source organism: Amblyomma americanum (assembly GCF_052857255.1). NCBI lineage: Eukaryota > Metazoa > Arthropoda > Arachnida > Ixodida > Ixodidae > Amblyomma > Amblyomma americanum. Next base: position 120,351,971 of record NC_135507.1, on the reverse strand, counting down.
TTATGGTTGTGAGGGGGAACCGTATGGTGCACAGATGTAAGCTTCCTTAGAATCTGTTCGATGACCTTGCTATTTCCCCTTTGCGTGGAGGATGCAAACGCTTCATACTCAGAAATTCGGATAGGCGTCTGTAGATGGGTTCACAAATCGCGAGCATTGGAAATCTGTATTTATAGACGTATTCTCGAATGTCCGAAATGCGGGAAATCAGTTCGTGGATATTCCCTAGAAAATGTATGCTTCTCTGATTGGGCTTTGAAATGGTAATGCTAGGAGAGCCATTGTGCCTGCCACTGTAAAGCTGCAAGGACTGGATTTAGTGCGGCCTGTACCTGCAAGGCATTCCGTGCTGCTGGCGAGTGAAGTCTAGATAGCATCACACGCATGGTGTTCATAAGACACCTCAAGATGGCAATAACCTGCACCTCCTCACCTAGGGCTGGATCTCGGACTTGGGCTTGCTCAGCTGTAGGCGTGGACAGTGGGAGCGTGGTGCCTGCTCAGGCAACGAGATCGAGTGTCGCTACGGCAATGGTGGCCATATCACCTCTGAAGCACTCTTTCTGGCTTCACCAGTCACCGGGCTTACATTACTCGGTGGTGGGGAGGACAAATAGCAGGAGCGATGGGGGCTTCCCTGCTGCTGTCAGCCGCTTGTCTAGTAGATCGTCCTGGACGAGAACGACGCCGACGCATCGTAGCTGCGGCCTCTCTGTGTGTTGATGGTATTGCACCATTACATGATGACAGTAAATGTGGCGGATGAGGACGAGTCCTGACTCTTACGCAGTCTTCTCTTGGCTTTTTTGCTCATCACTGTGACGAACCCGTCGTCCGCCGAAGAGTCCTCGCTTGTGGCTGAGTGCAGCACGGTGGCCTGGCTGCTTGCCTCGCTCGATTGTTAGAAGCGCATCCTCTGGACGGCTGCCGCCGACCCGCCGGGTTCCAGAGGAGGACTAATGCCTTACACTTCCACCGCCGTCAAGAAGAGAAGAAGAAGAGTGAGAGGGCGCCTCCCTAACTTTGCAAAAAAGCAAAAAACTTCAGAGGCACAGAGATAGAGCTTTGGCCTGGAATGACTTTGCTTTCTCCCTTATTTGAACAACACGCATCGGAAGGAAAGGTGTTTTAGAAAGACGTTTCTTTTCGCCTGATTCGTTGAAAATGTTGGCCAGCTTTTGCCAACTTATAGTCAAAAGGAAAGGCCTGAACCCCACGAATTCACCACAAGCACTGCACTTGTGATCATTTCGTTCATTCTTGTAGTACTAATTGGTAAAATAAAAATGAAGTATCCATAATTTTTTGTATGGGACACCTCGAATGAAGACCGTTTGAACAATAGCAAGATCAAGTTTTTGCTTCAAAGTCAAACAATGATTGCTATTGAAAATTAGTATTCAGTATCTTGGCCTCTGATTGTCCTTTAATTGTTTATAGGCTATGCGTTTCTTAAGTTTTAATGCATTACGTGTCGCTAGGCAGTGCAAAATTTGTTCACAAACTATATTTTGAGAAAAAAAATGGATATTTTGCGTAGAGAAAGGAAAAAGCCATCTCAGCAAAGCGGCGACACTGGTTCACCGCGACCGTAGTGTGCAAGCACTGCTACGACGCTGTAACGCTACCAATGGTTGCTGTGAAGTGTTTATCGACTATTCTCTAACGAGTCCGATAGCCACGCTGCTAAAAATGTTGCTTGCCGTCATGTCTGACGCGCCACAAAATCTCCTCAGATTTCGGGCAACTGCAGGTAATCGGTCAAAAGATTTACCAGTGCTTAATCAAAGGTGGCCACGACTAGAACCGGCTAAAAATTCTGAGGGCATTTAAGTCTGCTTACTTACAGGAAAGCAAGAGCATGTGTTTTAAGTAGAACTCATCGCCTCTCTTTGCTCCTCTTTTCCCTCTAAGGAGTATTTCAGAAGAAGGTTCGCACAGTTACTTTAGAGAAATCCCCATTTCAGCTCAATCAATCAACTTGGTTTTTAAAATTTGGCGCGCATTGCTGCTTTCCCATCCCCCTACTGTATCCCTGTCCAGCCTATTCGGCCGTTCAAAGACCTTTGCTTCTAATTAAATAGCTAATTACTGCATTTCACTCAAACTTCTTGTTCTCCAAATACAGATTTCAATCCACTTCAAACTTTATTTCTGCACATTTGCCTATTTTCCCACTATTTTGCCGTCCATGGTTGTTTTCACGCCCAGTCACTACATCAACGTCCGCGCTATTTCGACTTTTTTTTTGCTTTAATTAATTAACTAATCATACTATCGAGATATTTTTCCCCGTCATCATCACGTCATCCTCTATCAATAACATTCATTCGTTTGATCCTAATTGTTCTAAGAACGACACAACGGCTGCCGACACATTTTTCAGACGCAACCTCGCCGACATAGCCAAATAATGCTTTGGCAATAATAAGAGATCCTATTTCCGGCCGCGCAGTATGTTCACATCACCAATTACTAAAAAGCGGCAACCGAGAGCTGGAACTAGTCAAGAGTAAGGTATCGTGAAATTTAAAGGAAACCTCTTAATGCTTCTGCAACGTCTGTGTGTTACAGCCACAATGAAACTAGACAGCGTTGAGTCCAAACAATGGACAATTAGATCTTTCACTGAAATTTCGTCTCATACAGAGTGCACATCAAAGCTCCTCACACTCAAGGGAACCCCACATCATCCCATATTTATTTACTGTTTAATTAATAAATACTGCTAGTTGCATTGCCGAGGTTGTTGCAATGTTGGGACAAAAACACCTACATGGACCAGAAAGTTAACTCAGCGTATATATATGAGAAGTGTAAAAAAATGTACAAGGCATCCGAAGATTAAAGACAAATTCCAGCAGGAGCGACTCAAAAACTTCACTGTGTTGTACATTGCGGAGAAGTCAAGACAAAACCAGTACCAGCGACAGAAAAAGGTAAAGATATTGAAAAAGAATGCCAGTGAATGAACATCAAACGTGATATGGCGAAAATTTGCAGAACTGCAAAAAGAAGGCACCCAGAGGCGAGCAATTATCAGCATCACCGGCTGTGAAATTGCAGTCAAGGAGTGGTTTGAAAAAAAAGGACGACTTGAGTTTCATCACTGGGTTCGGTACTCTACTCAATATTTAGAATGTTATGTTGCTGTTATGTTTCCGGTTGTTGACAGCAAAAATTAATTGGGACTTTACACGTTTAAGGTTGCATTTAAAAGGCGGTAACTAAACTTGACACTGGTACTAACAGACACAAAAGGCCACCCTTTCTAAGAGTTTCTGGAGGGGAATCAAAGCAGCTACATTTATTTTCAAAAATTTTTTTAAAAATCTGATAGGTTTGCATATGACAATTCCTAATTTAGCTTTTAAATGTTCTGAGCGTGCAAACTGGAAAGGTTGTGGTGTATTCGAGTCCTAATCGCACCAGAAATGTATCCGCAAGCACTTTGTCAGGTAAGGCAAATCCGAAGGTGTGCCTTAAGAGCAAAGACAGGTAAATGCCTTGGTTTTCAAGTGTGACGCGTGCATTAGCCCACTTAAATTGGAGGTGATATTTATTTTCGCGTAGAGCAATGAATTTTTGTCATGCTTATTGAAAGGTACACTAACTGCATAAATACAAAGTTTGACTAAAGAGTCTCAAGCAGATTTGACGTTATAAATTCTTACAAGCCTCATTGCTAAACAAAACTCGCAGCTGGCGTGACAGGAAAGTACGGTAGAAGTCTGCAGTCACATTAAATTTTAACCAAAGAAATGGTTGATGCAGTGACATTGTCTAAATATATTTCAAAGCTTGATTTTTTCAACGCAAAACATTTTATGCACACTTGCCCAATGTGCTCATTATTGTCATGTCACATTAAGGCGGAAGAAAAAAATGAGCCAGCAATTCAGAATTATAGGACCGTCATAGCATAAAAATTATCAGGTAACGCAATGCAAGAGACTGCTCGAAAATAATAATAATAATAATAATAATAATTGGTTTTTTGGGGAAAGGAAATGGCGCAGTATCTGTCTCATATATTGTTGGACACCTGAACCGCGCCGTTAGGGAAGGGATAAGGGAGGGAGTGAAAGAAGAAAGCAAGAAGAAGGTGCCGTAGTGGAGGGCTCCGGAATAATTTCGACCACCTGGGGATCTTTAACGTGCACTGACATCGCACAGCACACGGGCGCCTTGAAACCTTTTTCGCACTGCGCTTTCTCCAACCAGGCAGTAAGGTCAAAGAACAGTTGAAAAAGCTAAGATTTTCATTGAGGTTTCAGCGCTTTTCGTGCTATCTACGGTCAAAACTGTTTTTAAAGTCACCTCTGGGCTTTCTTGGGAAAAATTTTAGAAATATTATTCGAAATGTTTTATCAACGATAAAACTGCCTATTTCAAAATTTATATATTTTTAGAGATTTTTTGTGATTTGAAAGCTGCACCCACAATTAAGCAAGAAGCGATAATAATCCTGGTGTATTTCTATTCATCCATATAACGTTTGGTGTCTCACCTTTAATTTTATAACGGGAAATAACAGGTCTTCTTATATTGGAACATGGTACCAGCGCAAGAGCCGAAGACCAAGGGAGAAGACAAAACGAACGCCGTTCGAGTTGTCTTCTCCCTTCGTCTTTGACTCTTGCGCTGGTACCATGTTCCGTAATAACGCAAACAACGAACTAGCCCAGCTGTCTACCCTTAGCTTCTTATATTGTCATTGTCATCGCCACAAAGTTTTGTAAACATTTTTTCTTCAGCGATTCTTAACTATTTTCATCATTATTCGGTCTCAGAATACCAGGGTAGTAAAGCTGACTATTTGTTTCACGCGAAAGAAGACCTCAGACGTCTTCGCAAGCTGGCCAGCTTCCAAATACCTACAGAGTTCCAGAAATGATCTTACAAAGAGTTATCAGAAGCGTGGAATCAATAGAACAATTCTTAGCCCGAATACAGAAATACTGCCTGCTCTGTTGCAAGTAGCAAAAGACGATACCGACACAGCGAAAAAAACTATTTAGCGTTTACATATGAACGAAATGCAAAAACCCCTCCTTGTACTGTGCCTTAAACAAGCCATAGCGTCATACAAACTAACTGCAAACTTTCGTTTAAAAATGATTAATCTTAGGTGTTTGATTACACGGGTGCGTGCTTCCAGTTATTTTATTCTTGATACTATCTTGCGGATGCTCAAGCGAACAGGTCATTACAGCGAGTCCCTGCAACGATGCAATGAAAGTGCTGGCCCAATGTATGCAGCGTAAACAAACTACCCCGCTGAGGGTGCAAGTGGCCTTTTCCAGGAATGTCCAGGGTACACAGATAAAATCATGCCATGCGTTAGCCGCCGTAATTAGCTTCCTTTCCACCTCCACCCTCCGAATCATCCCTAGGGTTTGACGAGAGAGAAGGACGAAATAAGTATGGAAAACAAAGCGCTGTTTGCTTGCCCTTGTGGTGAGTTAATAACAGACCAATGAGTGGATTTACTTTGAAGCGGCTGTCCTTTGCTTTTCTGATAGGCTATATATGTTCCTAATGAAGGTTTTAAGAAGTAGAGATCTTACTTTCCAGTGTCGCCTGTTTGCTTAACTTGGTAGAATGAAACCAATCTGAACTCAGAGTGCAGATGCTAATAGGGTTCGCATCAACTTTAAGCTTAATTAAGAAAACCTAGCAACTTAAACTTTGTTACTGCAGTAATAGTGTTGTAAGAGCCCCTTTCAACATTGAAGTTCACTGAGTTTGCAATTCCACCTAACTTCTGCGCAAGTCCGCACAAGTTCGAACAATTCTTGAGGAAGCGAGACGTAGGGAAGAAGTAAGAAATACGACCAGACTGACATAAATTGGCCCTGGCGGAGGAACTTTAATGTCCGAGAAATGGACGGCTACTGTGTGTAAATGCGCGCTTCTCATGCCTTTGGACGGCCAAAAGAGAGGTCGTTTGACCGAGCCATCATGAGGTTTGAAACAGCTTAGTAACATTTTAGTGAAAAAAAAGTATTGGCGCTAGAATTCCTTTTTGTGCTTAAGTGTAAATGGGAACGCGTTACAATGTCGCATACACCAGGTGTGCCTTTCAAAGCAGACGCCCGAGAGTAGAAAATGTTCCTCGATTTTCTCTCAGCGCGCATGAGAGCGCACAGTCCAATACAGATGCGGTCACTCAACGATAACAACCGACGCCACTGCTTTCATAGTTCGTCTAAAGTTTACAACATTCGGATGCCAGATATTTAGATTGTGACATCCGAAGGTCACTGACTTCGAACCTTCAAGGCACGTCATCGCTTCTTCCGCGAGCAAACAAGCAGCATCCCACACCTCTTACTTCTTCACTCGTTTTCTCTCAGTCCCACGCAAACCCTAACCTACACCCAAACTAGCTACTTCCGCCCTATGACGTCGCTTCCCAGTTAGATATCTATACTCTTTCCTGCCAATATCCAGCCTACATAAAACCGCTGTCACCCTCACAGAATTAAGAACAGCGCTTTCATTTTTATTGCGTAACGCCGCTCCCTGCGCCGACTCAGTAAGATATACCCTCATCCGTAACCTACCCGACGCAGATCCGAAAGCTTAGACTTAGGCACCACACGCGCTTCTTGAAAAACAGCGACGCTCATCTTTATCCACGGTTCAGGTAAACCTTCCGCGTAGAGTGCATATGCCTTATTTTCCACGGTTTAGCTCTAGGAACGAACTTAGAAAAGATCATTAACAGTCACCTCATCCGTTCTTTACCGACACCCACGGTCTACGCATCACCTTCTGTTTACAGCTTCAGGGAAGACACTTCAACCTACGACGTCCTCCTCCAACTGAATCACTGTTTTCTCTCTCCCTTGCTTTACGGCCCACAGAGCTTTACTGGCAGTAGACATCGTTGATGCCTGTGATAACGGCTTTTCAATTTTCACCCTTTCCAAATGCGTGTGCAAGATGTCCTAAATGCACTACTTCAATGATTTCCTGCCTAATCTCTCAGCCACGCTTCCAACAGAAACCCATCTCATACTACCCTTCCCTGTGCCCCCATACGATTCCATTCCGGGCTCCGTCCTGTCAGTTCTCCTATTTACTGTTGTCATGAATTACTTACCCTTTAGCTGGATTCCATCGGTGAGATGAACCACACTGTTCACGTCTATGACATCTGAGTCTGGGTGTACAGGGGTCAGCGCACACGCTTAATCTTTGTTGCAAACGGTAGCGGACATCATTAGCGATTGTAGCTTCATTCGAAGCCTTTGTTTCTCGCACATCAAGTCGGCAATCTTTCCTTTCAATCCTAGAACCGCCAAACACCCACCAGCAATAGCACCGTCCTACACAACGCACAGCTTCCCCTAGTAAACCCACACAGCATTCTCGGTCTCACCCTCCCGTCGAACAGCACAACCTCAGGCACTCTCGGCGCTCTGCGCACATAATGAACACAGCTGCTCCACATTTTGACGTGTGTTACTGACAGACATCATGGTATTAAGAAAAAATAATGATATTCGCATGGCACCACCTTTTCCAACCACTATTGCTATATCATCTTTCCTGTCTTAATCTCTCCTACACTGGCCTCACTCGCATTGAGACAATCCTAGAGAAGGCACACAGTATAGGACTTGGCCTCCAGCAGCACGCTTCCTCTTCTCGCATCTTCCGTGGTCGGTCTGCTCCCCGAGCTCCTCGAGAGTCACGTAAACTGCTAATCCATATGCCTTACACTCTTAACAAAGATCTACCAAGATTATGGCGTCAAAGAGACACACACCGCAGCTGGCACAGGCCACTGTTAACGTGGCAGATATAATAGGCTCCTGCCCTTAAGTAAAAGTTGTCAGGCTATCATGATGAACATGGCTCCATTTTAATTCCCATGCCATACAAATTTGTTCCGCGACGAGAATGAATTGCAATTAAGAGACCGTATGGATAACATGATATGAGTTCATCCCAATCTTAAACAGGTACTAGTGGGAGGTTTTAGGGGGAGTTTTTGGTAGATTCAGCATCAACCACTAAACACATTGTTTTTTAAGCGGGGCTGCGTCATTTCTAGGAATGCGTTAACGAAGTTTTTAACTCTGGGTAGCTTCATACGCGTTGTATCCCATTAATGCAGCAGTTAGATAAGTGTGCGTGATCGCCATTTTGTTTATGCCTTGCCTAAACTGCAGCGTTGCTAGTTCTCAGAAGCGTTCCTGGCGCTAGGTCGCCGATCCAGGAACTCGGGCGGCCATTGCACGGCAGAGCCATTTACTCAGAGGTAAGAAATGTCGTGTCTAATAAGATGGGATATGGGCATGTCTGCAAAGTGCTTTGCATGTGTAGTGCTGCAAGGTACTCTCCAGCAATTTGTTGAAAACAGCCAAGGAACATGGCGACTCTTGCTGAGGTTTGCATATCTAAATTCCATAGTTGGGCTTCTAAAATATCCAGAGCAATCTGCCGTGTATTGCACTCGCAGTCGACAGCCAAAATACAGGCGAGCATAAAGAACGGAAGCTCCTGTTCCGTCTTTTTGCTACCTTAATTAAAATGTTTGCTGTCACAGAAGCTTGGCCTGAATCCTTTGAAGACACATTCACACAGGAGACCTGCCACAGATGTGGCTAGCCGAATAATGTCAGTGGTGATGACGTGAAAAAATACGACCACGCTCACTAATTTCCAATTATGCAAAGTGCTAAGCTTAGCTGCAAACGCCACGTCCAGACGGTGACGTCGAAACCTGTGTCGTGTCTTTTTTTTCGCCAGCAACTGCCTGTTAGCTTTTAGAGCGAAAAGCCCTACTTCTCCCATGCAGAGGCTGAAGGTCGTATTGTTCTTTGATTGGACCTCTAACGGGAGGCGCGCCGCATGTGCAAAATCACGCGTGGCAGTGCCGCGATCTTCAACTTCACCTTCGTCGCCACAGCTGCCCACTGCGCAGTCAGGTCCGCCGCTGCGCTGGCTGCTGCTGGGCCCCTCCTCCTCACCAGTTGTGGTTTATGATGTGTCACGAGATTCGCTCTTGCGCTTCAAAGTCACGTCCGCCGCTGCGCCGACCGCCGCTCTGGGCGCCTGCTCGTGCACCTGCGACAGGATCACGTGATTTGTTCTCGTTGAACAAATTTGCTTGAAATGATGTCTTGCAACAATAAAGATGAACAAAAGCGAAACCGTGCCTAACCATGCTTAACACAGTTTTCCCTCTGTATGTCCTCGCTCAGATTAGTTGTGCCACAGCCACGTATTTTACTCATTATTATATACCTATACCAGGTGTTTCAGGGAATGCTTGCACTAAGTTTCTAAAACACGAGTGGCCGCGACGGTGGTGAAAGGACGCCAACCTCCTCATCTATTTCTTTTTCGCCTTCCAGATTTGGACGTCGACCCTTCTACCGCGGCTTGAAGACAACTCAGTGTGACGTCACAGACTTCCGCGCCACTGTTTCTGCCGGCCACGCTGTAAACGAGTCACACGAGTGGCAGCGACGGTGGTGAATAGACACCCACCTTATATATTTCTTTTTCGCCTTCCAGGTTGGTAAAACAACTTGTTCTGCTTAACGTTTCGTCAGTTACCACCGCCGCTGCTGCCATGTTGCTTACTATGACCGTATTCCTCGCTATGCTCTCCTTGCTGGTGTTGCACAAAAGTTATCTCTTTTGAAACGTGTTTGTGCAATAGTTATACCAAAGGCCATCATGCCAGAGATTTTCTCTTCCTGCAAAGAATGGCTACCAAGTGAAGGACGCGCCATCAAGTGTGCCGAATGTGAGCTCATGTACCATCTCGGTGAGTCAACATATAAGTCTAAAGGCGAGAAAGGTCGTAAGGAATGGCAATGTCCATATTGTCGCGAAACAAAAGCAGAAGACTCTGATAAATCCAGTATGCAACCGGAACTTGCTAGCTGTTTAGCCGGTATATGTGAAAAGCTTGATGCTATCGCTGGCCTACCTATGCAAGTCGATAAAGTGAAGCTTTCAATTGAAGTAATGTCAAAAAAGTCTGGTGACATACTCGAGCGACAGGCACAACATGATAAGGAAATCTGTAGTTTGAAGAAACGTGTAAATGCGCTTCAGAAAAGCTCCGATGCTAATGAGATTCACTCCTTGAAAATGACAGTGCACGACCTCGAATGGCGTACTAGAAAGCAAAACCTTGACGTGCACGGCATACCAGTGACTAAAGATGAGAACCTGATGGAAAAGTTAAATGATGTAGCATACTCCGTGAACTTACCAGAACTCACATTGAATGATGTTGAAACTATGCACAGACTTCCGTTTAAGCCAGGAAAGGTACCCAGGATCATTGTACGCTTTTCACGATACTGAATGCGTGACATGTGGTTTCAAAAGCGGACAGCTATAAGATATGCCAAGTCGGAGGTTTCACTGGCCAAGAATATGGCGGTTCAAAGTCGCGAGCTGCTGCGCTATGCAAAGGGTTTGGAAGATGACAATGGTTACAGCTTCGCTTGGCACCGGAATGGAAAAGTGTTTGTTAGAATAAACGAACGTGATCGTGCGATTGTCATTCATTGTGAAGCAGATCTTGACAACCTGTGAAGCAAGTAATTTGTGTTGAAAAGCGGTGTAACTGTTTTTTTTTAAGTGGCATCCTTTTGTACTGATCCGGTCGATTTGTTTGACTTCAATAGTTACGTTGATTGTAATAACTCGCAATGTTGCACCTGCATTTATTTTAATATGAGATCTGGTCGCAAAAAGCATGACGAACTTGACTGTTTTTTCGCTGAAGTGCAAACACGCTCTAATATTGATATGTTTTCGGGAACTTGGTTCTCCTGTGTAGAGGATGTTTACGTCATTCCAACATACAAGTGTTACTAAGTGAGCCGTCCTACTAGAAGAGGAGCAGGTGTTTCTATGTGAGTTTCGAATGATTTGGAATCCGAAATGCTTCTCGAATATTGTTGTATAACACCTTGTTATGAAGTGCTTACAGTTAGGTCTGGCACGCGGATATTTTCTGGATGTTATCGGCCACCCGGTAGTAGTTCTACTGAGTTCTTTTCATTTTTCGATTTATTCTTAGAATTTGTCAACATGAACCAATGTCAGTTAATTTTAGGTGGTGACCTTAATATTGATATGCTAGCCAACAGTAACACCACAACAGAATTGAAGAGTCTACTAAACGTTCATTCCTGCGAAATTGCTATTATGCCACCCACACGAATTACCTCAGAATCTAAAACCCTCTTACACCTCTTCATCACAATCTTTAGTCCAGAAAGCCGAAACTCCGGTACTATCGCTCGCGCTATTAGCGATCACTTGCCAATATTTATATCCGTCAATATGAGTCTCAATTCTAAGCGACTAGAACGATCATCTTCTCGGCTTATAAATGATTGCACATTACGTGAGTTTAAGCAGCGCTTATCTATCGTTAGCTGGAAAGAGATTTTGGCAGAAAGCAACCCTGATGAAGCATATAAAACATTTTTGAAAAATTCTGCGAGATCTACTGTATTGGTTTCCCTCTGAAGAAATTTACACACTCAAAGAAAAGTGGGAAACCATGGATCGACAGAGAAACGTTGCCGTTGATAAAGACACGAGATAAACTTTGCAAGCTATTTCTGAGAAGCAGGTGTCCTGAAGCGTTGAAAAAGTTCAAGAAATTTAGGAACTTTGTCACTAACAACTTCACGTTTGCTGAAAAGCAATATATTTTAACCGCTTTATTTTAACTGAGGGGCGATCTGAAAACGCCTGGAAGGTGTTAAAGTCGATGTTAAGAAACTCTCTGGAACCAACAGCGCAAATTATCAAGATGGAAATGAGCTAAATGGTGCTGAGTTAGCGAATGCTTTCAACAACTCTTTTAGATCTTTTGCTGAGTCATCAGATAATGACGCAGATTTGTCCTATATGATTGGCCAAAACCGTGAAACAATATTTTTAGAACCGGTTACAATAATTGAAGTAGTTACAACATTCTTATACCTGAATAACAGTAAGTCTATAGACGCGTCATATATGCAGATACATCACATAAAGTTTGTTATTGATTTTCTTGCGCCTTGCCTTGCCCATATCTTTAATCTGTGTTTGCTGTCTTGCATTTTTCCGCGTCTTATGCAGACAAAGAAAGTTACAGTAGCGTTTAAAAAAGGAAACAAAAAGGAATTGGGAAGCAATCGCCCTATATCTATCTTGCCTGTTTTTTCTAAAGGTTTGGAAAACGTGATTCTAAAACGCATATCGTCTTTCACTGATAGATATAACATTGTTACTACTGCTTAGTATGCCTTCTGCAAAAACAAATCGACAGAATTAGCTCTTCTTGCTCAGAAAGAGTTCATACTGCAAAACTTTGAGTAAAAAAATCTGCTACTCGGATAATTTTTAGATTTCTCAAAACCGTTTCATTTAGTTAATCATTCTATTTTGCTTGAAAAATTGGATCATTATAGCATCAAAGGCAAAGCCCACTTGTTAATTACTTCGTATTTGTGACATAGGTCCTAGTTCGTTAGTATAGCTGGTGAATGTTCTGTGCTGAAACCGGTAGTTTCTGGCGTTCCTCAAGGGAGCATTTTGAGCCCCTTTCTTTTTCTTCTCTATGTTAATGACACTGTCCACGTCGATCGAACTGCCAAGTACATAATTTATGCTGAAGACACTAGTCTGTTTTTTTTTGGGTCCTTCAGCTGCTGACCTTGGCAACCGAGCAAACAACACCTTGGGAGCATAAATGCTTGGGCATTTAACAATCATTTACAAATTAATGTTAATAAAAATAAAGCAATCATGTTTCACCCGCGTCGTAAACACTTCGCGTTTCCTCTGAATGAATTAAACAATACCAGATTAGATTTCGTACAGTCGGTAAAAATATTGGGCATCTACTTTGCAGACGATATATCATGTTTTGACCACATTAGCTACATAGTTAACAAGCTTTCCAAAACAGTCGGTATCATGCGCCGTCATTGCTTTAATTTTCCTACAGCGGTTAACATGTTACTCTACCACTCTTCATTTTCTTCGGTACTTAACTACGGTTGCCTCGTGTGGGCAACAACAACGGCAGAAAATCTTAATATTCTTAGTCTTACAGAAACGAATGGTGCGCATTGCAAGTAAAGTGCCATATTTTTTTTCACACCGCAAATCTTTTCCAAAAGCACATTATGCCAATAATATGCATATATGATTATAGGCTGTGTCATAAATATAAACTCGCAATAATGAAAAACGAAAATGCCTTGATTAATCTGGCTGGTTTAGAGAAAAACGAGAGTATATGATATGCGCAGCATAGAGCCTTGGAATGTTAAGACATATCGTACCAATTATGGCGATCAGATGTTAGAATACACTTTACCTAAGTTATTGAACCAGCTGCACTGCCGTGATAATATTGATTTGTCCGACGTTTCTCTACAAGAATTTCGACAAAGATTCATGTAGGTTTATGTTGCTATTGTCGTGAACACCTCTCTCTCTCTCTCTCCCCCCCCCTCCTGTAGCCTTTTTTTACTGCTTGCTGTATTCTGATATTTATTTTTTATTTACAAGTATATATGTATTATATGATGCATATGCTTTCATCATGTTTCCATTTTTTCCTCTATCTGTTCTTCGTTCTCGTACTTCCGCCACCGTCAATGCTGCTGTGTAGAGGGGAAGTCAGGATCCCTCAAGCTGTTTATACAGCTTTTTCCCTGGCCTTCCTCGCAAAACTTTGTTGCTAAATAAACTTCAACATCAAAAATATGGCTTTTGCGGCATGGTATTACAAGGGCTTTGCGAACACCCCAAAGGCGACGAATTGCCTTGAGAAGTAAGCTGGTTTGTTAATTTCTTTAACTAACTTACTATCTATCAGAAATAGGCAGGGGGTTTCAAATAGAGATTTGCTGCCGGTCGTTAGCAAAAGCCACATTATTTTATAGAGTTTAGAAAATGCGATTACCCTCGCCGCTGTGGCTCGAAAAAATTTGGCCGCATCGTGCGAAACTACATGCCCTTTCAGAAGCCTGCAGGCAAATCAACCACTCCAGTGCATGTAACTAGTCGAAAAAGCCAAATTTTGTCAATCCACGGCGCCAAGGGTAATAGCGTTTTCGAAATTATATAAACTGTTATGGCTATTAATATATACCGGCCACAAATCTCTTATTGCAACCATTTGCCTATCTGTAATAGTTAAATAGTTAATCAGTTATTCAACATTACTTAACCAGCTAACAATGTAAGTCCATTGACCGGTTTCCTGGTGTCCGGCAACACTGGTAATACTATGCCGAAAAAGCCACAGTTTTCCCCCACGAGGGGAACTAGAGCGCCACGAGCGCAACGGAGAGCTTACGGGTCCGAGAGGCATGTCAGGCGGAGGAGGTGGCCATTGCCTTGGCCATTGCCGACTCCGGGTGTCAAACGGTGCCGTGTGATTCGCGAAGTGCAGCGCGGAATTATGCCAAGGGGAAAGTGTGTAGTGAGGCTGTCCGCGTTCTGTGCTCGGCTGACCTGCAACGAGAGAAGAGGTGTGTTAAAATCAAGTGCTTGCGTAGATATCGGTCGTTGAAATTTATTGCAGAACGATAACTGCCGAAGAGGGAGCTTACGTTATTTGTGAGAATGTTGTTTATTTATCACAAGTTTCCTCACAGCCCATGCTGAGGGCATTAGAGAAGGGACAGAGCGGGTGCGAAGTGGAGCATAGGAACAATGCCGAACAGTTCTTTGCTGTAATAATGAACCCGTAAAGGGTAAAATATTGCACCATCATTTTACATGATTACTGGATAGAGGAAATACACATTACACATTGCTATAAAAATGTGTGTCGTGCAATAAAAATATTAAGGCGAGAAACAAAACAATACAAACTGCGGTATCAACAGGTTGAATTTATTTAGAAACAGCCACAACAGCAGCTGTAATAGAAACCAACGACAATGCAATTAGCAATAATAATTTATAAATGATATTAAATGGATATTAACCATCAAACATAAAAAAATGTCTACATCGCTATGCAGGATTACAGAGCGAAGAAAAATAAAAAGAGCATTCTAATCAACTTAACAGTGTTCCCTTAACCGCTTGTCGAATTCTTAACTGTTAATCAACTTGAATTGAATGTTAACAAAACGAAATTCATGCTTTTCCCCCCAGAAAATAAGCCAGTAGATCACCACATCTCACTTCACTTTAATAACCTAAGAATTGAAGAAGTGCATAGCATTCGGTTTCTTGGTGTGTATTTCCGCAGTGATCTAGGGTGGAGTGATCAGGTGAACAACATCCGATTGAAAATGGCGAGATCGTTATGTGTGATTTACCGATTAAGACACCTTTTACCAATGCAGGTTAGAAAACAATTATATTTTGCTTTGGTGCACTCTCATCTAGCATATTGGAATCTAGTATGGGGTACCTGCAATAAAACTGATTCACATAAACTGTTTGCCCTCCAGAAAAGAGCCTTACGTGCCTTATGTATAAACCCGACTGATGAAACAAACCTCTTCAAAACTTTTCATGCACGCAGTTTCCTTGAGTGTTACAACTTTAGCTTAGCGATTCACATGTTTTATAAAATTAAGGAGGATTTCACTTCTTCCCAGAATATGTACTTTTCTAGAAACATTAAATATGAATTGCGCGTGGTTTCCCTATCTGCTACAAGATCCAGAACTAATTATGGAACACAAAGTGTAACTAACCAAATTGCAGCCTTATGTAATGCGCACCCATATTTAGTGACAATGGCTCAAGAAGCTACGAGCTCTATTGCCTTTAAGAAAAAAATGAAGTTGCCCTTTCCTGTTTTGTAATTTTGCGATTACTTGAGTCTAGTTGGTACTGATTCTTTTTTTGTTGTCTGTATATTTATACTCCAGTGCCTGTTATCAAATTTTCTAATTATGTTCGTTTTTTTAGTTATTATCTGTGTTGCATTTATGATTAGACAGTTCGGGCGTAACGATGTCATGTTTTTGTTTTTTTAACATTATATGTCTTTCTCTCTTGTCTCGTGATCAGGTTTGATACCCTTAAGTGTGCTGTTTTTTTCTTGAAAATGATTGTTTTTTTGTAAACATGATTTGCCGTCTAGTCACCAGTGTTCCAGATGTGTAAGCCGGGGTGTAGGCCTCGTCAGGAGGCACGCTCTGTCTGCCTTTTTTTTGCCTCTCCCCGGGGGCATATTGTAATAGGGCCGAATAAACTTTCAAACTTTCAAACTTGTTAGTAGTAAGTAAAGTTTTCCGTAGGTGGTTCTACACGGATGACGGCCTGGGGTGAACGATGCTAAGAAATCAGCATCGCGGATGACTAGTCCACGATGTGATGTAGGTACAAGGGGTGAGCACGGTTTTTGTTAGATCTTCATTCGTATGATAAACTCGAATGAAAAGAGTCAGGAACGACACCTTTCTTCTCACCTCAAGGGGCGGTAATGATAACCAATGCTTCATGATTGTACGCTTGCTGTTCGATTATAACTAGAAAAATTAAAACGGGCTGTTCGGTTTTATACTTCGTCAGTAGCTCCTGACGAATCATGTTGACGAATCATATTCTTGCTTATTACGTACCAAAGATTTATCAAGTCTTAGTTTGACATAAGTTCAGGAAAAATTTCTTTTTAAGTACCTCATCATGCGATTAGCGTTTGTGATAAAGTGGCTGACGTGATCACTCCAAGGGAGGTCCGCGGTTAAATAAACGCAAATATATTTACAGGATGTAAATGGTGGACTTGTGCCTTTACGATGTGCGGAGCACATTACTTTACATTTAAATGTATTAAAGGGGCTTTGAAACATCTTCCGAGGGGAGCACATCAACTCGTTCAATCACACACTGTGTTGTCATGAAAACCTGAGCCAAATTATACATTCCTACACCCAGCAGAGGACCCAAAATCAAGCGCAAAAGTTGGTGAGCCATTCCCGGCGACATTTTCATGCTCGCACCCTCCACCGTCGCTCGCATCCGCGTATACAAGTTGCTAGGTGTCTATTGGTTAGATTCTTTCATACGTCGGGCAGCTACCGTGGCCGCGGCCAATAATGCGCGTAGCTCGGGCGGGTGAGGAGGCTTCGCTCCCGGAGGTGGGGCCGGCGAAGGACCGCAGACCTTCCAGCGTGCAAAAAGTGATGGGAGGAGAGGGAAAGGTTTATGGTTTATGAGGGTTTAACATCCCAAAGCGACTCAGGCTATGAGGGACGCCGTAGTGAAGGGCTCCGGAAATTTCGACCACCTGGGGTTCTTTAACGTGCACTGACATGACACAGTACACGGACCTCTAGAACTTCGCCTCCATAGGAATTCGACCGCCGCAGCCGGGATCGAACCCGCGTCTTTCGGTTCAGCAGCCGCGCGCCATAAACACTGAGCCACCGCGGCGGAAGAGGAGAGGGAAATGCGCGAAGCCGCTGAAATTCAAATTTTGACTAGAGATAACTCAGCTTCTAGAAAGCGCATCAAAAAAAAATATATATTGCTGGACAATATTCGTGGAGCGGCGTGCATCAAGATCCCCGGCATACGGTACCGACATTTGCATACCACATTTCTTTCTAATTTTTAATTTAGATTCTCCACAAAGGTTGTGGTCAGAAACTAAGTGGGTCTCGGGCCACCTGCCGCGGTTTGTAGGTTGTGAAGTTTGTTTGTCTCTTTTATTTTTATCGAACTTGTAGGTACAGATACAGTCACCAATAACTCACAAGATAGTGCTATTGTCGACGGGGCAAAAGGTAATGTCACCTCTCCCAACCAGTGAACGAATTGAGTGACCCTGAACTTCAGCGGAGTTTCAGTGTGCGGAGAACTCTAATGTTATCGTACTCTTTATTTTAGAGATTCTTCTCAAACACATGAAAGAGCAGAAGTAAAGCTGAAGAAATTGATATGTTCCATTCCATAACCGAAAATTGCATCAGTTAGGCCGAAAATTATTTTTATCGGGCCTTTTTGTGCCTTGAGTAATCTGTAAATTTGGGGAAAACATGGCAATTTTGATGCCCAAGTTTTCTTTAAACCTATCTAAAATTCCCTCTTTGCCTTACCTCAACGTTAAGGTTCTCTGAAAAACAGAACATTCTCTAATAAAACATCACTGCTGAACAACCATGCTTCTTTCATTCATTACAGCCATAATAATAATAATAATTGGTTTTTGGGGAAAGGAAATGGCGCAGTATCTGTCTCATATATCTTTGGACACCTCAACCGCGCCGTAAGGGAAGGGATAAGGGAGGGAGTGAAAGAAGAAAGTAAGAATGAGGTGCCGTAGTGGAGGGCTCCGGAATAATTTCGACCATCTGGGGATCTTTAACGTGCACTGACATCGCACAGCACACGGACGCCTTAGCGTTTTTCCTCCATAAAAACGTAGCCGCCGCGGTCGGGTTCGAACCCGGGAACTCCGGATCAGTAGTCGAGCGCCCTAACCACTGAGCCACCGCGGCGGGTTACAGCCATGACCAGAATTCCAGAAATTGTTTTATATTGAGCTCCGGAATTTTCAGCCAGTAGGCTCTACCGAGTTGACCTACTGACCTTTCTGCGAGTTGATCCACAGGTAGCCAGGTCCCTGTAAGACACGCGCAATGTCTCTGTGAAGTGTTTTTGGTCCAGTGAGCTCCCGATAAGTGACCCGGGCACGGGCGTGCGCTTCTGGCCTTCCGGAGAATGCTGTGTATACCGTTTTACATGTTGCAGTTTTTAGCATTATTTACATAGTTGTTTCGGTTTCACTTCATGCCGCTAATGAGAGATGGGAAAATAAGTGCATTTCCTTTTTTACCACTCAGCATCATCGTAAATATTGGCAGATGTCGTGACAGTACAGCGTGCCCGCACAAACTGCATAGTGAGCGTGCTCTGGATCAGAGAAGAACGGCGGACTTTAATCTGCTGAAATTAAAGAGCACACAGCAAACGTGCATGCCCGGCGATAAATGTGAACGATGGCTGGTGGATCGAGTCAAAGAAACGCTTCTCGTTTTTTTTTTCGTCTTACCTTTGGTTTAGTTAGTTACAAGAGAAAGACAGCACGGTGCAAAAAAAAAAAAACCTTGGAGGCAAAGTGCAGATGGAAAACCAGAGTTTTCTTCTAAAGCATTCATGTCTTGGCACTGTCCGGTTGTTTCAGTCTTATTTCAATGGGCCATGGTACCAGAAGTACCAAAACGGCGTTCTTGACCACGGATTTACTGCTCTCCGCGCGGTTTTTCACCGCCGCTGATACAAGTCACTGCATTTATGGCCGGCTGTTATATGCTGTTCAAGATTATTCGGCGCTGGACATTCCTTCCCTCTTCAAACCTGCGCCTGTGTCATCTACGAACGACTTCATCGAGGGAGTGTGCCCTGCACCTTACTTTGGATGACGTGGAGTACCCGTCCACCAACAATGGATGTGCAGCCTGTGCCGCTACACAGTAAAAGGCGGCGAGCATCACTGCCATTGGTCCTTGCCACCGGCGATACTGAAATGGCGTTGCCCCTAACGCAATTACTGCTCCTCGCGCTGGTTAGGTACACGCATTTCAATAAATAATGTTGTATTTACGTTTTGTGAGTTCTAGCCTCCGTGCTGTATGCAAGCGTTCCAACTTATTCTGGAGCCCTTAAGCCCATGTTTCGCCGGAGATATCGAGTTTCTTTTCTGCGTCGAGCTGTGTTTAGCCTTTTGCTTCTTATTGTGCGCGGAGACTTGAAATGAGCCCAGGTCTTGACAAAGAGGCTCTGGCGCAGCTTTTGCAATCATAATAATATTAATTGGTTTTTTTGGGGGGAAAGGAAACGTCGCAGTATCAGTCTCATATATCGTTGGACACCTGAACCGCGCCGTAAGGGAAGGGATGAGGAGGGAGTGAAAGAAGAAAAAGTAAAATGGTTGCCGTAGTGGAGGGCTCCGGCATAATTTCAACCACCGGGGGATCTTTAACGTGCACTGACATCGCACAGCACACTGGTGCCTTAGCGTTTTGCCTCCATAAAAACGCAGCCGCCGCGGTCGGGTTCGAACCCGGGAACTCCGGATCAGTAGTCGAGCGCCCTAACCACTGAGCCACCGCGGCGGGTAGCTTTTGCAAGGCCAGATTGAAATTAAAGACAAACTTACAATTACCAAGAACTACCAGGATGAAATAAAAACGGCTATGTTGATCCTGAATGCTCGGATGGCTAACTTGGAATCAAATATTGCAGGTCTGGAAGAAATGCGGGTAATTGTGTAGGCCTGCAAAACAAGCAGTGAAAATCAATGGCCTGCATTGCAGCAGAATACCTTGGAAATAGATTGCAACGATGCAATTTGCTTTTCAGTTGCAATAAAGGCGACGATGAATACGAGTCATATACGAGTTCTGAACAACATGTACTTCTCGGCATCTGCTCTTGGACTACAGCCTGGTATGGAAAGGACCCATCGTCTCATGCAGTTGAGATGAGAAAGAGCTCGCCCAATAATCGTCAATTTTAGTTCGTTAAAAATAAAACATATGGTCTAACCAATGCGAGAAAATTGAAAGGATGTTAGATGAGGATTTCGGAGGACTTTTCTGAACCAGTACGAAAACAAAAGAGAAAAATTTGTGGGAATATGTTGAAATCTATTAAGGCTCTAAATGGTAAAGCGCGTCTTAAATGCGACATATATCATTTCAGTAAGGTAGTTCAGGTTGTTTGATAAAGGAAAGCGGAACCTCTGCTATGCCATTTATAGCTAAAAATCGCCTAAGTGTTAAGATTAAAGTAAATGAAATACGCGGCCTAATAGGCATGGCGAAACCGTCGGCTGTGATTGGAAATCAATCATGTCTGGATGGCGATGTGACGAATGGTGATGTTTTTCCGCGCAAATCAGAGAGGCGGAGCTTTTATTCTGTTAAACCACTTGGTTAGTTCCCGTAAGAGGGAAATAGAAGTTTAAACAAGCGAGGCACTATGGGCTCAGAACACACTTGAAAGGGCTAAATGTTGTCTTCATGTTTGCGCTGCAGACAACCTAGAAGTCATGTTAAAGTTCTGAGCGACTGAACTGAGGGGATTGAAACTGATAAAAGTGATTATTTATCGGAGGTGATCATAACATTCCGGAAGTATACTGATCCTCGGAAATTGTTTCAGCCGAGGCCACTGCTGCATTACGCAAAGAAATGCAAACACTTAGTATTTCATTCTGTCTAACCCAACTGCTGAAGCAGTCCAAACATGAAAATAGCGTATTAGACTTCATTTCGACAAATCCACCATCCGCAGCTCCTACACTCATATTGCCTTGTATCATTGATCACAGCTGTACTTTGGTGATAAAGAACTCTTTCTATGGAAAACTTGAAGATTGCGACGATCGCCGCTTTCATAGTTACAGAAAGCCATGCATGCCTGAGATAACACCAGCATTAGAATAATGTGCTGATGCATTTGAAACATTGAACAACTCAGGTTAGAAGAACTGTGGTATACTTGGATTTTTTGAACGATATGTGCCGTCATGGGTGACGACTAAATGCGGCAGCATAAGAAAACGACGGCTTACAAAAGCGGAGCGCATAACCATCGAGAAAAAAAAACACCAGACATTTCCACGCTTAAAAAAAGACTCCATCGCAAGAAAGCAAGAATAAATTAAGGAAGTCAGAAAAGATATGCATCTCTGGGTCCAAAAGGCCAAGTTCGCGTACTTTCAGTCCTTCGGCATGCGCATCCAAGGTGGAAGAATGAACTGTCCATCTCACCACGATCATGATGGAATTATTGTTCATGATAATCTTCAAAAGGCAAAGTGCTTTGACGCGTTTTTCAGCTCGGTGTGTTCTCCCGCTGGTAGCAGCAGCCTCACCTATTTTCGGCCGGACATCAGCAGTGTGTAATCCATGATGGACGTTGTATTTGATCTTCAAGGAATTCGGACGCTCTGTAAACGGTTGAAACAAACCAGTGCCACTGGACCAGCCTGACCACCTAGTCTTGCCTATTTCTTGGGCTCTTCCTTTCACAAAATCATTACAGGACGGCTCTTTACCTGAACACTGGAAGCGTGCGAATACTGTACCTAAACATAAATCAGAATTAAGAAATGCTGTTGCAAATTATCGGCCAATGCCTTTAACCACAGTTATATGTAAAGTAACCATAGCATAGTTTTCGCAGTGGCTAGACGTGTGTGACCCAGCTTACCGAATTTGTACATGACTTAACAAGCGCACCGGATAAGGGTTGTTCTATTGATAGTATATCCTTAGATTTTAGCAAAGCCTTTGAGGTTGTCTTACAGTCAACACTAATAGAAAAGTTGTCCTGGTGCATTATAAATGAAAAAGTTATTAGACGATAAAACAATATTTACGACTTCTGTGTGAAAGGTTCGGTTTATGGTTTTAGTGGGATTTACGTAACGAAGCGACTCTGGCTATGACGAACGCCGTATCGTAGGTATCCGGATATTTCGACCAATTGGCGTTCTTTAACTTGCCCTGAGATCGCACAATACATGGGCCTCTAGAATTTCACCTCAATCGAAATTCGACCGCCGCGGACGGGGTTGAACCTGCGTGTTTCGGGTCATCAGCCGAGCGCCATAACCACAAAGCCACTGCGGCGGCTTCATGCGTGAGAGCGTTGTTATAAACAGGTAACAGTCGCATGAGGAGGACGTAAACTAACGGGTGCCCCAGGGATCCGTTTTGGGTTTTTTATTGTTTATAACACATATGAATTAAATTTTTAGTTATTTCTTCGTGGATGCGTCTTTTCACGGATTAATTTGTGTTCTGCAGAGTTATTAACAAGTTATTAACAGAGAAGTTAACAGCTGGCTTGGCAGCACAGCTACGATGTGATCTGCTGACGTTCCTCGTTCCTTGGTTGTGCAGTGCCTTGCGGTCTGGCTGCTTCAGCTCCTGGTTCTTTCCAGTGAGCACGTTGCCGTTCCCGTCCTTGGCACTGGACTCCAACTCAACTTCTGACCTGGCGCGCCCTCGGTAGCCTGCTCAGTTACCCGTTCCTCTCGCGCCATTGACGGTAGACACAACATCGCACCTGGACGATGTCTACCCCCGAGGATATGCCTTCACTGGTGTCTGCTGCATCACCTGTCACTTGCGCACCCCGGTTTGCGCAACTCTACCTCCACCCTCTGAATACTCAGACCTGCTTATCTTGCCGTCTGAGAACCGGAACTACAGCCATACCACAGCCGGCTCGGAAAGCCAATATACCGCCTTCGCACACTAACGCGCCTATCAGAGGGCTCGGCAGCACAACTGCGATGGTATCTGGTAACGCACTTCGTTTCTTCGTTGTGCAGGTAACGAGCTATCACTGCGTCTTAGCAACCGTTGTTTGCTAGTACTACCGAGCCCACGGTGCTTAGCCTGTAAATGTATGGCAGCGCGTACATGTAATCGAAGCCACTTCTATAAGCCGGTGGTCTCGAGACTAACCCTGGCCCCTTCGTCGCCGATCCAAGCTTAGCCAATCTGCTTAATAGTGTACGCGAAATCCAGTCCGGCAGGTTGCTATGCTTGAAGTATTGAAGACCATCCGCTCCACCTTAGCACATGTATCATGATACAACTTCCAGCGCACTGTAAGCGCGGCTAACAAAAATTGAAACAGATTGCGCATGTGTAGCCGGCATGAAATCTGGGGTAGATAGGATTCGAGCAATGGCTAAAGAAAGTAAAGATTTCATATTGACTCTGTCTTTGCGCACTGATGATGCAGAGAACCAGTTGCGCCAGTGCATTTTAGTGCTTCAAAGACAGCAACAAAGAATCGTGGCAATACATTCGGAGAGCTAGTAATTCATCTTTGCAGTCAGCATCTGAAATAAACAGTTCAACCCCCGGGTATCGAGCGCGGACGTTGATTTAGCACCGCCCATAACAACAAAACTAGGCCATCATTGTTAAGCCCCCACACTTCAAAGACAGACAGCGAATACAAGGGAACCACAAGCAAGCAAGGGAACAGCAGTTCACAGTTGGCAGCGAGTGGTTGTAACTGGTAAAGGAATACGTCTACTTAGGGCAGGTAGTGACCGCTGATCCGGATCATGAGAGGGAAATAACTGGAAGGATAAGTATGAGGCGGAGCGCTTACGGCAGGTTATCTAAGATCATGAATTGCAGTTTAACAATATGCCTCAAGAGAAAAGTATACAACAGCTTTATCTTACCGGTACTCACCTACAGGGCAGAAACGTGGAGGCTAACGAAAAGGGTTCAGCTTAAGTGAAATACAACAAAGCGAGCCATGGGATTAAAAGTTATGGGTGTAACGTTAAGAGACAGGAAGCAGGCAGAGTGGGTAAGGGAACAAACGCGGGTTGATGACATCCTAATCAAAATCAACAGGACGAAATGGCCTTGGGCGGGGCATGTAATGCGGAGGCAAGATAACCGGTGTTCTTTAAGGGTAACGGAGTGGATTCCAAGAGAAAGTAAGCATAGCAGGGGGTGCCTGAGAGTTAGGTGGGCGGATGAGATTAAGATGTTTGCAGGCAAAGGGTGGATGCAGCTGGCAAATGAAAGGGGTTAATTGGAGAGACATGGGAGAGGTCTTTGGAATGCAGTGTGTGTAGTCAGGCTGATGATGATGATGACCCACCGCGAGCGGCAAGTTGAAAAACACAGATTTCGGTATCACCGAAGATTTTTCCCTCCGAACCAGCCGTGCTCGCAAACAGCTCGTTGAATTTGGCCTTGGCCTGAACACAAAGTTTAACCAGCGCTCCGACAGGATTATCGTGGATAAAAAGGCATATGTATTTGACCATACTTCTAATGAGGTTGTCCAAAAGACGAATTAGCAAGAAGATATAACACATCGCAAATCATCTCCTCATGACCCCTGCGAATTGTCATATTTAACTAATATTCGCAGCGTTATATTTAAACGTGATCAGCTTTGCAGCGTAGTTTCTTAGCCCCCTTTTAACATTGTCTTACTTACTGAAACGTGACTTAATTCGAGAATTCGTGACTCCGCAATTTTACTTTCAATATCTGGCTTTGACATCTTCCTTAAAGATCGAACCGATGGCTTGCACGGCGGTGGGATGCTTGTTGTTACTAAATCAAAACTGGGTTGTTCTCTTATTGACATTTCATCTCCGGTCGAAGTCATCTGGCTTCTCTGCACCGCATGTTTTCCAAAACTGCTTGCTGCCATTTGCAACCATCCGCCTATTAGTGACGACTTATTTGCATCTTTATTTTGTGACGCACTAAGCATCTAAAGTACTACTTACCAAAACACTTCTATTACTATTTTTAGGGATTTCAACTGTCCAATAAAACGGTCTGATCCTGCAGCAATGCTCGCTGAATGCACTCCAGCAAGCGAATTTCTAAACAATTGCCTCACCTCCGGCTTAACGCAGTTAGTTACCACTCCAACACGTGTCACAGATCACTCGGCTATCATCGTAGATCTTAGACAATAAACTCACCCTGAAAATGTCTCTTCGATAACATGTATGCACGCCCTCAGCGATCACATGGCGGTTCACACTATATTCTCTTGCAGCATGCTGGACTTTCAAAAAATAAAAGAAGACAATTACCCCATATGATAAAGGAGTTTAGGCAAGCATAAATCGCTGACTAACAACCTTCCTTTACAACTTCGCACACTATTTCTCGCTTCGCTCCATCGAGTCAAACTGTCTCCTTTCAGACCATATTTCAGCTTCTCCTATGTCTGCATAATTCGTACATAACAGTAACCGAACGAGATGGATCACCGTAGTTAAACGTACTAATAAATCGACTGCATAACAAGAAAAAATGCCTGTCTCGTTTTGCTAATCTTGCAAAACACACCATCAGTATGGAATGGACTAAATATTACTGTGCCATTAAACACTATAATACCGAAACATAACAAGCGAAACGTAATTTCTTTTTTTAATAGTTTACCATCGATGCTACTAAACAGTCCGAAATGCTTTTGGAAATACAAATTATGACCCAGGAATCTAGGGCCAATTCTCTTTGTAATGAGGTTGGAAATAATGTTCTTCAATTAGAAGTAGCGAATGTGCTTAACTCGACTTTTTCTTCTGTCTTCACCAATGAAACTGCCAGCAGCCTTCCTAACATCCTATGTTCCGATCATCCAGTCATGGAAAACATTTCATTTGAACCTCTTGGCATAGCAAAAATTTTTACTCTTTAAATGCACTTCATCGTCTGGTATTTATGCGATTGCTGCGAAGGTGCTCAAAAATACTAAAGTTGTGTGCCGCGCCATCTTCTCACTAATGTCTCAGCAATCGCTTTCATCACGATCACCATCATGTTAATGGATGATCAGTAAGGTCATTCCAATGTCGAAGAAAGGTATCCACTTATCTTCATGCAATTACCCCTCGATTTCCTTTACCTGCGTCTGTTGCAAAATTATGGTCATGTGAAACACAGCTTGCCCTTTTATTACAGGATTTACCCATTTACTTAGACTGCAATAATCCATGTGATGCTCTGTTCTTAGACTGCAATAATCCATGTGATGCTCTGTTCTTCGATTTTGACTATTCGACAAAGTTCCCCATGGCAGCTTAAAACATAAACTGTCGTTCGTAAAACCTTCACCTAGTTATAATTAATTAAACCCGTGCCTTTTTACCTAACCGTCAGCAGTTTTTCTTTGGTGACTGTCACTCATCATCTCTTTCAAGCGTGATGTCCAGAGTCCCCCAAGGCGCGGTACTAGGCCGCCGTGTTTTCTTTGTATAATATATAATCCATTAGACCTGAATGCCCTCCCAAATTACCTTAAACAAGTGCAAGAATGGGGTAACACATGGCTTATGCCTCTTAGTATATCCAAAACCTCACTTATTTCCTCTCATCGACGCCCTAATTTTACCATGCCTGTATATACTATTAGTAACCATGTAATTTACTCAGTGCATTCGTAAAAGTACTTAGGCGTCTACATTTCCCGGGACCTAACTTGGACAGACCACATTACCAACATAATTAACTCGGCAAACGGTTTCCTTGGCCACCTGCGGCGCAACCTCGCCCTAGCACCAAGTGCTGTTAAATAACTGTCGCACGTAATCTTCGTCCGACCAAAACTGAATACGCACGCTGTGTTTGGGAGCCCCACCACATTAACCTGATCAACACCATTGAATCGGTTCGGAATCATGCAGCGAGATTCATCTCAGCTGATTACTCCTATCATAAAAGCATCCCAGACTAAAATCTCGCCTAGGTTTGCCTACACTTATCTCAAGTCGCAGAACTGCAAGTCTTTGTTTATTGCATAAGTTTTTTTCATAATATTCAGAAAGCAAACTAAATCATCCCACCCGCACACCGCATTTACCGCCATAACCACCCAAATCAAGTTTACCTTAACCGTGCCCGTACCACTACTCTTCAGCAATCACTTTTTTTGAAGACAGCCCGTGACTGGAATGGCCTTCCGACCGAAGCGGCGACCGCAGTCTCTTCAATTCTCTTCAATTCATTCGTCTAAAACCACTGTCCATCATTTAACCAGGGAAATATTTATTGCTGTATTTCACCCCACCCCTCACGTAATGACCCGTGATGAAACCCTTCAGTATAAAAAATATTAATAATAATGTCAGTGCAAAGCTTGACAGCAGTACTTGCCCCAAGTAGCCGAGTGCAGTGAGAGGTAGGAAATATATGTTAACTTTGCACAAATCTGCACATATCCGCTGAGCTAAAACGATGATTCCGCTTTATTTAGCGCATAGAATTAGTTGTTGTAAACTGATGTCAACGTCGCAATTTATTATCCTGGTGTAAATATAACTTGTTGAATGCGTTGGCACCGCCATGTCGATTTTTTTACTACAGCAAAGCCTGTCGCGTTTGGACTTTCTGTAACACAACGCAAACTACGTTTCCTTAAAAGCTAAAGAACTGTGGTATATATACACTTAGATGAGACACACTCTAAAACCGCACGAAAGTTATCCGTCCAAAGCTAATTCACATGCTTAATTCAAAAACTGGCATTGACCAAACCAATTTCGCGAAGCAATCATACATTCAAGTTCAAACAATACATGTGCTGAACTAACTTTTTCAATGTCATTTTTCCCGAAAACAATGTCTAAATGAAACAGGTTCCCTGACGACGTGGTGTGCATATTTTCTAATCACATACATTTTCCTATGCTGACTTTTTATATGTAAATAGCTACGGTGTGGTTTCCATAAAAATGTTATCGTCTTTTCTTCGGCTGCAGTGGTGTAATGTAGGTTTTCTTCTTCTAACTACTTTTTTTAATGTCGCGAAGAGGCGCTGCAGGTATTGTGATAAATGATTACAAATCAAAGCGCAACCTATTGTTGACGCCACTGTCATGAGATCTATCACATTCAACCCAGAAAACTGTTGAACAGCTGCATAATAACCAGGAACATAGTCTGTACGTATATATAAAATTCTCTGCGGACTCTTCCACTTTTTAGGCTGTGTGATCATCTCCTTACGATCAGATGTTAGCAGCAGGTAAAATTTCTAACAGACTTTTTCTACAGGTGCAAAATCTGTAAATTTCTGTGCCACCGGAGTGCATTTCAACGAAAAAAGAACCCTTCCTACTCCCGGTGATCCATGTTGGGTTACTCAAATATGACCTTTCAAGCACTTGTTGCGAAAAATTTACAACTACGTCACTGTGGCATCAATAAAGGGTTCGCTATAATTCACCAATGACTATACCATGTGTCCCACATAAATCTAACCACACTTTAAAAAAAATGGTGAAATATTCTAACCCCGTGAGGGTTGTTCAACCTGAGGGTTGTTCATAGTCGCGAGGTCTAGTCCGTAGTCTTTTTTTCCATTCTTCAAATTTAATTAATTACTTGTATAATTAGCTGATTTTTAATTATTGATTTGAGGAACAAAGTGTTAAAAGAAAAGTTGTAGATCGTCTAGAAAACACTATCAGCGCTGTTTCTATCAAGGTGCGATTTACGCAGCTATAGTTGGCCTTAAAACGAAGCTATTACGTAACCAGCTGCTGGGTCATATCTCTGCCCCATTTGCACGCGAAGGCTTATCGGGAACAGCACTTCCGTAAAAATGAATTTTGTTCTCTAAGACGCGTCTTGAGACGTTTCATGGCACCATTTTCACGTGGACGCTTTTTTTTTTATTGTGCGAGCTAGGGTTTTTAAGCTGAAAAAAAAACTACTTTACGTTAACGGTATCTCGGTGAAAAGTTGCTGTCAGCTGTTTTTGAAAGTGATATACAATTTTTTAATTGACACTTTATTCCCCCGGGTAGTAATTTAAGTTACCTAATTAGGCTTAACTAATTAGTTAAATTTGAAGAACGAAAAAATACCGCAGACTAGGTCACGAAACACTAAACAACCGTCAGTTGGTCTCACGGAGCTAGGACATTCCGTGTTTTTTAAAACCTTGGTTACATATAGCTGGTACACCTTGTACACACACTGCGGCGTTGCAGGTAATGAACGCCCAGACGAGGCGCCTGACCTGCCCCAGAACGACTGTTTGTGCGGTGATCCCAATTTCGAGAATGGACGAGTCGAATACGCATCGATCTCTTCCGTCGCAGTTGCCGTTCGCCTGGCGAAATTCGGCACGGTGCTCCAACTCAGGACTACATTCCTTCGACCCCGACGCGAAACTCTGACTTATACACCGACCAACGCGACCTGACGCATCCCTGCAGTGCCGCCTCTGGCTCAATTGGCGTTGCGTTTGCTTTCAAGAACTATTATTCCTTTCACAATAGTATGGATAACAACCCGGCCCGCGCGAGTTTCTCGTGCGACAAGAACGTTCAGCACTTATGTGAGCGTGACTTTCGAAAAGCGTCGAAAAACATTTCGTATCCTCTGCACCTAACTGTCATGACAGCCGCCAGCTGAAAGACGTTAAGGTCCTGCGATGGTGGCAGAAGAGGGAGTCGCCTCTGCAGGCCTGCTAGACCCAGTTTTGTTTTCGAAGATGATTTAGAAGATTGTTGAAGATAATGGTATCGCAGCTGTTGGGCCCTGTTCCCTTGTTATTGTTGCGTTGTTATCGGCCTTATCTTTTAGCGCGTGAGTCTAAATAAGGAAAGAAAGAAGGCATGGAGAGAATAAAGGCCCTTAGAAGAAAAAAAGCAGAAAGAGGCGGTCAAAATTGGGGAAGAGAGTTCTGCGGGGCCCTGGAGTCGCATGCCAGCGCACACCGAGCTCATGGATGACGGGACAGCTGGAAGCATCCGCGTTGAATTACGAGAGCCCTGGTTCGCCTCATTGATCATAGAAAAGGCCATATTAAGAGAAAATAGATTCGTGGCGTTCTATGGTGGCGGTGATGATGAAGCACACTGAACTGCTTCCGTGGTAAAAGGCACCAATGAGATAGCAGGGCATTTCAAATGAAACTATATACAGTTTAACAGCCGCCACGGCTGGTAGGTGTCGAAGTGTAGAGAGGAAAATGTCGTCTGCACGCCTAGGGTAGAGTAGTGAGAGAAAGCGCGAGAGGAAAAAGCACGTACGAGCGCACAGGAACAAAGACGTAGACAACACAAGCGCTTATGAGAGCGCAGAGAGCGCTTGCGTTGTCTACGTCTTTCTCTGTCCTCGTTCATGTGGGCTCGTACGTGGTGTACAGTGCAACACCACGTCGTTCTGTGCTTTTGAGAGGAAAAAAGAAATAGGATACTCTGGAAGAGTGGGATTGGCCTTAAAGGATATAGAAAAGCTACAGCAGATTTCGCTGAATTATGGGCTCAGCTGTTAAGGTTAGCTTAATCTTTTTTTAACTGAACCTTTTCCCTTTTCTCTCTTTCATCTCCTGAACGCTTTCCAGTGCCGGGTAGCAAACTGGTTTCTTCATCATGTTAGCCTCGCCGCCTTTCCATCGCCTTTCTCTCTCGCGAGCATCCTGGTTTCAAATTCTTGCGCTTTGAAGTTATAAAGTCCGAGGTTACTCCAGTCTAGGTACCCATGGACTATACACGCCATTCATTTGTGTGTGTTGGGAGATGATGCAAGTAGTGACGACTATGAAACCTTCATGGAATGATGCACTATTCCTGTGCAAAAATCCTCCTTGTGAATTTCTTCACTGAGCTTTAGCGTAAAGGAATCAAAACCATGTCTGAGGAAATGAGTAGGTAGACGAAAAGAAACATTAGATTGTGAAATATAGCCCAATTAAAGAAATTTTGCTTTCATTATTCTGTAGCGTTTCCAGAGAACATGCCTAGATCGCTTTTAGTGCTTCAGCGAGGATAACCACAGCGGAGAAAGTGGGGAGTAGAAAGTGAGAACAAGAGATAACTAATGTCAGCCGGCCGAAGTGCGACATTACCGGCTTTCCTCAACGCGGAAATGGAAGGGGCCGAGGTAGAACTTCATTACCGTAAAAGCTTTACGGCCAGGTACGTGCAGGCTAGAACCTTTGGACTCGCCCTCGCTTTCGTGACAGGGCTTTGGCGCCATTTGTATGCCCGTATTTTTCTTCCTGTTTTATTTTTTCCTGCTCGCCGTGTCTCGCTTCAGAACGCACCGTTCGTGCGTTGCGGTAAGCCCAGCAGAAGGAACAGGAAGGTGGTCATTCGCATTCAACACAATACAAAACGTTCTCTTTGTACGTAGTGCTGCTGTAATCGAGCCGGTAGCCAGTCGGCTTTCTGCGCCTGCTCGATGGTCAGAAAGGAAGAGTGTTGGGTGCTAAGATACCAGATGCGATAAATGACTTGAATTTCCTCAGGCGTAAGAATGTGAGCATACAGCGTGCATGTGCATAATGCGGATAGAGTGAGATACATTGCCATTTATACACCAGAAAAAGAAATTACCACCGCTAACACACCAGTAACATGAGGAAATGTGTAGCTCCTCGTCCTTCCCGTCGAACAGTACCCGCATATGCGCATATTTCAGCATTCCTGTTTTTTTTCTAGGGCAACAAAGTTTGTAACCATGATGTGCACTGTGCGATGTCAGTGCACGTTAAAGAACCCAGGTGGTCGATATTTCGGGAGCCATTCATTACGGCGTCCCTCATGGCCTGAGTCGCTTTGGGACGTTGAACCCAATAAACCAGCCAACCGATGGTTAGTATTCTTGTATAGAAATTAATAGAAATTAATACAGCCCCGCGGACCTCGACACGCATGCATTGAAACATATAACCATTGGAGGAGTTAACTGTAGGGCTAATTTCTAGTGTAGATTCATTGTAATGGTTCTATACTTATTTAGGCTTATGGGATAAATTACCGTGCGTTATTTTACTCATGTTCTGCCGTTTTCCACGCGCTCTGGCAGTCCAGAACTTCCTATTTTCACCCCTTGCAGCGCATACCAGTGCTAAGCAGGGCGTCTTACTAAAGATCAATTCCACAACACAGCAGTGACGGCCACAACGCTGTCGCATTGCGGCAAGCTGTCGGAATACAACTGAATGGTGTCAAGAGAAGCGGAAAGGCGGAACAAACCTATCGAAATATAACACTGCTTTGTTTGCCTGGCGGAAACGCCGAGCACGACGCGAAAGCATACCACCGTAATTTGATGGCCACGTCTCAATAGCGCCTCCGAAGCGTACGTGACCCGGCCGATGGCCAACACTACGAGCCACGGGCACTCCTCGAAAAAACGCGGAACTGCGGCAGTGGAGCCCCTGACCTTTTCTCTTCCCGGCGACGCCAATGCGGTGATGCCCTGTCAGTGGAAAGGGCCGACATCCGCGATGCACCGAGGCTGTCAGAAGGGCGAGCAGCTCAGATATTTACTTACTCTTGTTAAAGAAATGTCATAATCTGATTTCCGGAATTAAAACTGCATATTTAATCGTATTCTTTCTTCAGGAGAAAAACAGAGAGAAGAGGATCACAAAAAATAAATACAAGTAGAAGGTTTTAAGTCCAATTAAGAATTTATTTCTCGCGTAACTCTAAAGGGGTCAACTACCTGTCGCAGTGACTTCGCTCCTTTGGATTCTGGCTGCTAATGCCAACGGTGCTTGTCAAATCACTGCCGCGATGACTGTATTTCGATGGAGGCGATATAAAAAGAAACGCCAGTGTGCTGTGTGATGCCAGAGCACGTAGTTAATTTCAAGCGGTCAAAATTATTCCGGAGCCGTCCAATACGGCGTCTCCCATAAAGCATGCGTTACTGCCCCCCCCCCCCCCCCCCTCCCGCCATACCCGAGAGAGGCACTGCTTAAAAAGTGAATGTGACTTGTACCGTCTGATTGCTGTATACTAATGACAAAGACACTGCTTTCACTGAAAATGACACTTTTACTTGCTGGAGAATGCCAAGAAATATTACACAGCTACCGCCACAACCGGGCAATTCTGTACAGAAACTATGGCGCTTTGAGACCAAATTTTTT
Source organism: Amblyomma americanum (assembly GCF_052857255.1). Classification (NCBI taxonomy): domain Eukaryota; kingdom Metazoa; phylum Arthropoda; class Arachnida; order Ixodida; family Ixodidae; genus Amblyomma; species Amblyomma americanum. The sequence goes on along the minus strand of NC_135507.1, from coordinate 120,318,581 downwards.
TCTCGCGGTTCTCAGAGGCTAGGCTGCACCGCAAATCAAATTAGCGGTGATCACATAGTCCTTAAAGGTTTACACGTCGCGACTTTGCATCCAAGCAAGAGACATGTTAAACCAATTTTGTAATCAGTATAGGTATTCTGCTGCCAGAAAAACGCCGTTATGAGTACAACGAGCCGTAGAATCCATTTTTAGCCAGAGAAAAGTTCCCTGGCGTTTCCTTCAATGTCCCGCTAACATCTTCGATCTCTGGAGCGCTCAATAGGTTCCTGTTGAATAGATGCTGGCTGCCCTATATTTATTTAGGTACCTGAAACCTACACTACCTCGGTGACTGGTTAAACAAACTGTTCAAATTAGTTGTCTTCTGCAATGATAAGATTCGATCTGTCGGAGATTTAGCTGCCAAACGGTGCTTTTGTTGCATTGCGAAATAACAGGTGCAAACGAGTTATTGTTTACCTTCTACAAACACGCTGAAGTGGTATAGGCAGACTGGTAATATCGTGTTCAGAACTAGCTTCTGATGTTTAGGCGCCTTGTCTCTGTCCAAAAGTTCGGAGAAACAAAATCATTGGCGACTGCATAAATTATGGCACCGTTGTTCAAACTGCTCCGGCATTTAACCAAAAAGTATTAAACAGTTCGACCACAGGAATCTCTCTTGATTGTCCGTTAGTTACTGCTAGGGCGTTTATCTTGAGTTATTAGTCGCCATGGCTCAGATGGCGAAACCTTCCAAAATGGCTCAGCAGGTAATCTTGTAAAACTGCGTACAACGCAGCAAACACGGCATTTATAGTCCGTAAATATACAAGGATTTACCCAGAAATACTAGCTACTGTACTGATTCATAGTAATCACGTAGGGAAAAAATAGATTCAACAAAAATGCAAGGACAAGCTGCTGAAAGAGTAAAATCCCTCTGATGTTTTTGCTGTGCTTTGTCGCGTGTTTCGTTAATTTAGACACGTTACCAAAACCCAGCGCGCTGTTGGGATTCTGTTTTTCAACAAACAATTTTTAGGAGTTCAGTTAACCGAGCCAAATACCGTGCATTAGTATTCAGCATGCAACTAATATCGGACACGCAGACGTTGGCCTTGAAGGTGGGAAGTGGCAATCAACACTTTTTTCGTTATTTATCCACGCTGTACAACATGTCACGAACAGATATCAAAGGTTTGATGCTGATTTGAGACGTGCATTTTGTTTAAGTTAGCTGGTGCACACCAGCTTCAGCAATTGCAATTAACACCCTTGTGAACACATCCCCAGCGCGTTAAATGGTCACAGAGAAAGTGCACAAGTTTTTAATTGAGCAAGTTTGCAGAGCCCTGTTCTCTGCAGTATTCCTGTCTTAAATGACCATATTCATGGAAATAACACTTAAACTCCAGCATGCCCATTTAATTTAAAACACTTCGTACGAAAAATTTAAAAACTCTATTACTCCTGCACGTATAGAAACCGAAAGCATTGCTCATCACCTGAGGATTCATGCGCGAAAAACAAACATTTTACTGTCATTGCTTACGAAATGCCAAAGGGATGAATGATATCCTCCGGAGAAAACATGAAATAATAATAATAATAATAATAATAATTGGTTTTTGTGGAAAGGAATGGCGCAGTATCTGTCTCATATATCGTTGGACACCTGAACCGCGCCGTAAGGGAAGGGATAAGGGAGGAAGTGAAAGAGGAAAGGAAGAAGGAGGTGCCGTAGTGGAGGGCTCCGGAATAATTTCGACCACCTGGGGATCTTTAACGTGCACTGACATCGCACAGCACACGGGCGCCTTAGCGTTTTTCCTCCATAAAAACGCAGCCGCCGCGGTCGGGTTCGAACCCGGGAACTCCGGATCAGTAGTCGAGCGCCCTAACCACTGAGCCACCGCGGCGGGTCAAAACATGAAAGCGAAAAAATACAACTTTAAGCTTATTCTCTCGTTTGTACCGTTTGTCGAATGGTATGCTGTTGGTTTGTTTAGCATCTATGTGGCATTTCAAGAACGGAAGCTTCGATCTTCTCACCTCCTCTTTATGGTGATGGAGGAGCTCCATCAAGTGAGGCGCGCAGAATTCGCGATGCGCCGGGAACATCAGAACCTGGATTCGCTAACAATTTTCTACGGCCACACAACGAAAAACAAGCGCCATTTCCTAAATTTCAAAGGAATTATTTGGTGCACTTTTTTGACACCAGACAGATGAAGACCCAGAATTACGAGAAGTGAACATTTTGAGAAATTATAACTTTTGACGAAACTGGACATTTTAATTGCGACATCCACCCCTAATTAAATTGTTTAGTTCTGTCTGGCTAAAGGCTGCACGAAGAGTTAAGTTGTAAGAAGAAATTTGAGAAGTGCACGTTACAATGTATTGGTCTCAGATTTCGTTTGTTTTTGTGTCTCCTGTGATCCTATTTCTGTAGTTGTCTTTTTGTGTTTTTTGGCTAGGGACTACGGCGTGTCATCTATATCTCAGGTTACAACATGTTACTTAGAACACCTGAAGTTTGGGGCACAAGTGGGCGCTACCAGCGTAACTCGTGTTACTTTAATGCCCCAAATGGCGGCATAGACGTAAAATAACAAATATTGACTAAGAATTGATGATTCCAGAAGACCTCTCCCTTGTACAATAAGTAGGCTATAAGTTTTCGTTGGAAAGTAAACACACGCTTTGCGAACAGTATCTTCTTTGAGTACTTACCAACACCTTTCTGAAACGGCCGAAACAAAGAACAAGACTGGTCGATGCGACAAGACTGCATCTGCCCAGGATTGGCTGGGTGGGTATTACAAAATTGAGCGCGCAAAAAAAAAAAAAAAACACGCACCCGCATACGTCGTGGATGTATCTAGAACGAGCGAGAGTAACCCAATCACGCCCTGTGTAGAGCGGGTAGCATCGCGTGTATTAAGTCATTTAGTGTCCAATCCCTTCAGAAGCGCGGGCACTTTGTCGGAAGGAAGCGACCCGAGCCTTCTGCAACCTGCTTGCCCTCCTGCCAAGTCGTGAAGCACGCCTTGGCAGGAGGGCAAAGTGCGTTTGTACTGCCCGCTTTGGCGCGAGGGACTAACAGACGTGACACGCCCTATAAATGAAGCGCGTTTAGCGCCGTCCACAGCCCGTGCCGTCGTTTTAAATTTAACGAGGTACTCCCACACTACTCCAGGTTCAACGCTACTGACTGCCAGCCACACAACAACGAGGAGCTAGGGCCACATCGAGCGCCGCATCATAATCCGCCTGTCGTTGGACTGACACACAGCCCGGACAACTAGCGTCTATTTGTTTGTCTTCGTCACCTTGTTCTAAGATCTCTATTTGTATAGAATATTTTGCGCGTTGCTTTGCGTGAGGTGCATCGTTTTGGACAATAATGTGAATATGTCCTCATAAGCAATTTGTAATTCCTTTCTGCCGTCTCTTCGGAGTCTATTCGGCTTGTTTCATTTGTGGACCTTTCACTCGGGCCCATTCGCTTTGTTACGACTGGCGAAAGCTGGGCAAAAAATGACCGTCGCCCCCCCCCCCCACCCCCCCCCCGCTATCACTCGGCGACTGGTTCCGGGCAGAGCTTGCCACGCTGAGTGGAGGGAATCTGGTGAGAGACCTGAACAGCTGCCCCCGGACACTCTAAGAGTGTCTGCGAACGCACACCTCCAGCGCGCATGTGACAACAGGCGAAGCGGGAAGCGTGCCGACGGAGACCTGTAGGCGACCTGCGTTGGTTCATCAATCTTTCGGGGCTGGACTCATTGCCCATGCAGCGCTGTACATAGAACTACGTCGCCAGCACTCGTATGCACCCCGGCGGTCATTAGTTTTCCGCGGAAATAGATTTGCGTTGTGAACGTGGGGGACAGCTTCGCATGGTGGCAGCATGGACAGCACTTCGCAGCAGGCGCCCGGAAAACTTTGCTCGAATGCTTCTCGTTTAGTACGTAGGGAAAAGAAGAACAGTTAAATAAAGCTGGCCGAGTAAGAGTGATTGGGGCTCTAAATAAGCCAGCACATGAAGTTAAAATACTACGCAACCGACCAAGCGCACAACACGAATTGCGCTTATTGTAAGTGTTACATATAATGTGTGGTCGCTGCGAGTGTGGTCATTCATCAGCTTTGTACCCAGAAGAAATGACTAGGATAGTTAATTCGCAATTATTTCTCTAACTCGTAACATATATGCATTTCTACATATAATACTTCGCTAATATTATTGGCTATTGCAATCTCAGCTGGAGACATGCTCAACACAGAATATATTTATATAAGGTCGTTTATAGGTATCGATATAGTACCGGCGAGCTCAGGAACAGTTCTATGGCGGCCTGACATTAGAAAGGGCGGCATATTTGATGACCCGCTGCCAAGATTAATGTGTGGCGTAGGTACGTGAGAAAAACCACATGCATTTCAAAATTTATTCACATTCAGATTTCAGTCAATTCCTTAATAAGTAAAAAACAACTGTCTATACCAGGGCTCTATAAACTCATAATTTCTAGTGCAGTAAAAGACAGAAATATGACTTTGAAGGGAGCTAAACAAATACAGTATGGAGACGCTTTAAAGGAGTAAAGACGCCCAATTTTGGTGGCATGTTTTCTTCTTTACAATAACGCTGAAGACACTACTATGCATGACCATATGCACCTATGGCCGCTAAATAATGTATATTCGTATTTTTCCTGTCATGCTGTTTCGGTTTCAACAGCCGAATGGTGGCTGTGACGTCAATGACTGGTTTTGTGTCACGTGAAGCATGAAAAAACGTCGATATAATCGCTGCTTCACCGTTTTATTTCACTACAGTGCTGAAGCCAGTCTTTCTCAAGAACCAGAATTACAGTAAATGTGGAAGCAGCGATTATTCTGCGGTTTTTATGTGTCACGTGACCTGTAAGCACACGTTGACGTCGCCTTCCTCATTCAGCTTTTGAAACCGAAATCGAAAGAGCACAAGAAAGAAACGCGATTATAAATTATTCAGTGGTGGTAGGGGATTACCCGGCGGTAATCCATGGATAATAATGCCTTACGCGTCATTACAATAAAGAAAGCACGCACCCAAAAGTTAGGTGTCTACACTCCTCTAAGAGGAGGCTGTTTTTTTTTGGCGCAACTGACGTATTGCACCTGGCAGCGGAAGAAGCTGGCTATCCGAAGGCACAAAAGGCCTTTGTGCCGATAGTTATATTTGGTGTGCAAAAAAAAAAGGATACATGAAAAAGCTTGGGAGGAGGTGATAGAAAGGAAAAAAAATTAGCCGTGTTTAGCTCTGGTTAAACCTGGAGTGACGCGATAGCTCCAGCTGGCCGAGTGGAACTTGCTCAGTTAGATTGCAAAGTCTTTCGCTGCTCCGTTTCGCTGGGCGTTCCTTCTTCATCGTCGTTCCACTTCATAAGGCGCATGCGCACAGCTGTGGCAGCTCATATTCGCCGGCGCGCCGCGCTGCCAGCAGCAACAGCTGCTCCACACCACGTGACTGGTCACGGGACCAGCCAGGTGACGAACCACGTGATCAGCCACGGCACCGCGCCGCTGGCAGCTGCTCCGCACCATGTGACCAACCACGTGAAAGCGTGGCTGCGCAGGCACAGGGTGGCAGCGCAGCCACAGGGTGGTAGCGCCGCCACCGCCAAGGCGCCGCCACGCTGAAGGCTCGAAATGCTACCGTAATGTAGCTGTCGCTTCTAAAAACTGAAACGAAGGGTTTACCCCATCAGCGCCCCCAACCAAGACAGCAATGCCGGACATCGTCATCAGCCTGACACCCCGCAGGGGGCTGTCTGCAGCTTGTAGGCGTTGGTGAGGGGCGACACCACGGGTTCCCGAGCATCCGCTGGGACATCCCTCCAGGGGGATGATGGTGAATAGTGCATCACCACGGACCCGAGCACCCGCGCTACGCCGTGCGCGGCATCGCCGTGTCCGGGGAAAAGGGGATCCTGGTGGTTGAGCCGATGCCGAGCGTTTGGACCTTTAAGGTCCCTTGGCGGAGGCAGCACACCACTTTGGCCCCCGGAAATCGGTAGTCGCCTTTTCCTGTCCTCCTCTCCATCTTTCACTTTCTTATTGCCTTTCTCATAACTCTCCTGTCTCCTCCTCTCTTCTTTTTTTATTACATATTTCATTGGCGGCTAGGGTTAACATTGCGTGGCGAACTACCATGGGTTTTGTCCGATCTGGTTATAGTTTAGGTGTATAGCAGGCGTGGTCAGGACTTGCTTGCAAGTTCCTGTCCTGCGCCCTAGTTGGGCTCCATGGTGGGTGGCTAGCACTGCGACCGAACTACAAAGATCTTTGGTGGCTCATTTCTTACTTTCCGCTGATCGTCCTCTAAAAAGAGGGCGCACCGTAGTGACTGCTCAATTCTTTGACAGCAAGACAAATTTCCCGCGCTACCATGTAGTACCTAGCAAAGACCCTGAAAAAAACCGCTTGACTTGTGCCACCTTTCTTTGTTTCAAGAACCCTAACTGACGCCATAAGGGAAGGTTACAAAATCAAAAAGTTAGCTAGTGGAGACTTGCTTATGGAAATTGAAGGATTGAAAGACCAGAATGTTACCAATATTTATAGGATCAAAATAAGACGCGACAACACGGAAATACCAACGAAACACATTGTCCTCACCTTTGCATCTAGTATACTTCCCGATTCAGTGCAAGTAGGCTATACAAAGCAAAAGTTCAGACCATACATACCCAATCCACGTTGATGCTACAAATGCCAGAGGTACGGCCACGGCTCGCAGAGCTGCCTGGGCAAACAGGCCTGCGTCAAATGTGCTTCCCACGACCATTCCGCTGAAAACTGTAATGTTGAACTCCACACTGAGAGGGCAGTCATCCGGCTTACCCACGGTCATGTCCAGCCTTGAAAAAAGAAAAGGAAATAGTACCACTAACAGTCAAACAAAAGATATCATTCAGAGAAGCGCGGAGACGACTCTCGTTGGGACGAAACCCAACCTACTCTACTGTGGTGCAACAGGGCGCAGCATCACAGCGGCCTTCGGCACCTGCACAGCTCACACACACTGAGCCTGCAGCAGGGCCATCCGTGCCCCTGGTGGCCGCAGCTAGTTCTGCGCCACCATCCACAAAAGTGGCCGCGCGGACCTCAAGGTCAGCCGGCCCCAAGGCCCCTCCCCAAACGGAGAGGCTCAAAACGTCAACAACCGCACGTTCAGCACGTTCATCCAGCGTATCGGAGGATACGATGGACACAACTCCTCCCTCGCCTCCGATAAAGCGGCGGCAAAGCTCTATCGAGCGAAAAAAAAAGGGATAAAAGCCCAATAACTGGTTGAAAAGGCCTACCAATCTAGGTTTTAAGCCTTATCCCTATCTGGTCTATAATCCTGGCATTTCTAGTTCACTAGAAAGCTCGTGAACGTCTACATCACTACACAGACGTTACAGATATTTTAATTTTACATTCATTGTCCCCGGTAGCAATGTGTCTCCAGGAGACTAACCTAGGACCACAGAAAAAAAAAACGTTCTTAAAAAGTATCAACTCTTTCGCTGTGACTGACAGAACTCAAGCAGGCTCTCTCGAGGCGCTGCTATTGTGGTCCAGGGTGGTGTTGCTACTCGGAAAATTGACCTAAAAACCACATATGAGGCATTTGTTTTGACCTTTCTCGATTTTAAGACTTTAACAATATGCGCCCTATACATTGAACCTCACCTAATCGTTACACTTCACGGTTTAGAAACGCTTTTAATACAACTACCGGAGCCGTATTTTTTAGTTGGAGAATTTAATGATCACTCCTCCTTTTGGGGAAGTGTACATACGGACGTCAAAGGCAGAATTCTGGAAGATTTTATTCTCTGCAACAATGTGTGCGTGCTGTACAAGGGAAAAGACACCTACTGTTCTCCAAGCAGTGGGAAAATGAGCGGCCTATATTTATCTTTTTGCGCACCTTGTGTTTTTAACGATTTTAAATGGGATGTCATTGACAACCCATATGGCAGCGATCATCTCCCTGTTTTAATCAGTTTAATATCCCCAACAGAAATCATCCCAACAAGGCCGCGTCGTTGGAAACTTCATTTGGCAGGCCGGGAGCTTTTTAGGGAAGAATCTACATTGGAAAAAATTGTTTTAGAAAATCTGGGCATTGGTCAAATAAATTAAAAGTTCAGGAATTGCGTATTAACTGGCGCAAATTTAGCTATTCCTCAGTCTTCAGGAGTGGTGCGACAAAACCACAAAGTGCGGTGGACAAAAGACTTCAAGGAAGCCAGAAAACTACGACACAGAGCTTGGGGTAAATTTCGTAGGTACCCAACACAAGAGAACCCCGTACATTTTAAAAAAAGCAAGCGTCAAAGCTAGGCACGCCCGTCGCAGTGCAGAGAAGACCTCACGGCGAGTTATGTTACTTCTATAAACAGTCAAACGACATCAAAAGAAATGTGGGAACAGGTTCGAAAATTAAACGGTACCTTTTGACATTTCACCATTCCTTTGTTGACAACACCTGGCACAAAAACAGGCATAAAATAACAGGCAGATAATTTGGGCGAACACTTCGCTGCAGTTTCCAGTTCGTCTCACTATACGCAGTCATTCCTGAAATACAAAAATATAGCTGGAAAACAGGCTTTCAACAACGGAGGTGCAAACCGAGAATACAACAATTTAATTACTCTCCAAGATATCAATGCAGTACTGTCTGCCGGCAAAAAAACTGCTCCAGGGCCCGACCAGATACACTACCAAATGCTTGCCCATCTTTCCCAGCCTGCCGTAGAGGCAATCCTTTCTTTAACAAAATATTCATAGAAGGAAAAATACATCAGGAGTGGAAAAGAGCCATCATAGTGCAATTCCTGTAACCTGGGAAACCAACAACTGCCCTGATAGCTATAGACCAATAGCACTTAAATGCGTTCTCGCAAAATCTTTCGAAAGTGTTCTAAATATAAGACTAACATTGGTCCTTGAATCCCGCCAACTTCTCAACGTCCATAAATGCGGTTTTAAAAAGGCATGCTCAACAACAGACCATCTTGTTCGTCTCGAAAACACAATTAGAGAAGCGTTTATACACAAACAGGACCGTCTCGCCATCTTCTTCGACATGAAGAAAGGATATGACACAATTGGAGGTTTGGGATCCTCAGCGACCTAGGCGACCTAGGTATCCGCGGTAGGATGTTAACCTGCCTCAATGACTTCCTTTCAAACCGTTCCTTCCAAGTACGCCTAGGCTCAACGCTCTCAAGAACATTCATTCAGGAAAATGGAGTACCTCAGGGGTGTATATTAGGAACGACATTCTTTATTATAAAAATGAATTCCATAGCTAAAATAATCCCAGAGTCCATCATGTATTAACTCTACGTCGACGATTGCCAAATTGCCTGCACACCCTCAAACATAGCAACCGGCGAAAGACAACTACAACTGACAGGAAACAAACTGACGACATGAGCAGATAAAAATGGTTTCAAGTTTTCCACGAAGAAGTCAGCAGCTGTTCTATTCTCGCTGAAAAGAAGTCTGCGCACTGATTTCATCCTTTATCTAAATGAAGTCACGATACCAGTAAAAGACGAGCACCAATTTTTGGGAATAACTTTTGATAAAAAACTCACATTCCTGCCACACATTAACACCCTCAAAAAGATAGCTTCTAAATCATTGAATATACTAAAACTACTTTCCCGGAAACAGTGGAGCTCCGATAGGACATGTCTCCTACAAATTTATCGCTCTGTAGTACGCTCTACCTTACATTATGGTTGCATAGTTTACGTGTCAGCGAGACCATCTTACCTTAGGCGACTGGATCCAGTACATAATTTCAACTTGCGTCTTTCCACTGGTACATACAGAACGTCACCCATAAATAGTCTGTATGTAGAAACTAATGAACCATCGCTTAAATGCAGAAGAGCCATACTCACATGCTCGTACATTTTAAAAATTCGTTCACTATACAAACATGTTTGTTATCCCATCGCTAAAAAAGTGCCCATCTAGAATAATGTTTAACAAAAAACCGCAAGCTACCAGGCCACTGCTCTTGCGATTCAAAGAGATGTGCCAGAACCTCGACGTATTAGACATGTTGCCAAGCATTGCTCCAAGGCGAGGTCCACTGCCACCATGGTATAATTTCCCTGAAATCGGTAATTTCACTCGCACACAGTTTCGCACAAAACAAATTCCGGAAGAAGCTATAATGAAAAATTTCTTACACTCGAGAAAAAATATAGTAGTTTCACAGGATATTTTACATGTGGGTCAAAAACAGAGGCGTATGTTGAAAGCGCAGTGGTAGGAGGGAATTGGAATAAAAAAGTGAGACTTCCACAGTGTGCATCCATCTTTACTGCTGAATGCTACGCCATCTGTGTAGCCATAGAAAAAATAGCAAAGGACAACCTCTCCAACAGTATTATTTACTCAGACTCGCTAAGTGTGCTTAAAGCCATTCATTCCGGAAATGAAAGAAATCCGCTGCTTGGCGACCTTATACACAACATCAAAATAGCCATAGCAAAATGACAAAACATTAGACTCTGCTGGGTACCTAGTCACGTTGGCATAAAAAGCAACGAAATAGCAGATTTGTGCGCTGCTAAAGCTTGTGGCAAGGATATTAAAAATGTAAATATCCCCTGTAAAAATTGCATAAAATCTCTACTTTTAAATGCAAGGAAACAATGGCAGTTCAATTGAAATAATGGAATAAATAACGAACTACTCCTAATAAAACCAGTTTTAGGTCAATGGAAATCATATGTGCACCAAAAACGTTCCAAGGAAGTCTTTATGTGCCATCTCCGTATAGGCCACACACACGCTACACACAACTTTCGGCTTACGAAAAAAGACAAATCAGTTTGTACATTTGGAGGTGAACTTACAGTTAATCGCATTTTATTTTCACGCTCGCAACTGGAAAAGCAAAGGAAAGCGTGCTTTTCTTCATTCTATAACCAATGTATCCCTTTTCACCCAGCACTGCTCTCAGGTGAAAATGCAATTGTCGACATGTCCGGCGTTTTTAGATTTTTAACAGAAGTTGGTGTTCTTAAAAAGATTTAAAACATGACCCAGTGCTTCGCCGATGCACCTCAGCCACTTTTTCATCCCCAAGAAAAGGGCTGAGGTTTTGTATTGATTGTTTGGGGGCCTCGAGTCCTTGCACAGCCAAGGACGGCTGACGAGGTTACCCGACCTCCTTTGAAACTTTCAATAATAGCTATGTATCAATATTGTTTTTATCTCAATACTAGGTAGAAGGAAATAACTTTTTCAGCTCTCCACACCGCCAAATTTTATATATTTCTAAAAATGTCCAGAAAACAAAACTTTATACCTTGAGCTTGGCGCATGATAGCCTTAATTGCTTATGCGCCATTAAACCCAACACAACAACATCATCAGCCTGACGGCGTCAACAGTAGGGCAAAGGCCTCTCCGATACCTCTCAAATTTATCCTTTCCTCTGCCGGCTGCGGCCACCTTATCCCCGCGAAGTTCTTTGTCTCATCGGCCCATATAACTTTCTGCCGCCCACTGCTGCGCTTCCCTTTTCTTGGTATGCAGTCCGTTACCCTTAACGACAATTGGTTACCCTGCGTTCGCATCATATGCCCTGCCCAAGCCCATTTTTTCTTTTTGATTTCGACTAGAATTTCATTAACCCTCGTTTCTTCCCTGACCAAATCTCCCTTTTACCTGTCCCTTGACAGTGCACAATTAGTATCGCGATAGCGTTAAGTAGGTGATGACACAAAAAATTCGGTGTCGGCGGGTTCTTTGATCGTAAGCGAAGAATCTACCAAAAATCCTTGACGAAGGAGCCTAGGAGGCAAGTGGGCCAGCTAGACCGCGTGACCTTGTGTCGTCATCACAACCTGACCACCAGATTGTAGGCAAACTGCCCCCCCCCCCCCCCCATGGTAGGTGGTAGTGCAATTAATGATTGGTCGCTCGGGAGAGGGAAGCTGGGTGGCACACAGACCACCGGTGGCAGCACCTGCCATCCCAGGGCAGTGGCGCATAGCTTGACCACTGCACCAGGAGTGGTGTGAGGAGTTTCAGGAACCTATGAATGTACAGTACAGAATGACCAATTCAGCATATGCTGCAAATTAACCCATTGCATATATGCAAATGAACCACATCATACCCTTAAGGAGGAGCTTAAGTGTCCTCCCTTAATTTTTCTTTCCTGTCCATAGCTCACTGCGTTGTCCTCAATTTGAGGTTAACCCTTTTCGTTGGCCTCCAGGCTTCAGCCCCAAATGTGAGTACCGGTAAGATAGCGCTGTTATATACTTTTTTGTTTAGAGATACTGAAAGGCGCTTTTATAGAAATAAGGCTTCTTTTTTTACAGCTACTGCTTTTGAAAGCCCATTCCCTGCGTTTCGCACCGTTGTACGTAGTAGTGTGTAACCTGAGGGTGATTGCCGCTGGTGCCACTCGGAGCGAGGCTACCATAGAAGGGGGTGGGTATGACGGAGGTGGGTATAGAAGGAGGTGGGTATATAGTGGGTATCAAGATGAATTGCTGGGCACGTTGGTGAGACATTCTGTGGGAAAAACAGGGGCAATAAACACAGGGCTAAGAAATACAGACAGACCCAAGCGCTTGAGTCTGTCTCCTACGAACCGCAAAAAATTTGAGCAAAGAATGGACAGAAAGTCGCAGTGGTCCTTTACGTTCACCAGTTCTCACACACACTTAAGTGAGTTGCGCGCAGAGTGGGAGTACGTGTGATGTTTAGTGCCCCATGCAAACTGCAGCGCCTGTGTAAAAGGGTAAACGCGTATGGCCCCCGAAGGGTTGTATGCCGCCAAAGGCATGAAAAGCATTTTGTTGATTGCTGTACCCACGAAGCTTATGAAGTGTCCTTTTCTTGCGGAGCCTCGTATGTTGGTCAGACGGGGCGCTGTAAAAATGATCGCCTCAGGGAGCACGTTTCATCCTTGGAGGACATTGTGACCAAAAGCAACCTGGTCGAACACTACAAATCGTGTGAGAACTGCGTCCCCTTTTTGTACCAGTGCAAGATTCTCAGATGCTACCCTGAGCAACGCACTAGGGAAATCTATGAAGCCCTTGTCATCGCGCGCAAGGGATCTTCATGTGCCAGCAAACCTGTTTCGTTATCATGCCACGAGCTGAACTTCCTTTACTGAGACTGACGTGCTTGGTGCCGTTGCCTTTCGTTGTTGTTTTTTTCTTTTCCGCGCCGGCGCATCAGTCATTTCTTCCGTGTATATATTTCGCTGGTAAATACAAGGGGGGTGGTACTGCGCACAAAAAGACAAGGACAAGAAGATAACACAATATGGTATTTACCATGATTGACCGACTAGCCCAACAACCTACGCTCTTAAAATATATTTCGCTCTCGCACTAAATAAACTCTGTTGTTAGTCATCATCATCATCGTCATTTATTATCCCTTAAGGGCCCTGGGTTGGGCGTTACATAAGGAGAGGGGGTAACAAGTACAGTATTTACGTGGTCATATAATTATAAAGCGAAATAAAAGGCAGAGAGGCAAGTAACGTTAAAGCGCTCGAGTCTGTCGGTCTTTCTTAGTCCTGTGTTTTTTGAGCTGTTTTCCTACAGAATGTCTCTCAAACTTGCCCAATAATACACCTTGATGCTATTGACTTTATTTCTGCACGTGGGGGAGCAAGTATGGAAGCAGCAGATGCCATATCTTGAAGCACTGTAGCCCAGGGCGTGCGCTATTAGCTTTTGCAGCGAATGCTACATTGGCCAAGAACTCGCAGTTTCGCCGTGCTCGCATTCCAGCTGTGGTCGCACCGCACCACGTGAGCAGCCTCGTGACCAACCACGTGACGAACCACGTGACAACAACTAGCCAAACAACGAGACTAACCTGGACTTGCAATCATGATGAACCAGGGCTAACCAAGCTACGCCTTAGCTTTCGCTACTTATATCCTGGCATAGCCGAGCTAAGCCACTGCAATTTTTTTCTAACTGACAAAGGCATCAACTGTTTTGTGTTGTAGAGCAGGCGTGCGGTGCAGCGAATTCTCTTACACTCATGCGCCATGTGTGTATTCCAAGACAGGTCATTATATATTTATATCAATGCCGAGGTATTTCAACACAAGGGACGCAGATAACAGGAGAACAAGAACAAGGTTAACAATTATATGCATGAAAAAAAAAAATGGAGCAATCTGGCAGCACTGTTCTGTGAGGGTTGTGAAAACAAACAAGCCCCGTTTTAGCGGGGCTAATTTGTATTAAATTGGAATCACACCAATCGGATAGCCTAATAGCATCATCGTGAAGCTTTGAAACGGCAGTGAAACAATTTACATCATTTGAAACAAGCAACGTATCGTCAGCACAATGATGCAGCTGAGAACAGGAGATAACATTGCACACATCATTAACATTAAAGTTGAAAAGAAGAGGAGCTGAAATTAAACCTTGAAATTAAAGCCATTCATCTCTGCGGTCTTACTATACTTAAGGCTAAGGATAATGCTGAAAAGGTCAGCTTCAGTCAACACAGGAAGAAAGAGAGATGGCAATACTTGACAAGGTGGCAGAGTTGTGCGGGCATTTACCACTTTGATGCGCTGTTCTGTTGAAAAATATTTGTTAAAGCTTATGTTAAGGAGGGCGTTATAGATCTAAAGTTACGCTCACTTGAATCCATCATAGGCAAGCGTTGGTTTCCTCGGAGCTTGTAGACTGTAGACCACGTCTTGACCATAATATTCCGCGAATCGTGAAATCTGTTTGCGAAGAATTTTTTTTCCATAGGCGAATTAATGCAGTAATTCTGTTTTTCACTGTACGAAATTTTTTCTGATCTTTTCGTTTTCGTTGCTTGGCGTCATTTTTGCCTTAGAGCTTCCTTTTATTTAATCAGCGATAGCACGTCGGCCGTGAGCCACTGATAAGCGGCGTTGCGTTTTTTATGATTACTTTCTTTTTACCCTCTTCTTTGAAGCCTTTGAACGTTAAGACAAAGCTGTCGTAGGCTACGAGTATGCTGTTATAAGGTATGAAAAAATCCCAGTCAAAAGAGGCTATTTTCTCATCGACTCGAATCTTATCAAGAATTGTGATACCATACTTTGCAAACCCGACTTTCAGTCGCCGCCGTTCGTCATGTGACATACAGTAAAATAGTGGTCTGCAATCTTTTGTATGATGATAGCGGCTGTGGCAGAAGAAAGATTCGATGCACAAATATTGATGTCATCAATACAAGCACTGGTCAGGTTGTCGTTGATAAATTCTTCTCTTGTTGGCTTCTAAATAAGGGCTTCAATACCGGAACCTTGAAGCATGAAGAAGTAATTTGCAGCAGCAGATCGCTCTCGTTTAAGTAGATTCGTTTAGATATCCTATTATACACAAGTAAGCGACAGTGTACTTGTCTGTAATGGCATCACGCAACTCTTTAACAAAAGTAGGCGAACTCTAGTGGTGGACGGCAAACAATTAGCGAATGGGATGATATATTGCTAACCCTGACCTCAAATGCTAAAGCTTCTGCAGCAGTAAAATTGGCGTTGACCGCAGGAACAGACATATATTAGTTAAAATAACCACCAATGCCGCCGCCTTTGCTACTTTTACGCGTGACAAGATAATGCGAAAATTTACGAAGCTGGAAATTATTTGTACAGTCGTCACAAACATTTATTTCGGTAAATGCAAATAAATCTATAGCATCGATGAGATTCTGAGCGAATATTTTAAACTGGTAACAGTGTTTTCTAATACTACGATCGTTAACGTGCAAAATGGTGACTCAGCCACTGGGTTCTGGTTGGAATGTCTGAGCAAACGTTTCTAAATCCGGAAATGACGCCATTTGAACTGAACAGCTCTTGTCATATTATCGATATCTGATAGTGAAATGATTTTCAAGAGTGAAGCGAGCTCTGTCTTCTTAGTAAAAATATCATTTGAAGAACTTTTCTTTTGCCATTTTCTTTTCGCAAAAACTAAAAACCAATTTTCAGTACTTTCACTAAAAGTTAGCTACACACGTGTCAGATTCTCATTCAAAAAATTTATCCGTTATTTCATCTGCATTTCTCAGGTCTTTGAGCTTGTTTCTTGCTTGCAACCATCTTTCTCGTATAAGTCGATAGGAGAACTGAACTAGCACAAGTGGAAACTTCGTCTACCGCGATGAGAGACGATGAATGGCTTTTATGTCATTCTCAGAATGGTAAAGAATTTTTAGCTTTTCCATGTTGCATGATCGACTATGTTGTTAGAGAGTGTTCACGTTAGACTGCACACAATTGATCTTTTCTGCTTGTTCGGTTACAGTTGCCTTCAGACGCACGATCTTTTTGTTCTGTTCTTTCGTTGCTCGTGAGTTTTCATTACATATTTGAAGCCGCTTGTGGTACTCATCTGCAATGAATTCCAAAGAAGTCTGGAACTCCGTGGTTTTAGTCTGAAGACCCTGGACAGTTAGCCTAAACGTTTCCACTTGCGCAGGTAGCATAAGAAGACTACCAGTGCTTGTCTTCAGACCCAGCAGGCACGTTGAGTTCCGCCTCGAGAGCAGCTAGCTTATCAACTATTTCTGTTGATTCGGTCTGTGACCGGGCGCCACTGACCGATGGCAAAAGAGAGTTCGCACGACATGCCCGACAGCGCCACTTTTCTCGTTTACCGACACCCATAGACACAAAGGTGGTTTCCGCAATGACAGAAAAATCTTCAGTGAGACGAAATCCCATGCGACAATCAGAGCAAAACATGTGCTTGTCATAAATGGAAATGGCATTGTTACAGAGCCACAGCTCTTGAAACAGTGCCAATGGGTGTTATTAGGAAGATTAAATAATTTTTAAACATAGGATTTTTCAAGCAAAAATATTGCTTTTGCGGCATGGTATTGCCCGGCTTAGCGGACGCCAGAAAACCGGTGAATCATCTTAACTACTCAGATGGTTAAATAACATCCAGTAATTTACTTTTTAACTATTAGAGTTCGGCGTCTAGTTTCAATCAGAGATTTGTAGCCGCCCTTTAGTATCCGCCATATCTGTTTTTGAAATTTCTAAAACGCGGTAACCATCGCCGCTGTGGCTCGACAAAATTTGGCTTTTGCGACTAGTTACCTGAACTGGAGGGGATGACTTGCCTTCTTGCTTCCTAAACAGTGTGTATTTCCGCACGACGCAGCCAAATGCAGTTGCGTTTTTCAAATTCCAAAAACTGATATCGTGGTTACCACCGGACCGACCACGCTGCCTCAGTGGTTAAGGCGCTCGTCTTCTGAGCCGAAGTACCCGGGTGCGAACTCGACCTCGGCGGCCGCGTTTCAATGGAGTCGAAATGCACAACACGCCGTTGTGCGGTGCAATGTCAGTGAATGTTAAAATAACCAGTTGGTGGAAATTATTCCGGAGACCTCCACTACGGCACCTCTTTCTTCCTTTCTTCTTTTACTCCCTCCTTTATCCTTTCTCTTATGGCGCGGTTCAGGTCTCCGCCAATATTGTGAGAGTTACAAGCGCCATTTTCTTTTCGCAAAAACTAAAAACCAATTTTCAGTACTTTCACTAAAAGTTAGCTACACACCTCCAATTGAAACTAAGACGCCTAACTCTAGTAGTTTAAAGGGCAATTATTGAAAATTAGTTACCCGTCTTAGTAGTGACGATTAACGGTTTTCTGACATCCGTCAACACTGGCAAGGCCATGCCGCGAAAGGAATACTTTAGGAGCGTTAGCTCTTCCTACTCGCATTCGACAATTACTTGTCAGTCCGAGATTTCAAGATGACGGATCATGTAATGAAACTGCTGTAGCATCGTGCAAAATATGTCCACCCATCATGTGAGCGCGTGTGCAGAAGCCGAGCTGGCTCGGCGGGCGGTTTACGCAAGTGCTGGCGTCCACTATATATATGTACCATCTTCGCTCAGTGGCCTGCGGCGCCGGTGTGCACCGGGTTCCGACGGTATCACCAACTAAATGCTGCATAATCTCCCCCTAGAGCTCAGGAAGGGGCTCCTAAACTTCATCAATCGAGTTTGGCAGACTGGCGATGTTCCTCCGTCATGGAAGGCGGCATATGTAGTTCCACTACTGAAGTTTGGCAAAGATATGACGGACCTTTCCTCGTATCGACCTGTGTCATTGATCTCCTGTGTAGCTAAGTTGATGCAGAAGCTGGTAAATGAACGCTAATCGTGGTAGCTTGAGGACAGCAAGGCACTGCCAACATGTATGACAGGATTCCGCCGAGGCCTTAGTTCCCAAGATAGCGTCTTAGACTTGGTGAGTCACTTTGAACACCAGAGAGCTTTCGGCCTTTCCACCTTAGTCATTCTTCTTGACGTTGCAAAAGCTTTTGACAACGTGCTTCAGAGCTCAATTCTGAACAGTTTGCAAGGCATGGGCATACAGGGCCATATGTTCAGATTCATTTGCACACTTATCAGTGATCATGCGGTTCGTGTACGGTTAGAGAGTACCTAAAGCTCCGAAAGGGTTCTATCACGAGGTGTGATTCAAAGAAGTGTTTTTCTCCACGCTCTTTAACGTCGTAATGGCTGGCCTTCCAGATTCGCTGCAAAAAAGAGTTGCAGGCAAGTGCGTACGTCAATATATGATGAGGACATCCGTATTTGGATTACTGGCTACCAACACAAGCGATTAGTCCTGATAGCTTGACAGGCTGCACTTTCGGCACAAGCTTACCTTCACGTTGTGGGATTGTCTCTATCAGAGAGGAAACCATCCTTCTTCAAAAGCCCAACTTCATGAAGCGCTGGTAGTCTGTCGCATAATGCATCAATTACCTTTAATTTCCCCTTCGGCATCACAGCTTAAATGTCCCGAACTTTTCCATAGAGAGGGCCTAAGAAGAGCCATTGGAGTTCCTCAGGCGGCTGCGAACAAGGCAGTACTTCATGAGTCTCTATCGAAACCTCTTAGCCTTGTCGCTTCTCAGAGACGGTAGCTGGACAATCCCTTCTCCAGTGGCTCTACAAGAGTAGCGGTGAAGCGTGTGTGCACTTCGCTAAGTCTTCTGCTTCATCGCAGGGCACATCCGGTCCAACGCCCGTGCGATCATCGGCTTTCCAGATACCAGGAGGCGTAATCGCTGGCTACGTACGCCTGCTACTTGCTGCTTCGTCTGCGCCTGCGTAGTCGTCTTCGACTGGACCCTACAAAAGGAGCCCGTTCATCCCCACAGCCTTCACTTGGCAGTAGCGGTGAAGCGTGTGTGCACTTCGCTAAGTCTTCTGCTTCATCGCAGGGCACATCCGGTCCAACGCCCGTGCGATCATCGGCTTTCCAGATACCAGGAGGCGTAATCGCTGGCTACGTACGCCTGCTACTTGCTGCTTCGTCTGCGCCTGCGTAGTCGTCTTCGACTGGACCCTACAAAAGGAGCCCCTTCATCCCCACAGCCTTCACTTGGCAGTAGCGGTGAAGCGTGTGTGCACTTCGCTAAGTCTTCTGCTTCATCGCAGGTTAGTGCTAAAAAAAAAATTTTTACACTTCCACTGGACTACTGTTCTACGCTTCGTCGCTGCTGCCAATCTAGAAACCGCTCATTACGAGTCAAGTTACGGGTTTACAGTGCATTGTTTCCATTTCGTGTTTCTGTGTGCCGGTCTTTCTCTTTTTTTTTTGGTTTTGTGCAAAGAAACTAGCCACCTTGATCATGAGTAAAGAAATAGGCAAACTAAAGGAAGACATGAGAACTGAATTGGCTAAATTAAAGGAGGAACTGAAACAAGAAGTCAAAGCTTTTCGTAAGTCCCTTGAACGAGACTTGCGAAGTGAAATCCGAGAACTGAAAAATGAGCAGAAAAATATAACCCAGAGTATGGAATTCACACATCAAACGATTGAGGACCTGGAAAAAAAGCTGGACGATGAGGCAGCAAAAAATACGAAGCTAAGAGTTGCAAATGAAGCTCTCCACACAAAGTGTTCATCCCTGGAAATCAAAATAGACGATCTCGAATACAGGCTTGTTCAGTCTGAGCAATATTCCAGAAAAAGCAACCTCGAAATTCAAGGCGTAATCAAGAAGGAAACTGAATCACTCCCCGAAATACTGTCCCACATTGGCAGCTTGATAAGTGAGCCTATTGAGGAAAGCGACATTGACATCTGCCATCGCGTCCCGACAAAGAAAAACGTCAACAAGACCAACATCGTCGTCCAGTTTAGATCACGAGCGAAGCGTGATGCTGTTTTGAGAAAGGCTAGGAAGGAACGGTTCACAAACACTGACCGTGGTTTCGAAGATACAACCCCAGTTTATGTAAATGAACATCTTTGCCCAGCGCTAAAAAAGCTTCTTGGAATGACCGTGAAAAGGAAATACGAACACAGCTGGAAATCAGTTTGGACGAACAACGGAAAGATTTTCGCGAAGCAAGCAGATAATACGCCTATCATTCAGATAGCGAGGGAGTGTGATGTCGAGAAGATTGTTTCCAGGCAGATAGGCGACACATCGGCTCGTAACGAGAGTGGGCAGGAATGATGACTCCACAAAGCCAGAACATAAGTTGCACAATGAATTATCAAGAGCTCGCTTTACCTACCGAAGTCAAATGTGATTTCCCCTTGTGCGAATCTGTTATTCATATAAACGCCCGCTCAGTTGGTAATAAGGAGGATGATATTGCTCTGCTTTTGGATCAGTTTCGCTTCAAAGTTGACATTCTTATGATTTCTGAGACATGGTATTCAACTGATTGTAAAATGGTAAATATATATGGCTACGATAATTTTTTTCTTAATCGTCCAGTAAGACGAGGTGGTGGCGTGGCAGTTCTTGTCAAGAAAACAAAGAATTGTTGCCTGGTGTCGGATTTTAGCACTGTAACGGATGACTATGAAATCGTGACCGTCAAAACTAGGAGCGATGTCATCTCTGTGCTATATCGCCCTCCGAGTGGTAATATTGCACGCTTTATGGAATTTTATGAATCTTTTTTGGACTATGTTTGTGATAATAACCTTCGCCTGATCTGCGCTGGAGATATTAATATTAACATGCTTGAAGAATGCAATTCTGTTTTCGAGTTTAATGACATTTTGGTTTCATCTGGTTTCAAAAATTTAATAATCACGCCAACTGGTATCACAAGAACTACATCATCAGTACTTGACCTCCTTGTAACTAATATCGATACCACTGTTTACTATTCTGGCACTATTGCGTCCGACATAAGTGATCATTGTCCAGTTTTCATGGCATATTCTACCCACTCACCCAAATCTATCAAACAAAAACAGTCCTTTATTGCTCAGCACATCACCCAGAATGGTTTACAGGCATTTCAGCAGGACATTCTTTCACAAGACTGGTCACCTGTGACCAATAAAATGGATGTTAACGATGCCTATAATGAATTCATTACACATTTTGTGTGTGTGTACGCTAGGCATTTTCCATTGAAGATGCACAAACCTTCAAAAAAAGCCAGGAAACCATGGGTAACTCGTGACCATTTAAAGAAAATTACAAACAAAAACCGCCTCTACCATTCTTTCTTGAAGACACGCTTAGAAACAACCTTAAAAGAATTTAAGAAAGTCAGAAACGAAGTGAACAGTGAACTTAGACGGGCAAAGTGTGCATATTACGAGCATCTGTTTGCACATGTTGCCCGGCAGAGCCCAGACATTGCTTGGAAGGCTATGAACGACGTCCTCGGTCGTGAGAGCAAAAATTATATGCCAGATACTGTAATGGTAGATGGTAATGAATTACGGGACAAAGCTCTAGTAGAACACTTCAATCATCAGTTTGTAAACGCTGCTGCCGCATGTAATGGCACCCCCTCCACAAATTCGCACCATAGTGTTGTCACTGAAACCATATTCCTCCAGCCAACTGATGAATCTGAGATATACAGTACTTTTATGTGCCTGCGGAACAGTAAAGCATTAGATATTCACGACCTGCAGATAAGACCGGTTAAGTACGTTTTACCGATAATTAGTCCTGTACTTGCACATATCTTTAATTTAATTCTAGAGTCTGGAACCTTTCCTGAGCAAATGAAAACAGCCAGAGTATCTGTTATTTTTAAAGGTGGCGAACGTAACTTGTCCACTAACTACCGCCCGATATCTGTGCTGCCTATCTTCTCCAAGGGAATTGAAAAAATCATTTTCACTCGGATAACACAATTTTTCGATAAAGAAAACGTTATCACAGCTGCACAATACGGATTTAGGAAAGGCAGATCAACGGAATCAGCTTTGTTAGCACTTAAAGAAAATATCTTGCAGAATATTGAAAATAATTTGTTAACTGCTGCCCTTTTTATAGATTTCAGCAAGGCATTTGATTGCTTACATCATAAAGTACTCCTTAGTAAGCTGCAGTCATATGGCATTCGCGGTAATTGTTTGGCCCTGCTGGAGTCCTACCTCAGCCACAGGACTCAGTGTGTATATGTAAACGGTTATATGTCCTCCCTCCTACCAATTACTCACGGCGTTCCACAAGGTAGCATATTAGGACCGTTATTATTCAATAGTTATATAAATGATCTTGTAAACATAGATACCACAGTTCAATTTATAATATATGCTGACGACAGTACCATACTTATTCCCGAGTACAATGTGGACCGACTAATAATAAAATGCAATGAAGTCCTCCAGAAGTTATCCATATTGTCTCAGCTCAACGTAATTAAAATAAATACAATGAAAACAAAAGCAATGATATTCCGTGCCCGAAATAAACCTGTTGAAATACATCAGTCTATTGATTTTCAGTGCCATAACATCGAAATTGTGGACGTTCATAAAATCCTCGGTGTACATTTTTCTCAGAACTTAAGCTGGGATGCACACACTCACTATCTTAGGAAAAAACTATCCTCAGTTGCAGGCATGATATCGCGTTGTCGGAGACTGCTTCCAGTAAAAGCTAAACTTCAAGTCTATAATGCTTTATTCAATTCCTATTTAAATTACTGTTCGTTGGTATGGGCCACAACAACAAAGACAAACTTAGACAAACTCCATTTGTTACAAAAGAAGGTTATCCGCTACATTCGAAATATCGATCCAACAGCCAGTACTAAAGATGCGTTTGTTTCCTTTAACATCATAAGGGTTGATAACTTATACAAATATCGATTACTCCAAACATTCTTTTTTTCCTCTACTGAAGTCAAGAACTTACTCTCATCTCTGGCATTTTTAACACTACGTAGCACAGATATACACACAAGAAGTAAAGATGTCTGGGAAATCCCCCACTTCCGCACTTATTATAAACATCAATCATTAGCACATAACCTGCCATCAATGCTTAATATGTACCAAAACACAACTCGTCTGAATCCCAAGAAATTCCGCACGTACTTCATAACATTGTGAACCACATTTGATGTTATACTTAGTTTTTTTCTACTGTGCTTCCTTTGTTTACAATTTCGTACTGTTATTTATGTCAACTTGTACTATTTTTAACTATTTTTAGCTCATTTTGGCGAATATGATGCATTACATACTGTATTATGTTGCCGCAACAAGTTTTGCGTATGGTGTACATTGCTTTATATTCACATTATTTTTTTTCTCAACTTCACTGTTTCTGCCATGTAACGGTCTCCTGGGCCTCGTCAAGCTGCTCACCCAGCTTTTAGCCCAGGAGACCATTCCAGTTCTTCCTGGGAAAAATAAAGAATGATTGATTGATTGATTGATTGATTGATATGAGTCGAAGGCCTACTTGGCACTTCATGCTCTTAGCGGTTTAGGCCTTAATGTTCGAAGACAAAGGAAACGGTCGAAACCCGCTGATCATTTTCGACCCTCGACTGTAAGCTCACAATTCCCCGTGTGAGCGCTATGCGCAGCTCTCCTTTGGCAGCAATGCTTTTGCTTGTACTTGAACATTTTGAAACAGAGTATGCCCACCACTTTCAAACTTTCACAGATGGTTCTGTGGGCAAGGTCAAACAAGCTAGCTCAACGGCTTTTTACATTCCTTCTTTGGACTGTAAGTTGTCTGTACGCTTTACTGTTGTCGTATCCTCTAAAACGGCCCAAAGCGTTGCTATTGAGCCGGCTTTACGGAATCTAGGGTCTTGTTCGGCTCAACCTGTTGTCATCCTGATTCAAAATCTGCCCTTCAGAGGTTAGAGCGCGGTTTCCCTACTGATGCCTTGTCTATAAGCTCTCTACGCTTGGTGCAGAATCTGCACAGCGGAGGCTTTACTCTATACTTCCAATGGGTTTTACTCTATACTTCCAATGGATTAGATATAAATACAGATTCAAGAATAATAGCGCTAATATGATAAAATGAATGACCTGGGAGCTGAACATGTCTTGATAGGGGCAGGTTTGGGAGGGATTTAACATGCGTTCTGCGGTTATTGAAGCGTAATCTCAAGGGGGTTTCTGTCTGGCCTACATACTGAAGATTACATATGGTACACTGGAGCAGGTAAATGCCGTTCGCACTATCGCAGGTGAAGTCACCCTGAATTTTTAAATGAAAGTTAGAACCCGTACTGCTAACGCTCTGAGACGTATTCATATGCGGACAAACTTTACAGCGGCTCTTGTTGCAAGGGTGACAGCCTGTGGGTTGCGGAGCAGTAGTTTTTGAAGAAGTTAGTATGTCCCGTAGATTTCTAGATCTTCTCTAAACAGCCCTTGGTGGCTCTACAAATATTTCCTTCAGGCGACAAATTTGCATTAGAATATTATAGGGCTTTATTAAGATTGCCGAAACTTTTGGTGCGGATGCAGAATGAGTGAGGACAAGGTTGGTATTCGAGTAGGAAGTATCTGGTTTTTCTTTCGCGAGTAGAATCCTTCGGGATTGTGTATCTGCGAACTCTATGGCGTCATCGATCAGCTGAAGGGGGTAATTTTGTTTAATGAGCGCGCTACGAAGTGTGGCGCCGTTGCTTTTAAAGTCAGATTGTTTCGAGCATATACGTTTGAACCGAAGTGTTTGACTGTAGGGGATGCTGGTTTTAACATGTTTGACATGGCTACTATCAAAGTGCAAATATTGTCGGTCAGTAGGTTTTCGGTACACCGTTGTAGTCAATCGGTCTTCGTGAAGCGAAACTGTGATCAAGAAAATTCACTTTACATCTAGATTACGTATGGGAAAATGAGATGGAATGATGCAGGTTGTTGAAATCGGCTATAAATATAAGCAGCTCAGCTTCGCCATAGGGCCAAACAAGAAATATGTCATCAATGTAACGCCTATAGTAAAATAATACTAATGGCCGTCTTTTCAACATAATCACTCTTGTTCATTACAACCACAGCTCCATCCTTGTTAGCAGGCTTAATGATGATTTCATTATCACATGCTAACTGTTCCATTGCTTTAGTTTCTGGAGCTGAAAGATTACGGTGGAAAGGTGCTTTACTCTTGTACAGTTGTAGAATATCTTTTTGCACCAATATGCAACTCTAGGCACTTGTCCCGCTGTGTTGGGGGAGCCCAGTACTTGTAAGACGGCAATGAATTTCGCGGGGCGTTAGAGTTTGTCGTAAAAAAAAAATCTCTAAGGCGCAGGTTGCGGACAAAATTGTCCAAATATTTCAGCAGCTGGAACTCGCTGTAGCCGCCTACAGAGGGGCAAAAGCTAAGGCCACGGGACAACACGTTGTTTTCTTCCAAGGTTTATTTGTACACAGAGATTTATAACGGCCGAATTATCTTGAATATTATGTTCTTTGTTGATGGCGGGCACTTCCGAGAAAGCAGAGGGGCAATCTGCGGCTGTTGAATGAGAACCGAATTCATAACCATTAAGTTGTTGCTGGGGAAAAGAGCCCTTCACGTAGTCACGAAGTAACTTTCTTGTTTTTACGGCGCTAAGTTTATTTAGATTTTGGTTTCATATTTTTCTAATGCAGCTGATTCTACACAACCGAGTTTTTAATGAGAGCTCATTAGGTGCTCTTTGTTAACAAGCACTTTCATGGAAGAAGCATAATGGTCTAAGACAACACTGGTTAGTTCAAGTGAAGCGGTCATTAATATTGTGTTCCACTTTGTTTTATTTCTGACGGACCTTTCACGTAGAGCTGGTTTTACGGTTAACCGAGGGCCCTTCGAGGCGATTGAAGCTACCAAGTAGGTGCTAAGGGTTGAAAGGTGCTAATTATGACGAATACGTTTTTCAGCAAGCCACTATTTTCGCAGCCCATTCTGGTCTCCGTACTGCAGTCACCGCTTCATGACATCTGGTAAAGGTGCTGGGTAGCCTTCCATGTTCCGGATGCGCCCTTGAATTCGTGACACCAGCCTTCTGCACATCGCACCGGAGGACACGCCAGCAGTTGATCGAGCCAGCAGACGTCTTCAGGGAGAGAAGCCTGAGTTCGGGGCCTAGCCGGACTGCATCTAACCACGAAAATACGCTGCTACGAGCACCAAATCCTCGCCAAAGCTGTCGACCCCGATCATACTGCAACAGCCGCGGGTGCCGCCAACATTCAATGAACCCCTAGGCTAAGACTCCGAAGAATAGTCTGACCAATTTGAGCGCGTGGCATCATAAAACAAGTGCGATGATGCGGGAAAAATCGGACACGTATTTTTCTCACTGGAAGGCTCAGTAAGTACTTGGTACAAAAACCAAAAGTCATCCCTAACGACATGGAAGATATTCAAGAAGGAGCTTAAAAGTTAATCAACATTGCAGCGAGGAAAAAAAGACTCGAACGACTCCTCCAGTCTAGATTCAAGCTTCCAAACAAGCCAGTCCACGGTTACGTTGAAGATATGAAGCGTCTCTTTCGCCGCGCTGACCCCGAGATGAGCGAGGAAAAGAAAGTTAGCTTTTAATGCTAGGCGTAAAAGAACAACTCTTTGCCAGCCTCGGCCGCCAACCGCCAAAGACCGTCGATGAATTCATGCAAGAAGCCTGCACGATCAAGAAGATCCTCGACGTCCGGGCTGGGCCGTACAGCCGCCCTTCCTCTTTCTGTGCACTCCGTCCGGACACGACGACAAACACGAGCGACAACCAACCGGAAGTTATCAACGAAATCGTCCGCGAAAAGCTTCTCCGGTTACTGCCAACCTCACCGCAGCCCCAAGCAGCGACTCCCATGGATATGGTACAGGTAGAAGTGCAACAGGCACTTGGCACCCCGACGGCAACAGAACCCCAGGCCATGAACTACGCCGCTGCAGTACACACTCCGCAGCCCCAACAACAACCCCTACGCCCTCTCTGACATAAAAAACTTGTTCCCGATCACCACCTCTCTGCCCCCGCCCTGCCCAGCCTATGAGCGACGCTGAAGCCCCAGGACATGCGACGCCTGGAGGACTTCCGACAACCGGCCGTTATGCTTCCATTGAGGTAAGGCCGGCCATATTCTTCGCCACTGCCCGTACAGACGCATCGGTCTTGGAGGATTTGCTGCTAACGCCCCACGACCAGGCTTTGGCCAACGTCCGCAGGAAATCGAGGAGCACCTGCGTCGAGAGGAGTACGCACCGAACCGCATTTCGCGATCACCATTGTCGTCAACACCGCGCTCTGCGTCGTCACGCCGCAGCTACTCAGCCGCGCTACGAGGAAGATCTCCCAGCCCCCGTAGGGGAAACAAAGGACAGCAACCTCTGGAGGTGAGGTTGTTCCCGATTGAAACACCTAAGATTCTCCAACGAGCATGCCGCACGAAGACGCCGCCCCCGACACGCCGACGCCGAATAAAATGACAACATCGACTACGACGCGAACAGCCTTCAGAACAACGCCGCTACCGAGAAAAGCTTCTACGACACGCTCTACACACAATTCTCATACCCGACGCCCAGGACGACGTGACGGACGAGAGCCAGGCCGTACGAAGTAGAAGTAGTTATCGACGGCCGGAAAGTTACCGCTCTAGTCGACACAATAGCCGATTACTCGGTGATGAATGGAACATTCGCTGCGCAGCTGAGTAAAATCACGATCACTAGGGACGGCCCACGAATTCGTACCGCAGGGGTCCACCTTATTACGCCATCAAGACGATGCTCAGCGCGATTGAATGTCAAAGGACATAGCTATCTTAAGACCTTCAGTTTCCTATGGCAATGTTCCAGCGAAGTGATCTTGGGCAAGTATTTTCTTACCGAGCATCAGGCGAACATCGACCTGCGATCCAAACTGATCACGCTTACGTTGGATGAGGCCATCCCTTCGATGAGAGCTCTGGAAAATCACGTTGCCCTGAGTATCCTGGTAGAAGAAGGGAGCATCGCACTCCGTTCAAGCGTTATCGTGACCAAGAAGTACTTGCAACTGGGCTTGTTGGTGCATATTCGTGAAAGACATAAGAGCGCAAACTGGCAACACGGACAAGGAAGGGAACAGGACGAGCGCTCGTCCTGTTCCCTTCCTTGTCCGTGTTGCCAGTTTGCGCTCTTATGTTTTTCACGATTATCGTGACCGTAGGCGCCAAGAAAGCCATTAACGCTGAAGCCATCATCGAGGGGTGCATGCAGTTGCTTCTAGACCGAGGAATCAGCATCGCAAGAGGTATCGCACATTTCTGCAATAGCTATCGTTACCGTGACCAAGAAGTACTTGCAACTGGGCTTGTTGGTGCATATTCGTGAAAGACATAAGAGCGCAAACTGGCAACACGGACAAGGAAGGGAACAGGACGAGCGCTCGTCCTGTTCCCTTCCTTGTCCGTGTTGCCAGTTTGCGCTCTTATGTCTTTCACGATTATCGTGACCGTAGGCGCCACGAAAGCCATTAACGCTCAAGCTATCATCGAGGGAAACATACAGTTGCTTCTAGACCGAGGAATCAGCATCGCAAGAGGTATCGCACATTTCTGCAATAGCTATGCAGAAGTACTGCTGACTAACTTCAGCGCAGAATACGGGCACATTAACAGAGGAACGACGAATACTTTTGTCGGCGAAATATCCGACGTACGTGCCTCCTTCACCCTCTCCGACCCATCTGCAGAAGATTCGCCTGACCAAGAGAACTTGCACAATTTCGACATCAACCCAGCACTGCACCGGAACAGACAAGACCAGATCCGCAATCTGCTTCAAAGTTACAGTGAGTGTTTTTCGTCATCGCCGAAGGTCCGACAGACGCCAATTGCCAAACATCGCAATATGACCGATCACCATGCCCGACCTCTCTGTTAAAGCCCCTACCGCGTGTCGCCGCGTGAACGACAAGACATCCTGTACCAAGTGGAAGAAGTGCTACGCTACGGCGTCCTCCAGTCTTCAAACACCTCATGGGCGGCACCCGTTGCTTTAGTCAGAAATACGGCGCACTTCGATTCTGAGTTGATTACCGCTGCTTGAACAACATAACAAAGAAGGATGTCTACCTCCTCCCCTGCATCGACGACTCACTGAACCGCCTCTGCAATGCAAAGCATTCCTCACCAATAGACCTCAATAGCGGCTATTGGTAAATTGAGGTCGATAAAAAGATCGCGAGAAGACGGCATTCATCACTCCGGATGGGCTCTTTGAGTTCAAGGTGATGCGATTTGGTCTCTGTCCCGCACTAGGGATGCTTCAGCGAGTAATGGATACAGTGCTGGCAGGCCTAAAGTCAAAAATATGTCTGGTATACTTAGATGACGCCGTTGTCATCGCCTCGAACTTTGAAGAGCACCTCAAAAGACTTC
Source organism: Amblyomma americanum (assembly GCF_052857255.1). NCBI lineage: Eukaryota > Metazoa > Arthropoda > Arachnida > Ixodida > Ixodidae > Amblyomma > Amblyomma americanum. The sequence goes on along the minus strand of NC_135507.1, from coordinate 120,288,897 downwards.
GAACAGTACTAAAGGCAATCAGGTCGTCTGGCCGAACCTTGAAAGCAGGGAAGTGCCACTTTGCCTACGAAGAGCTGCAGTTTCTAGGCCACATTGTTGGCAAGGAGGGAGTACGCCTAGACCCGCTGAAAACAGCTGCTATGGAACAGTTTTCACCGCCGGCCAATTAGAAAGCAGAGCGCAGATTTCTCGCACTGTGCGCATATTACCGGCGATTTGTGAAAAACTTTTCGCGCATCGCCGATCCCCTGACCCAACTGACGAAGGCAGACGTGCCGTTTAAATGGGAAGCGCCGCAAGCAGAAGCCTTCAAGGAACTTCAGCGTCGTTTACACTACCCACCGATCCTCGCGCAATTTGATCAAAATGCCGATACTGAAGTTCATACCGACGCAAGCAACGTGTCACATATATTAGGGAGACTAAATAAAATTTAAAGCAAAAAGGTCTGAAGAAGACGACGCGAATTAACCGAAGAATAAAGAAGAGGAAGAAGAAGCATTCGGTGAGGTGGAGGAAGATGATTGGTGGAGAAGCATTCGGTGAGGTGGAGAGAGATGTTTAGTGGAGAAGAGAAGAAGACGACGACAAGGCATACGTGGACTAACACCGAGGCTATAAAAGGGCGAGTGAGAGCGAGGCCTAGGGGGAACAGCAGAGAAGCGGAGGCTCCGGCGGGTCAGGGACACTTTGGCTGGAAGAGAGCGACGCCGGCTACTGCTCCGGTGAGCTGGCGTTCTACGACATCGCATCGTGGACCTCCTGCCGTGCCTGAGCCCGTTCCGGGGAGTCAGTAGAGGACGCTACCACCTGCTACGGCCAGGGGTGTCTCCAGCGCTGTTGCTACCCACGCCAACAACACCGGCATCATCTCCACGGGCGCTTGGACCTGGAGCTTATACGACGCAGCCAGAGACGCCGCCACCAAAGCCAACACCGGCATCATCTCCACGGGCGCTTGGACCTGGAGCTTGTACGACGCAGCCAGCGACGCCAGCCCGAGCACGTCGAACACCGCCAGCGACACCAGCCCAAGCACGGCGAACGCCGCCTTGACGCCGCCTACTGGATCCATACAACGCCGTAGCCACACCGAACCAACCGTGAGCACGATCGCCGACCGCTAATAGTAGAACATAGTAGTAGACGCTAGTTGCAATGTGTCCGGGTCGTGTGTATTTATAGTCTTTGTGTTTTGTGTTAGTTTTGTTAGTTTTGTGTTCAAGTGTGTGTGTCACGTAGGGTGTATTAAATGTGCGTTTGTATAGGTACACCCGTCGCCTAGTCCATTCTTTCGGTCCGAGTGTTCTACGGAGTGATAAGTGACAAAGATAAGTGGCGAGCCTGTGCCAGGATACATTTCCTTTTTCTTTTTTTTGCTTTGTCTCGAATTTTTCCGATCTCTCGACGGCAGAAAGGATGGATTTGGCAAGAACGCTAGAACTGGCGCTCATGCTAGGGTTAAGCAACGAAGAGGCGATGCATCTCTATGAGGAGGAGGGAAAGAGGCAGAGAGAGGAAAGGGCGCAAGCACGCGCAGACACGCGCAAGGCAGAAGAGCGAGAAGAGAAAAGAGCTCGTGAATCAGAAGAGCGCGAGGCGAAAAGAGCTCGCGAAGCAGAAGGGCGCGAGGCGAAAAGAGCTCGCGGGGCAGAAGAGCGAGAAGAGAAAAGAGCTCGCGAGGCAGAGATAAGAGCTCGCGAGGCGGAAGAGGGAGATGTGAAGAGAACTCGGGAGGCAGAAGAACAGGAGAAAAGGAGGATAGAACGGGAGAAGGAGTTTATTTTGTGGAAACAGGCGCATGTCGCGGGAGGATATGAGAAGATCACGGACAATGATCAGCGTTCCTTAGCGGGTACAGAATCTCCTAGACCATCCAGAGTTTGCCCACGGAAGCTGATGGCTCATTTTGATGACAAGAGAGATGATTTGGATGCATATCAAAAACGAATCGAGCGGATAGCTTTGGGGCAAGGCTGGGAGCGCAGTGAATGGGCCACGGCTTTGAGCATGTGTTTAGTCGGAGAGGCGCTGAATGTGTTTGGAAGGATGCCTGCTGCTGATTCCATGGACTACGAGAAAGTCAAAAAGGCACTCCTCCAAAGATTCAGGCTTACGGCAGAGGGTTTTCGTGACAGATTTCGCACCGCAAAACCTGAGGATTCGGAAACCGCTAAGCAGTTTTCCTGCAGGCTATCCAACTATTTTGATAGGTGGCTTGATATGTCAAACACAGAAAAGAGTTTTGAAGGGGTGCGTGACAAGCTGGTCACAGAGCAATTTTTAGCGTGTTGCAGCTCAAAGCTGGCGCTATTCCTGAAGGAAAGAAAGTTGTGTTCATTAGAAGAGTTCGCCGACACTGCAGACCAATTCCTCGAGGCTCAAGGGCTAAGAAATTTGAGTAAGGCAAAGAAGGCCCTAGAGACAGATGCGGCAAAACCAAGAACTTATGGCGGTGCGTCTAAGGCGCCAGTGAGGTGTTTTCTCTGCGGCAAGGTGGGACACCGTGCAGCTGACTGTCGGACTAGTAGCGCTGCCCAGAAAACACAGGTTGTGTGTCAAGGTTGTAAGAGGAGGGGTCATACTTTGGATGAGTGCCGATACAGAACGCAGGACCGAGCTGCATGAGTTGTCGTCTCAAAGGTAGAACGTGTCACGGCATCCGAAGTTCCATCGCTGAAAGGAGAGGAAACGCCGCTAGAAAATGAGGCAGTGAGTGGAACACCCAAGTCGAAAGACGCAATGCCAGTGGTGGTTGGGCAAATAGGGGACCGTCCTATATTGGTTCTTAGAGACAGCGGAGCTAATACAGTCTTGGTTCGTAGAAGCCTGGTGAAGGACGATGATCTTACAGGGGAAGCGTCGGCCGTCACTCTGGTAGAATAAGGTACCTTCCTGAACTCAGGATTTTAGTGTCCACGCCATATTATACTGGGCAGGTAGTGGCAAAATGCGTAGACCTACCCATCTACGATCTCATCTTGGGGAACATTACGGGTGCAAGAGGTGTCGAATACCCCGATCCCGAGTGGAGGATGCTCGACGTTGAGGAACATCCAAAGGAGGAAAGGCCTGCGACAGCTCAGACGGGTGCAGTCAGTTTCTCGTCGGCAGTGGAGACAAGAGCATGCGACAGCCCGAGCAACGCAGCGTCCGCTCTTTACTTCTAGTGCGATGTGCTTGAGCTTAACACCGGGAGAAATTGCAATTAGGCAAAAAGAAGACCCGAGCCTGAAGACCTGCTTAAAAGAGTCGGGGAAAAAGTGAAAAGAAAGAAGAGTCGCACGTCCTTCGAATATCGATTGGTAAATGGTCTTCTTCACAGGAAGTGCATATTTAGTTCAGGAAGGCGGGTCCAACATCTGGTGTTACCGAGAGATATGCGAGAGGCCGTGCTGCGCTTAGGACATGACGCCATTATGGCCGGACACCAAGGTGTTCAAAAAACTGCGTCTAGGATCACCGAGGAGTTCTTTTGGCCAGGGGTTCAGAGTGACGTTAAGCGCTTTGTTCGCTCATGTAATGTGTGCCAGTGCACAGTTCCGAAGGGAAGAGTTGGTCCCGTACCTCTGGGCAAGATGCCAGCCATCGACCTACCGTTTCAGCGAGTGGTGGTTGGCATTGTGGGGCCAATCTCTCCAGTATCCGCCAAAGGCAATAGATATGTGCTTACTCTCGTGGACGTGGCCACTCGTTATCCTGACGCTATTCCACTGAGAACTATTGACAGTATCCAAGTGGCGGAGGGTCTCGTGGAAATGTTTTCGCGTTATGGGTTCCCGAGGAAAATTTTGAGTGACCGGGGCTCGAACTTCACATCGGAACTAATGAAGGAGGTTAACCGCCTTTTGTCAGTGAGGCGATTACTGACAACGCCTTACCATCCCATGTGTAACGGGCTTGTAGAGCGGTTCGACGGCACCCTCAAAAACATGATCAAGAAAATGTGCCAGGAGAGACCTACTGATTGGGATAGATATCTCCCAGCTCTTTTGTTCGCTTACCGCGAAGTACCATAAACGAGTATTGGTTTCTCGCCGTTCGAGATGTTATATGGGAGAAACGTTAGGAGCGCACTTGCAGCACTCAAAGAGCTGTGGGCTAATAAAAAGATTGCATCAGATCTCAAGACAACATACACGTACGTTCTTGAGTTGCGGGACAGGTTAAAGGAAACATGCAGGCTTGCACACCAAGGCCTGGAAAGGCGCGCCAACGCCATAAGGGATACTATGAAAAGAGCGCCGTTCACAGGAATCTGAATCCGGGCGACAGGGTTCTCGTCCTGCTACCCACGGACCATAATAAGTTACTGATGCAATGGAAGGGCCCGTACCTTGTGACGCGGAAGAAAAGAAAAAGGATATGGATTATGAATTCCCGATAGATGACACTAAGGAGGTTTTCCCTATAAATATGTTGAAGAAATACGAAGAAAGGGGTCCCGTACCGTACGTGCTTAAGGTAGCATGCTCGGTAGTGGCCGAGAACACAGATCATCTATCCGAGGTGCCTTCTTGCAGTGGGAAGAAAAACGCAGGAGGGTAGGAGGTACTGAAGAAGCCCAATTTGAATGCAGATAAAGGATTACAGCTCTACTCCAAATCAAGAGGGAGATATTTTCGGATGGGCCAGACAAAGCGGAGGTAATATGTTACAAATTAGACTTGTATAGAGATACAGCTAACTGAACAGCTCTAGGTATCTCTGGCATGTGTCTTGTTGTTGTGTTAATGTATCTCTAGGATTTATCTTGTGGTTGTTGTTTCTGTTGTTGGTGTTATGTGATTATACAAGGGAGTGTGTTGTGGACACGAACATGTTTATTAAGGACTCTGTGCGGACAGTGGCAGCGGTGTGTTAGTGTTCTGGAAACGCAATTTGGTGTGCTGTGTTAGTGGTGTGCGTTTGGTGTGTGCTGGACATCTGCGGTGTGGTGTGTGCTGGGTTCAGAATCGCCACACAAGATGGTCGGTTGGCTGGATGGCTTGAAGATGATGATGTCGTGAGCAGTTTTTCATGGAGAAACTCTTGAGAAAGGGGGCCCTTGTCACATATATTATGTAGCCTAAATTAAATTTAAAGCAAAAAGGTGTGAAGAAGACGACGCGAATTAACCGAAGAATAAAGAAGAGGAATAAGAAGCATTCGGTGAGGTGGAGGGAGATGATTGGTGGAGAAGCATTCGGTGAGGTGGAGAGAGATGATTGGTGGAGAAGAGAAGACGACGACAAGGCATACGTGGACTAACACCGAGGCTATAAAAGGGCGAGTGAGAGCGAGGCCCGGTGGGGAACAGCAGAAGAGGAGGCTCCGGCGGGTCAAGGACACTTTGACTGGAAGAGTGCGACGCCGGCTACTGCTCCGGTGAGCTGGCGTTCTACGACATCGCATCGTGGACCTCCTGCCGTGCCTGAGCCCGTTCCGGGAAGTCAACAGAGGACGCTACCACCTGCTACGGCCAGGGGTGTCTCCAGGGCTGTTGCCACCCACGCCAACAACACCGGCATCATCTGCACGGGCGCTTGGACCTGGAGCTTATACGACGCAGCCAGCGACGCCGCCACCAAAGCCAACACCGGCATCATCTCCACGGGCGCTTGGACCTGGAGCTTGTACGACGCAGCCAGCGACGCCAGCCCGAGCACGTCGAACACCGCCAGCGACGCCAGCCCAAGCACGGCGAACGCCGCCTCGACGCCGCCTACTGGATCCATACAACGCCGCAGCCACACCGAACCAACCGTGAGCACGAACGCCGACCGCTAATAGTAGAACATAATAGTAGACGCTAGTAGCAATGTGTCCGGGTCGTGTGTATTTATAGTCTTTGTGTTTTGTGTTAGTTTTGTTAGTTTTGTGTTCCAGTGTGTGTGTCGCGTAGGGTGTATTAAATGTGCGTCTGTGTGGGTACACCCATCGCCTAGTCCATTCTTTCCGTCCGAGTGTTCTCCGGAGAGATGCGTGACACAACGTGGGACTAGGCGCCCTCCTCGTTCTAAAAGGCGACGGGCTGGAGAAAGTCATCGCATGCGCTAGCCGTTCCCGTTCCAACACAGAGGCTAACTACTCGACGACTGAGAAGGAGTGCCTTGCCATCATCTGGTCTACGTCGAAATTACGCCTCAACCGGTATGGACGACCGTTCAAGGTAGTCAGCGATGACCACGCACTGTGTTGGTGTGCCAGTTTGAAGGACCCCTCAGGCCGCCTCGCTCGATGGAGTTTGCACCCCCAGAAGTTTGACGTCACCGTCGTTTACAAGTCGGGACGCAAACGCGCTGATGCCGATTGCCTCTCACTAACGCATGTAGATGCACCGCCGCCGGATGACGATGAGGATGCCTTGCTGTGATCCATCAGCCCCATTTTGCACAACAACGCTCAGACCCCGACCTAAAACGCCTCATATAGTACTTGGAAGGCAAGGTTTCTTCACCAACGCCTTATTCATTTCTGAACATTCATTTCTTGCCCCACCTTGCAGGGTAGGAAATCGGTTTATTCTTCCGGTTAACCTCTCTGCCTTTCGTTCTCCTCTTCTTCCTCCTCCAGCATGAATACGAGCGCATTATTCGCATTCGAACTGTAATTACTCTACAAAGGTAAGAGAAAGGCAAATTTTTTTCTTCGTCCTCTCGACAGGTTATTCTTGTCACGAATTTTCGACTTCCGTGCAGAAGTAAAAAGAGAGTTGACTCTTATGTTCAAACTGCATATTTCCTTTTATTTTGGAGCTACCTGCATCGTGAAACCAAGGCTGGAGAATGACATAGAACACTACGCGGCTCCTGTTATGCAAGCTTAATGCAGGTTAAGGAATTCTTGAAATCTGCGGCCAGATTTGAACGGGAAATTCCCGTCCCAAAGCTATCTACACGCAGCCGTTCACTGTAAACACTTCGTTCCTCAACGATCGAATGAGAGGGGGAGAATCGTGCGTGCAGGCGGTCAATGACAAAACGAAGACGCCACGAGTTCCCTTCAATTTCTCTTTTTTTTCGGAGTCCCCTTGCCACCCACAGACAGTGAAATGGTTATTCCAGTCCGCTTCGGCGCCCACAAAATCGATCCTCGATATTTTATATTGACCCTACCGACGAGTAAATTCAGAGAACGTGCACTCACTCGACAGCTCCTTAATGTAAGCCTAGGGCGGTCATGGCGGACATGACCGCGGTGGTCATATCTGTCTTATCTCCTGATCATTCAAAACAAATGACTAAAAACGGCTGGATGACGTCCGTGGACAGCCATCCGACAGTGAATCCGCTGCTTTTATTGGCTCGTCACATTTGCATCGCATTGGACAGCAAATAAAACGCATAACGCAAACTTCTGCCCAGTATCTATGGGCTTTGCATCAAATTTTATTTCGTATGCCTGCAATCTGCGGCGCATCTAACAAATGGCTGTTGAGCTTTACCCTGTATCATCACGCTCAATTTCGCATATTATGGCGCAGTTGACGGCTGTTTCAATATCTGAAATAAGATTGCGTGTTTAACAAGCCCAAAGCTGTAAGCAAGGCTGCAGGGTGTGTTATTCATTATTTGTCAAAGCCCAAATTGAAAACTGCTCTAAGTCCAGGAAGCGAGAATCGATTGCCTCAACAAGTTGAGAGCGCCGTCAAGAATTGTTGGGCAAACTCTGTTGTGTTTGCTAACTATTGCTCGTCTATCTTTGGCGCCTTGTTGTGCTATGACACGGTTTTGCTGCCCTAGTCGTGTATTCTTCCGCTGTTTTGTGGAAGATCGCTTAAACTGCATTCCACATGCATCACAATATACGCTTTGTGCTAAAACTATCTGCCTGTGTCCTAACTGTGTTTATTGCGGAGTGTGCAGGCTATCTTAAACGGTAAGTACAAACAACCGTTTAAACACGACAGCGTTAAGGGCCTCGTGTCGCAGAAAAGCTGGGGTCTTCGTCGGCGTCGGAGGCATTAGCCGTGAGCGAAAAATCGAAGAAGCATTAATAAGTAAAAGGGAGCAGGAAATTCGTCGACTCGGGGAATCGAACTAGGGCCTCCGGAGTGCGCGACGAGCACGCCAACCACTCCGCCACGCCAGTTCAATGGTTTGGAATGAACGAAGACGCTCATATTGAATTCGGCGTTGTCTTGGAAGGGCGCTTTAGAGGCATGTACTGTGGTGTATGTTAGAAATTATGAGTATCGAAATTACAGAAGTCGCAGTTGAGCGAGGAGCAAAGTAAGTTTCCGCTACTTTTCCTCTTCGCTTGGCGCGCACGTGGCGCCATCAGGCGGCGCCCACTAAAACCACTCCCTCCTTCTGCTCCTCGCAATGTAGCGCCTCCCGCTCGTCAGCAATCACGCGGTGAGCGGCGAACGCAGCGCACATGGAAGGCGCGTTCACGACGAAGCTTGCGGCTTGGTGCCCGTTCGTTCGGCACGGAGGCTATGCTGGCGTTCGTGGAACCGAGTTTGTCAAGAACGATGTGCCGACGAACTACGACTGCGACTTGAGTACCGCGCTTTTCGGCGGTTATGAGAACTCCGAGGGATCTATGAATGTAGAGAATGACCTTATGCATATGTGGGAATTAACCCTTTATGCTGTGGTGTCATGCCTTCAAGGCGGAGCTTGAGTGTCCCCTCCGATTTTTATTATTGCACTGAAGCAACTACATGCTCTTTGTTGCCCTGCGTTGCAAATGGACCCAGGACTAGCTTAGTAGAAACATTCGTGGCAATGTATATGCATGTGTGGCGAACGGAGGAAAAGGCCCGCAAAACCCGCTCAGGCAACTTGCAGTGCTCACTATGCTCGCGGGCAACAAACATCGCCAGCTTTGCTGTGTATGTTGTTCTCAATGCCATCCTTTTCAGCACGATTGATTGTCGTAGCGGCGGCGGACATTGTGAGATTCACGCACATTAAGCGGAACAGTGCGTGCAGCATACAATCATCGCTTCTCTTCTACCGCCTGGCATGCACTTTGTCGTCAGAGTGCTTGAAATCACTTTCAGTATGAGGCCGTGGTAATGCGCCCTGTTAATTCTGTCGCACTTGCAAAAAGCTGCGGACGGGCCGGTCACCAAATAGCTGCACGCGGTGACAGCCAGACGCGGCGAGAGTTGCAGCGTGTTTGCAATGCCGATTGCCTGAGCGGCGTCCAGCGTGGCGGCGCCCCTCATTTGGGTTAAGCGGCGTGAGGGCATTAGCGCCACCGGGCGGGCCCCATTTGCTCCCACTGGCAGCTGCTCTCCGTGGAGCCAGACGCGCACTCCAGCTTCGAGGATGCTACAGCCCGGAGCGAATAGCGTAGCCCCATAGAAGCAGTCTGCCTTTTCTCTGCGCTCGGCTTCTATTGAGCTTTCCAATGCGTGGCTGCAGTTTGGATAATGTTACACGACACACACCAGTTTTCGTATCTGGTGTTTCGCGCAAAATGTTCTGCAAGTTTTAAAAATGGGCTTTTTGAGTTAGAAGAGCGCTTTTTTGATGCAGCACTGTAAGCGGTGCAGCGCATCCGAATACAGCTAATATATGCTAATTTGCAGCCGACTGTTCGCAGCTCACGCATTGTTGTTTCATTTTCATAGGCTCTGACAATTTCGAGAAGCAAGCTACCAAGCGACGACACGAAGATTGTGGCGCTCCAAGCTGATAGCTGGTCATCGGACCACCTGCCGAGCTGCCTCGTGGCTACAGCCTGATCGCCTTCCATCGCGCAGGCGATCTGCGCCCCTACCCAGGCAGAAGCGGCTGACATCGCACGCAGCGCCCTCCACTCAGTCGCCTACAAAAGGGATCGTCCACAAGCACCGAACGGGATTTGCAGCCGACTGTTCGCAGCTCACGCATTGTTGTTTCATTTTCATAGGCTCTGACAATTTCGAGAAGCAAGCGACCAAGCGACGACACGAAGATTGTGGCGCTCCAAGCTGATAGCTGGTCATCGGACCACCTGCCGAGCTGCCTCGTGGCTACAGCCTGATCGCCTTCCATCGCGCAGGCGATCTGCGCCCCTACCCAGGCAGAAGCGGCTGACATCGCACGCAGCGCCCTCCACTCAGTCGCCTACAAAAGGGATCGTCCACAAGCACCGAACAGGATTTGCAGCCGACTGTTCGCAGCTCACGCATTGTTGTTTCATTTTCATAGGTGAGTGGGTTGTGACAACAGCTTCTTCCACTTCGGTACTGTTTAGGCTGCAAATCCCGAGTGTCGTTTGATTCACCATGGGCATTGATCTGTGTACTTACCGTGCGCGGATAGGCCGCTTTGTAGCGCATGGCCATTTTGCCAGTGGTTGTTCGCCAATATGGCTTAGGCCTGCCTTGGCTACTAGTTGCTGGCGCATGGGTGGACGCTGTTCCTTGGTTTTGTTTTGTATTGCTCATTTGATACTCTGCGCTGGCGACGTAGAGACCAACCCAGGCCCGGATAAGGTGGACCAAGTTCTCGCGCTTCTTAAAGAGTTAACGTTGTCAAATGAAAAATTTCAGAAAGACGCTTCAAACAAACTAAAGGATATTCAAACGAGCGTCACTGACATCAAAAGGCGACTCAGTGGTGTCGAAGAGCGACTAAAAGCAGTTGATAACCTGTGTCATGACGTCAGCACCGTTAACTCAGTCGTTCAGGAATCGCAAGAGCAGCTGAAGATCATAGAAACTAAACAGTTGGAGCAGGCCAATCTGGTTGTTGATGACCTAAATAACCGTATGCGCAGAAATAACCTAATATTTAAGGGAATCCCGGAAGAACCAAAAGAAACATGGGTTGACACTGAACGCATCATCAACCAGTTCGTGTTAACTAAGCTAGGCTTCAATGCAGGCGAAATAGAGCGAGCCCACAGAATAGGTCGACCTAAAGCAGGTCACATCCGACCAATTGTCGTGAAATTTCTGAATTTTAAAGACAAGAGCATCATTTTAAGAAATGCTTCCAAATTGAAGGACCTGCAGAAGCCACGCGTGTGGATTGAAGAAGATTTCTCGGCCCGTATGCAGCTCATCAGGAAAAAACTCAGAGATTTCGTTCGCGAAGCACGTAAGCCTAACGAAAAATATACTGTGGTCTACGATAAACTCCTTCTTGGAAGCAAATGTTACACCCTTGATTCATCACAAAATAAAGTAACCTGTCTTTCAACGCGCAATGAAGCCGAAGTATGTCGCCTGAGTGCGCAACCTACTGTTGGCGCACGAGGGGACGAAACAAACCAGAATGATTGACACAGTCATGCTAATCAAGGTGATTCCTTGTCACTCCTGTTGTGCAACTTTCGAAGCATGTTTCACAAACAAGACCAGCTATGTGCATTTATTGAGGCTTGTTCTGTAGATATTGTTCTTGGGACAGAAACTTGGCTTACACCCGATATTGGGGACAACGAGCTGTCGCTCTCTAGAAATTTTACTATATTTAGAAATAATAGGGTGGGCGCACGGGGAGGCGGTGTTGTAGTTGCCGTGCAATCTAATCTATGTGCTCGCGTTGTTGACACACAGTCAAATATTGAAATTTTGTGGATTTCACTTCAGGTCTGTCCCTCTGTGACTTGCGCAGTCGGAGTCTGTTACCGTCCGCCTGATGCTACTTCTGAATTCATCGAGAGTCTTAATCATTCCCTAACTTTAATCCAAGACAAGTATCCAACTTCACCTATAATACTTGCTGGCGATTTTAACTACCCCACAATAAATTGGCAGAGGTGTACGCCCCTAGGTTGCGCAAAGAAGAGCGAATGCAAGGAATTTCTCGATGTTCTTTGTTCATTTGATCTGCATCAAATAGTTTGCAAACCAACACGTGGAAAAGCTATTCTAGATCTAGTCCTCACAACCAATCCGGAAAATATGCTTGTTCACGTCCTTGAATGTATTAGCGACCACAACGCAGTACACTGTGAATACCAATTACAAAGTAGTAAACCAGAAAAGGCAACGAAATCAATTTACGATTACTCCCGTGCAAATATCGACGCGATTCTTACAGAGCTGTCATATTTTTCTGTGTGGTTCTTGGAAACCATGGCTTATCGCAATACAAATGATAACTGGCTCGCTATCCGAAGGAAGCTTATTGAACTGAAACAAAAGCACGTTCCCAAAATTAGAATAACGTCATCAACACAGAGCACATGGTTCACGTCCCAAGTGAAGAGAGCAATAAATAAAAAGAAACGCCTTTACTCTAAAGCTAAGTTGTCCCACTCAGATGGTGATTGGCAGCGATACCAAGAACAATCAAATAAATGTAAAGCTGAAATTGAAGCATCTAAAGACAAGTTTTTTAACGGTGACATCGTCAGCATGATAATGAACAATCCGAAAAAGTTTTGGAAAGTAATTAACCCTAAACACTCTTCTCAATCCACTATACCAATCGTTAATAACGGTGTGCTACTCTCACCATCTGAAGCTGCGACTGAATTAAACTCGTTTTTCAGCTCTGTATTCACATACGAAAATCCAATTCCACCTGACCTTACGTTTCCTTCAATTGACTCATCTATGAATGATCTCATAATTACATCAGAGGGAATAGAATCGGCCATCGATCGACTTTCTAATAACTCAGCGCCAGGTCCAGACGGCATCTGCGCAAAGATGCTTAAAATGACTAAACCTATATTATCTCCCGTATTAGCCACCCTTTTCCAGCAATCAATAGATACAGGAATCGTACCAGATGACTGGAAGGTCGGTCGTATCACTCCCATTTACAAATCAGGTGACCGTTCAGTGCCCTCAAACTATAGACCTATATCCTTAACTAGTATTCCATGTAAATTACTTGAGCATATCATATCTTCCACAGTTATGAAATATTTATCTGAACATAACTTCTTTTCTAACAATCAACATGGATTTCAGAAAGGACGCTCTTGTGAAACACAGCTTTTTGAACTTATAACTGATCTTCATCAAGCTGTTCACGATTCCATAATAATCGATGCTATATTTATTGACTTCAAGAAAGCATTCGATAAAGTTCCCCATTCTCGCTTAATGACGAAACTTAGCCGGCTTAACATACATGAAAAAATTGTTAATTGGATCTCAAGTTTTTTAACCGATCGCTACCAATTTGTTTCCGTAAATGATCACTTTTCCGCTTTAGCACAAGTTAAATCTGGCGTTCCCCAGGGATCCGTACTTGGCCCAATCTTATTCTTAATTTACATTAATGACATCAGTAACAACCTGACCTCAACAGTTCGATTGTTTGCAGATGACTGCGTGCTTTACAGACAAATTATTACCTCTGAAGACGCTAATATTTTACAGGCCGACCTAAACAAAATTTCACTTTGGTGCGAGCAATGGCAAATGGAAATTAATGTTTCTAAAACAAAAACTATGACATTTACCAGAGCCAGTAACGTTCACTTAAGTTCATATTTTATGAACAGCATATGCATAGAGAATGTGTATACATTAAAATATTTGGGAGTCCATTTAACTTCTAACCTTACATGGAATGATCACATTGATGAAATAATTTCGAAAGCAAATAAAACACTTGGTTTCATTAGGCGAAATTTATATTTAGCAAATCAGTCAACTAAATTATTAGCTTACACAGCTCTAGTTCGCTCAAAGATTGAATACGCTTCCATAATATGGAATCCAAATCAGACTTACCTAATAAACAAGCTGGAATCTTTACAAAATAAAGCAGCACGCTTCATCACTAAAACATACTCTAGAACATCCAGCATCACGGCTATCAAAAAGTCCCTCCAATTACCGTCTCTAGAAACACGACGACTGTTAGCACTACTTTCCCACTTCCACAGATTGTATCATGTCCCGTCATCCTTTACAGCATCCCATATCAAACCCCCACAAAAAATTTTCCCCCGCCTCGACCATCCCTTCAAAGTGCGTCCCATGTTTGCGCGTACGAATCTCCTGCGACAATCACCGCTCTTTCTAGCTACTCATCACTGGAATAAGCTGCCAAAAGAAATTGCTTCTATACGTGATCATGACTCATTTGTAAGTAATTTGAAACGCAGTTTTACGCATGATGGGTAAAAGCAGAATTTTATGCCTTTGACGCATTGTAAGTGTATCTACATGCTTTGTACGGAGTGTTGTTGTTGTTCTTTTTTTTTTGTATGCATGTATGCAATTCTCTCTCCTTTTTTTCTTATATTTTCTTGTTGTATTCGGTGATCCTTACCGCGATGTTCTATATTGCCTTGCCCCCCCCCCCCTAATTGTGTTTGAAATATCCTGTTGTTAACCCCCCCCCCCCCCCCCCCCCTATGTAATGCCCATAAGGGCCTTTAGGGTATCTGAATAAAAAAACTGTGTCTCCTGATATACTGAATAATTGCGGCCCACCGTAAATAATACCCATATCATCTCTTAGAATTGCGAAAGCACTTTTACCGCCGATGCTGTCGCCGAATAAATTTTTGCTATTCCCAAGACATACGCGAGCTGCAGAGGTTCCTTTGTCTTCAAGCTTTTCGAAAGGGCGAGTACTTTGACACCATGTGGTCAAAATTAATTGGCCCGCAGCGCCAAGGGTAATCGCGTTTTATAAATTTTTAAAAGTGATATGGTTGTTAGTTACGGTAAACATGCATATCAGTAAACAAGGTGATTAACCAATTTGGGACCACTATACACTTCGAAAATTACAGCTACAATTCCATTTATTTATAATTGAGAAATGAGTATTTCTTTTTCAGTAGATCGCAATTCCATCAGCAAGCAGACAGGCAATACTCCTAAATCAAGCAGGCGCGTTCTTAGCGCTCCGAAGAGTATACGTCTACGATCAACTATTGGCAAACTGCATTCCCGCCAACCGCCCAGGTAAGCGCTTCGTAAACTTGTTCTCCTGGTTACAATAATCAATATTTCATGAAAACTCTTTCTATATAGCTTCAAGAAGAGTGTGAGTAAACTCTGAGTGTTGTGAAAGATACATACCTTTCAATCTTTTTGTGCAATATAAGAGTAAACCTTACTGTACCATCTGTTGTACGCCGGTACTTCGTGTGTGCACAATGGCAGTCGCTCTTCCAGGCAGCCAATACTATGAATCCGGATGCTTTCTTCGGCAAGAAACCGTTCTGTCGACTCAGCGAAGCACTAGAGGCTGCAGCAGATATTGCACAGAATGCTGCAGAAGACGTTGCTGTGGTCATGATTCCTTCAGACCCATCAGCAGAAACAGATGAAGAGAAAGGCAACGAGGAGTGCTATGCCAGTGAATGACGTTTTTGGCAAGAACTGCTTTTCTGTTTAGTGTTTTAGGGTGGCAGCATTTACTTAGGCGCCTTGTGTATTCTACGTGTTCGGCGTCAATGACCGCGACACCAAGAAATCACTATTTTTGTTTGTTATTTTCATCCGTAGTAGCTTCTACGGTATGTAGTGGGTCTGAAGCGGGGAGGATCGGACAGGGCTGGGAATGCACTTAGGTTGGTGATCCAGTGAGGGAAGGGAGGCAATGTGCACTGTGAATGTTTGTATCAGTTTGCGCAGATGTCTCCGAGTGTTCTGCGATTCACCATCGAAGTGCAGTTCACCCCGCGCGGAAGCAGGTCCTTTGCGTGATTCTTACCGATGTTATTGCTTCTTGTTTTGAGCGAAACAGACTATTAGGCATTGACTTCGAAGCCGTGTAAATCCTGTACACCAAACCTTTTTTTTTTCATGCAAGCTCGAAGTTCATTGGTGTCGCAATGACGAAGAAGATGACGAGTGCGCTCTTGCGTTGAAGCGCGCAAGGGTTCCTGCCGTGAACTGGACCAGGGATCAACCGGAGTATAGCTGGGAGAATTCAACTGACGGGGCAGCGGAGCGCAATGCGATGTTGAGATCTCTCTGGAGCGGTTATACCCCAGTCAAATATTCAGCACCATTCTTGATGGCTAAATACTCCCTCATATAATAATACAAACTGGCAACTATGCAAAGCAAAAAAAATGAGCACGGTTTTTCTCTCGATTTGGATGATCTGAAGAGGTTCATCGGTATTCTTTTATTGCCTTGCTACCATAGCCTCCCATGTCAGAGGCTTTATCGGTGCGTTGATGAAGATTTTGGAGTGCCATATGTAGCTAATTGCATGGGTCGAAATCGGTTTATTAAGATTTAAAAAATTTGCACCTAGCCAATAATGACTTGATTGGGGAGACGACTCGTCGGATGTTCAAGATACGTCCCCTCGTGAACCTACTGAACGAGCGTTTTGAGCAGCATGGTATCTTTCGCCGAAACATTTCTTTAGACGAGTCTATGACAAAATATTCTGCACACCATCCTTCCAAACAATTTATACGTGGCAAGCCAGTTCGTTTTGGGTACAAGAGCTCGATGATGTGAAGTTTTGACGGCTACTATTATGCTTTGGTACCTACTGTGGAAAATCTGCAAACTCAGGTAAGAATCTGCTGGGAACTCACGTTGTTCTCTCTCTGCTTGGGCAACTTCTGATCCTAGTGACCACATTATCTTTTTCGGCAATTTTTTTTTCCAGGTAGGAATCTCCTCGTTACTCTGCGTTACAAGGGGTTTAGGACAACAGGCACTCTTTGCGAGATCAGGCATACGAATTCCCCTCTTCCAACTAAAAAAGAGATGAAAAAAGCAAAGAGGACAATTTTTTCATTCTTTCGACCGCGTCGGTAAGATTCTTCTCGTAAAGTGGAAAGACAGCATGTGTTTAACGATGGCTACGAGCTACGATGACATTTAACCCATGTCCTTTGTAAAGCGGTGGTCGTCTGCTGTGCACGAAAGGGGGAAAATTCCGCAGCCAAAACTGTTTAGCAGCTACAACAGTGGCATTAGAGGCGTAGACCTCTTATAAGGATCAAGCCGTAAACAACTATAGAGTTGGCATTCTTAGCAAAAAGTGGTGGCGGCCTTTGTTTACACGAATGCGAAACGTAACCGTGGTGAATGCCTGGAAAATTCATCAAGTGGTTGCAGACGAGCCAATCGTCCTCTTTGCGTTTCTGAGAATTATCACGCCGTATTGCCTGCGTCTCGGCAGAAAACATAACACCACCCGCAAACGGCCAGCCTCGATTGTAGATGACATTGTTCTTGCAGGGGAGTCGACTTTCCAAACAAAGTAGTAAAGCAACCGCGATGCCAATATTGCCACAAGAAGTCGGCATGCGCATGTGTGGGGTGCAGTATAACGCTTTCTTTAAAATATAAATACTTCAACAAGTTTCATGCGTCTAAGTAACAAAATGGAGCAAGTGTTTGTTTTGCAATGAGAAGAAACCAGCTTACTATAAAAACTACACCTCTGTAACTTTTGCAGGAATAAACATATTTTCTTGATACTCACTCAATTTCATCTCCCCACTAATGAGACATTGTGCAGAAAAATTAAGAGAATTCGTCGCATACATTTTTCTTAGTTCCTAATGGGTTAACAGAAATTTGCGCTGCCTTTTCGATCCGACCTACAACGAAGCAATGTGGATGTTAAAGGTGTTTAATCGTTGAAGAGTTAAATAATCAATATTAGTAAACCAGCCTACTAGTTAGCACGTCTTAGCTGTATTGTGATATGCTACACCGGTGACAATGGTATGCAGAAAAAGGCACTCGTCTTAATCAAAAAGCCTACTAATAAACTTTGCATTATGGGGAAACACATGCTAGAGAGAGGATTTAGAGGTTCAATGACATCTGCTGTAGAATTTTGTTCTGAGGAAAACCTGTATTCACAGGTCTTTCTGCATATGCGGATATTGTTTGCAGGAGCAGAAGATGAATTTGTTGTTGAGAAAAATCGCCATCATCAACGTTATCAGCCTGAGTACACCCTCTGCAGGGCAAAGGGTTCTCCAATATATCTCCAATTAACCCTGTCCTTTGCAAGCTGCTACCACCATATCTCCGCAAATTTGTTCATCCCAGCCACCCACCTAACTTTCTCCCGCCCTCTGCTACGCTTGCGATAATTTGGAATCTACGCTGTTCCTATTTTGCCATCTTGCCTTCCCATTACGTGCGCTGCCCAAGCCCATTTCTACCTCTTGACTAGGACTAGGATATCATAAACCCGCATTTCTTCTCTCATCCCCTCTGCCCGCTAATATTCTCTTAACACTACACCTGTAATTTTTCTTTCCATAGATCATTGCGCTGTCCTTAACTTACGCTGAACGCTTTTTGTTAGGCTCCACTTTTCTGTCCCGTAGGTGACTATCGGTAAGAAACAGCTATTGCATACTGTTATCTTTATGGATATTGGTTAACTGCCATTCATGATCAGAGAGAACCTACCATGTGCGCTCACCCCATTTTTATTATTCTATTTATTTCACTCTCATGATGAGGATCGGCGGTCACTACCTGCCCTAAGTAGACCTTTACCACTTCCAGCACCTCACTGCCAATCGGGAGCTCCTCTTCCCTTGCAACACTGTTGAGCTTTACTTTGGTTTTCTTCATGTTCATTTTTAGACCCACCGTACTGCTCTGTCTCTATAACTCACTGATCGTGCTTTGCAGTTCACCCCCGAATGTCTTAACCAGGCAATTTCTTCAGCGAATCGCTGATTACAAAGGTATTCTGCACTATCTCTTATCTCCAACTGTTCCCGGTTCAAGCCTCGAAATACCTAATTTAAATAGATCGTGTCTCCCTTCTTGACAAGATTTCTTATAAAATTTATTCCTGATTTTATGACGGACTATGGCAGCTGTGCGGTCGCTATAGATAACTGCCAGTATCATCAGCAAAGTCTTTTCTACACACTGATTCCGCAATGCCTGCATGACTGCTGCGGTTTCCACTGAGTCAAATGCTTTATCATAATCAATGAAGGCTATATAAACGGGTTGGATATATTGTGCGAGTATGCTCTATTGTGGAGTAGCCTTTACGAATGCCCGCATGACCTTTTTTTTTTATCTTTTCGGTTGTCGCGATTCTATTAAGCATTTCCTAAGTAAATACCTTGTAATCAACGGACAGTAAGCAGATCAGTCTAATTTGTCTAGTCCTTGTCGTCCACTTTCATATGAATTCAGATATTACCGTTCTTCCAAGTTTCTGGTACGAGATATGAGAAGGCATTGCGTACACAGGACGGCTATTGTTTTTTACTAGAATCTTCCCTCCGTCCTTCAGCAGATATGCTGTTACCTGATCCTTTCCAGCTGCTTTCTCCCTTTGTCTTGCTGCTAAGCCTTTCTATACTTTCTCTTTCGTTGCTGGCTGGATGCACCATTGCTGTCTCCTGCTGCCTCAATCATTAACGTTCTGATTACGTTGACGACTGTATAGATTTGTGTAAAACTCTCCGGCTACTTTTACTATCTTATCCATATTGCCAATGTCATTGCCCTCTTTGTGTCTTAACGCGTATGCGTATCGTTTTTATCTATGCCTAGTTTCCTCTTCGTCGCTTTTAGGCTACCTGCGTTCTTTGGAGAATGCTCATCAGTTCAGCAGCCGAGCGATATAACCACCGGGCCACCACGGCGGCCTAAAGTTTATTTCACTTTTTAGTCTTTGTATTGAGGCTCTCCGTCGTGCATTTCTGTTCTGTTATTGGCGGAAAAGGTATCCATAATCCGCAAATAATTTCTCTCTGAAAAGTCTGATATTTCCCCCCCCTTTTATTCTTCCAGCTTATGCCATGGTCGGCAAGCGCCTAGCCTCCGGCCTACCTTTTCCTACATTCCCATTAAATTCGCCCATCAGTATAGTGTACTGTGATTTTACTTTGCTCATTGCCGATTCCACGTCTTCATAGAAGCTTTCAACGATCTGGTCGTCGTTGTTGGACGTAGGTTCGTAGGCCTGCTACACCTCAAGCTTGTGCCTCTTATTAATGTTATTTACGATAGCTGCCACCCCTCCTTAATATTGTAGAACTCCTGTATGTTGCCTATATATCCTGATTGATGAGGAATCCCACACCTAGTTCTCGTCTGTACGCAATCTATCCACTATGCCCCACTGGTTAATAATATTGTGGCGACACACTCTGCGCACATTTCGCGCAGCCTCCACCTTGTTATCATCAGGCCCAGCGTAACACGGCCACACGCTGGACTGCGTTGCTGAAAAGACACAGCGCCGCCGCTGCGTTACCCGAGGCATGCGTCACCGACGGTGGCTAAAAAAACAAGCTGCCCGGCTGGGAAGAGCGCTAGCCTACCTTCCGCTACCGAGACGAGCGTAGTGTCGGTATGCTCGTCCGCTGCCAAAGGCAATCGAATAAACCCTTGTTACGTTTTTATGTTGGGGTTCGTCCTTCTACAGAATGCCATCCTACATCTGGTGACCCGGACGCCGGCATCCTTCCACATCTGGTGACCCGTCAAGCCGCAGCTTCTCCCTCAGCTGCGTTCCTGGATGGCTTACTGGCAGGACCCAACCCACGATCCGCCGCTTCCGGCGTTCCGTCCTCAAGACATCGGCGGGTGGTTCACTCAGTTCGAGGCTGCGCTGTACCTGAGTGACATCACCATCCAGCCGTTCAAACACGCAGACCTCTGCGATATCCTCCCGAAAGACCTGTTGCGCCGAATCTCCTGCCCTCCCTTGGGCAGCCGCCCGTACGACGAGTTGCGCGCTGCCATTATGGCGGAATTCGGCGTCTCCTACCACCCGCTGCCGCTCTACGACACTGCAGACCCGCTGTCGCCGCCGCGAGCAGCTGTCCCAGCCTCGATCTCTGACCCGACCGTCCCTCTTCAAGACACACAAGAGGCACATTCGGCGCTCCCGGCACCCCCGGACCTCCCTTCGTCATCGGCTCCCCCGGCGCCGCCAGCCCTGCCGGCGTCTCCTGCCCTCCTGTAGCCTCGGCCCTCCCGGCAGCCTCGGCACCCTGCGCCCACAGCCATCCTCGCGGTCTCGGCTCTCTCGGCAGCCCCGGCCCTCTCGGCGGCCCCGGCTCTCCCGGTGCCTACGGCTCACTCGGCGGCCCCGGCCCCGGCTCACTCGGGGGCCCCGGCTCTACCAGCGGTCTAGATTCTCCCGGCAGCTTCGCCACTTCAGGCGCCTCCGAAAGCCGCTACCTCGCCGGCGTCCTCCTACGTGCACGGCTCGGCGCCAGTGGCAAGGGCGCCACTCGTGCGGCCGCCCATTACGCTCTAGCCAATCGTTCCAAGGTTGGCTGTGAGTGCGTCCCAGCGGCCCCATGCAGTCCACCACAGCAACTCCTTTGCCTAGAATCTCGCTGCGTCTGCCGTAGCCGCCCCTCTGGGTACCGGGCAGCTCGGCCCGGCATCATCTGCGCTAATCTGGCGACCCGCAACACACCTCGCACCCTCTGCTGCCCCACCCCTCATGCGCAGGCCGTCAGCTGCTGCACCTCAACCACCGACACTGGGTCCACTTCGCAGGCTGACCCATCTTCACCTGCCACTCCACGTCCCTCAATGCCCCATGAAACCTCGGCCGCAGTGCCATAGCCAGAGTCACCCGCCTGAGCCGCGTCTTCGGACCCTGGACGGCCCGCACGACTCTTGACAGATTCGACTGATCGAACGTTTCCACCGAGAGTTCAATGCTGCCACCATGTGCCAACCGGACTCAAACTGGCTCGAAGGCATCCCTGTGCTGCCCTAGGTCCTCGCGCAACCTTCAAGCCGAACATTCAGGCTGCACCCACTGGCGTCCACCCACGACCTCCGACATAGCAGCCTGCTTCTGTCACTACACGCTATGGACGTCGGGTACGCCGCACAGATTTTTACAAACACTGAGGGCTCCCCACTCCGCGGGGTGGAGACAGGGCGACACTATCTGCGCTCATTTCCGCGCAGCCTCCACCTTGTTATCATCCGGCCCAGTGTAACACGGCCACACGCTGGACCGCATTCCCGATAAAACCCAGCACCACCGCTGCGTCCCGACGGCGGCTACAAAAACAGGCTGCCCGGCTGGGAAGAGCGCTAGCCTAACTTCCGCTACCGACACGAGCGTAGCGTCAGTATGCTCGTCCACTGCCTTCGGCAATCGAATAAACTCTTCTTACGCTTTTGTGTTGGGATTCGACTTTCTACCTAATGGCATCCCACAGTATAATAGGTTCTAGCGTTACAATTTTCCAGGTTCCGTTTCCAATGATGGCTAGTCCAAAGTCAGATTCTTAGCACCCTCCGCTGCGACTGGTCTGACAGCTAAATATGTGCAGTTCTTCGCAGCCGCTGGGGACTGAGGGCCGATGGTTAATTGGTTTGTTCATAAAAGGTTGCGGCCAAGTACTGCACCAAGGTGGGCAGATCGTGCTCTGGTGATTGAGTGCGTTGTCGGTTGTGCTCAGAGAGATCAGGCTGCACCCCAAGCCTGGTTACGTAATTCCATCCACACGCAGAGATTTTTTTTTTCAAACCCGGTGGAGAACTTCGAGCCCAAGTATTCGAACCCCGGTCCTCTTGCACGCGTGGCGGATGCTCT
The DNA here is from genome assembly GCF_052857255.1 of Amblyomma americanum. Lineage (NCBI taxonomy): Eukaryota > Metazoa > Arthropoda > Arachnida > Ixodida > Ixodidae > Amblyomma > Amblyomma americanum. The sequence continues at coordinate 120,266,506 of NC_135507.1, read as the reverse complement.
ACATCTATGCCATGGTTTCACTGTTGGCGGAAAAATGTATATTTACGTCCACTTTTTGCATAGAAATTAAAATAAACGTAAACAGTACATTTTTTTTCTACACCTCCCTTCAAGCTCCTGGCGTCAAGTCCAAAAATCTCTGTCAGCTACATTCTGGACCCAATAGCGACGGAGCTCACCCTTAGGGGTTTGCCGAAACAACTGTCTTTAAGTCGCCACAGATTTCGTTTGCAAAGAACCGATAGTGAATACGCCTGTATCTTTTTTTTTACTTTTAAAGCATGTTAAGGTTCATTAACGGCGAAAAGAGCATATGCTTTACTAGAAAGCGATCATCTTTCCTCACGGGCATGCATTGATGAGCTTTTTGTGCCCAAGTTTTCCTTTTACACGCAATGTACTGTGCACAACTATCTATAAAGCAAGCCCGAGGCTTCTTCTGTTAAAGGGCTGGACCTAACTGTCATTCCTTTGCTTCATGTGAATCTTGTACCGTTCGTCTTGCAAATGGGTTAGTTTTTGTGCCATTTATAGTCAACGCATAATTAATATTTCGTGAAACAGTGAATAGTTTAGCACGTCGGCCGCCAATTGTGCTCAGACCACATGTTCTAACATAGTTTTCTTTTCACAGTTTCAAGCGTTTTGTGCTGCTTCGAAAGAACAAAGATATTTACGATCCTTTCGATGTTTACATGACAAGTCGCGGCCTTTTATTTTGCTATTTTCGTCAATTATGATATATGTGCTAAATTTTGCACATTGAGAAATTACCATTTTGCCCTTGAAAGCAAACTAATTGCCGTTGTTAAGGCCCGAATATACTGCTAAGGTGGAAAAATATCTTATTTCCATGGAAAGAAAACGGCTAACAAGGAGTTGAAAGTACAGAACGGAGGACATTTCTTAAAGGGTTCGTACCCTGGGAAAACGCACAATGCACTGCGCTGCCTCTTCCCATCCCGCGCGGTTTTCTCCATTGAACAGGCCGACTTTAAGTCACACGCGAGGATTCCTTCGTGCACGCTTTCTCTCATACCGCAGCGGACAATAGACAATGTGAGATAATCCATAACAGCTACACAGACGGGACAGAGAAGAGAGGGCACAACACAGAGCGCTGACTCACAACTAAAACGTTTATTTGCCGCCAGCCAGTATAAATACTGCCCTGGTGGCCGGGAAAGATGCAAGCACGCTTGACTTGCGTGAAATTCAAAATCGCCAGTACATCAGACACGTGTCAACAGGTAAGAGTCATACGTGGGAAATATCACCGCTACAGCAGGCACAAAATTTGCATTCAGAATCAAGGTAACGGTTTTCTTTATCTGACAGTGCTACAGAGGGAGTACTGATACATTGGTCTGAGGTATTAGCTATCAGGTGGGCTTCTACTATTTCTCTAGCTAGCGAGTCTCGGTTCTTTGCTATCGCAGAGCATGTATTGTAGAGTGGAACACAAACTTTTGAGTCGTCATCGTCTTCGTCGTCTTCGTCATCTTTGCAGTGTCTGAATGTTTTGCTACGTGGCCAGTGATGGCGACACGAGAGACATTGTACTCGTGCTCCTTCACTCTTTCGTTAACAAATCGGCCAGTTTGGCCGATGTAACACTTGCCACATGACACAGGCAGAGATTAAACAACTCCTTGCTGGCAAGGCACGAATTGTTCCTCATGCCTTATCAAGCAGCTGGATGGTTTTCTTTCCACTGCATTTACTTTTCTGGCCAGGCTAGACAGTCGCTTAGGCGCCGAGAAGACCACTTCAAAGCCAGCATGTTTCCCAATTCTTTCTAAGTTGTGCGACACTTGGTGCAGATATGGTACCATGGCAATCCTTTTCTTTTCCTCTTGTCTCGCTTCACCTATCCTTTCAAATCCGAGCTTTTTATTTAGTTTTTCTGCTACGGATCTTAAAACGTCTGCATGGTACCCAGCCTTTGTCAGGCGGAAAAGTTGGTTACAGAAGCTGTGCTCCAACTTGTGCACACAAGATTTTCCTAACATCGTTATAAAGCACAGTATAAGCGATGGCTCTCTTCACCAGCTTTGAATGAGCTGATAAAAAAGGCAAAATAGTCTTTGCAGCACGGGGCTATAAAGCCCGGCAAACATGAGATGAAGGGAAATGAAGCGAAAGATTTAAAAAACCTAATAAAATCATTCACTGGTACATCGTGTGTTAAAATCAATGTATTAAGGCACTCTGAGAATACCGAAAAAACATCATCCAACTGCTGCTCGAAATTGAGGTTGTCACAGTCTAAAAACACGAAGTAGTCGTCCACAAACCTAAAATTGCGACAAACACTCGACCTGTAAAAACGCTCTTTCAACATTCTGTCGTGTGCAGCTAGGAACACATCGCTAAGAAAAGGTGCTAAGCACGAACAAATACAAGTTCCCTCTTTTTGAATAAACATCTCGCCTTCCCATTCGGCAAACGTCGAGACAAGATAGAGTGAAAGCAATTCGAGGAAGCCGCCAGTGGAAATTCCGCAATCATTTTGAAACGCTATAGCACCAAGGTGGTCAATGAGGTCATTTACAGATGACAGAATTTCTGCGTGAGGCAGGGTGTAGCACTGATCCTTAACATCAACTGAATAAACACGGAGCTTCTCATTCTAGTTGACTTTCAAGAAATAGATCATGTCGTCCGAGTTACTTATTTTAAAAGGATCATCAATTAACCAAACATTCAGTTTCTTCTGCAGGAATTTGGCTACATGGTGCTGCCATGTTCCAATTTCGGAGACTATTAAGCGGAACGGCCACTCTGGTTTATGGGTGTTTCGCTGTGAAAAACAATTCCAACAAGGATTTAGAGCTGCTGTTTATCTTACTTGACAGCGTATTTAAGTTCAGCTTATTGGCGAGTTTTTTTTTGCCTTGCTCCTGACCTTGGCAAATGAAACATCATCGCGTTTGTCAAACACAGCAAGAACAGCTTCCGATGCTTTTGACATATACACATTCCTGTCCAGAACAATGAAACCTCCGTCCTTGTCAGCAATAAGGAGCGATAATGAGTTATCTTTCAACCAGCTAAATATCTTCTGCAGAGGTAGCTTCTTCCCTGACGATCAATACCTTGTTAACACGTCTAGGCCTTCAGAAATACATCTTGAGAAAACGAAGCAGCACGAAAAAACGGGGACGAAAAAGACACACATACGACAGGACGAATGCTGCACTTCCAACTGATTTTTATTGAGAATACCAAGCTTAAGTACAGCGCTACTATCGCCTCGTGGTAATCAACCGCAATGATTCAAAAAACGCCATTTCATTATCAAGAAGAGACAAGGAAGCGGTGCTGACACACTGACCACCTGCTTTTCTGATGTGATATGCTTCAGAAATACATCGGTCCACCTCAGTTTTGTCTGCCTGCTTAGCAACTTGCCTAACCATGGCCAAAAGTTTAGGTCTCGATCTCTTTGGCTCCACTGCAAACTTGGGCACCAGGCTCAGGACTTTCCTGACGTACGCAGGAAACGGGACGCTCTAAGTGGTGTAGATCTGTTGTGCGGCAGGTGCATCCTTCTTCGGCAGCAGCGCACGAAGGCCGGAAAGCGCTTGCTGTCAAAGGAACTCTGTGGTGCGGTCTATACACCATGACAGCTGATGCTATTGGCGGCTTGAGTGGACCGGCCCCACGGATAGCTGCTTCCGAAGCTTGAGATGCTCCCTGTACACTCGCACCCGTTGCTGCCATTCCGCTCTGAGCAACTTGCGCAGTCTTCTTCCGTGGCCGGCACAAGGCTGAACACCACCACCCAAAAAAACCAAGACTCCGGGCGGGAGGACTTTCTTACAGATGCAAAAACCGAGCCTTCTTGCTGTGCACGACGCAGCAGCGATGACAGGCACAAACCGAATAGGGTCATTGTCACAAACAAAAGAGACCTTTGTACGAGAAATGAAGTTAGACAATACCATTTGTAGCGCGAGTTGGTGCTCAGGATAATCCATAACAGCGCGACAGACGGGACAGAGAAAAATATAAAAGCATAATATATGCAGATGATATCACAGTGCTGGTTTCAGGCAAGGACCTTTCGGAAAAAATAGATCTAGCAGATACTTTCTGTTATGGGCTTCAGGAATGGTGCCATATAAATAGATTAATTCTGAATGAATCTAAAACATTATGCATTATTTTCCGCACACCAGGAATCCCAATTACACCACCTGAGAATATTCACTTAGGGCTCTACTGCATATAATCAGCAAAACATATAAAAACACTGGAAGAATCTTTTCTGAAAATAAGACTTGCAACGAACACATTAAGAGGATTTCATTGAAGTTATGCAGGTCGTAGGTATGTTGAACCGATGTCGCCAAATTCTTCCCAGTAACAATAAAAAACCTTTATACAACGCTCTATTCAATTCACAAATATACTACTGCGCCTTAGTGTGAGCAAACACCTGCGGAACTAACATTACCAAATTTTATTACTCCAGAGGAAAGAAATCTGTGCAATAGAAAAGAAATCTAGGCGTGAACATACACAACCACTTTTCCGAAAACACAAGGTTATGACAGCAATTAATATTTACACACACAAGTTCCTATGTGCCTACATAAAAGCAGTGCTAGTAAGATCAGAAACAATTTTAAATTTAGGACGTACACCATACAAAAAATACAAAAACCTACTCTTTTCGGTACCAGCCACAATGGTTTGTTCCCTTTTCGCGTACTGGCTACGGCACCGAAAGAAGTAGGCAGTCATTACCATCCATTTTAAATGATTTCGACTTCCTGAGCGTGGATGTCATTAAAATCCCGCATAGACACATCGCCAACCTCTTTGTCGGGTGAACCATGTTGGTGTTGTTTTTCATGTTCGTTTTCCCTTTCTGTTTCAGTCTTTCAGTGCTATTTCATCATCTCTGTGTTGTGCACATGTGTAACAATGAATCCTTTTTTTCCTTTTGCCTCTTCGTTTTACATGTGCAGTTGTACTTCAAGAAAGGCCTGTGAAAAAAAAACAATAGTGCTTCAGATGTGCACTGTATTCCTCGCCATTGCTCCTGATGTAAAGGTGACTGGAGCGCCGTCAAGCTCCCGATAGAGCAGCCTTTTCTCCAGCCACCTATTTTCGCTCCTCTGTATTCAGTGGCGAAAATAAACGTGACTATTATTATTATTTTTATTATTATCAGATGGGCTTCTACGATTTCTTTGGCTAGCGAGTAGCGGTTTTTTGCTATCACAGAGCATTTATAGTAGATTCGAATACAGGCTTTTGAGTCGTCATCGTCTTCCTCGTCTTTGTCATATTTCCAGTGTCTGCAATGTTTTGCTACGTGGCCTGTGATGGCGACACGAGAGACATTGTATTCGTACTCCTTCAATCTTTCGTTAACACATCGGCCAGTTTCGCCGATGTAACACTAGCTACATGACACAGGCAGATAAAAAACAACTCCTTCCTGGCAAGGCACGAATTGTTTCGCGTGCCTTATCAAGCAGCTGCCTGGTTTTCTTTTGTTGTGTGTTAACGAAAAATTGAAGGAGCGCGAATATAATCTCTCTCGTGTCGCCACCACAGGCCACGTCGCAAAACATTGCAGACACTGAAAAGATGAGAAAGACGACGAAGACGATGACGACTCAAAAGTTTCTGTTCCACTCTACAATAAATGCTCTGTGATAGCAAAGAACCGTGACTCGCTGGCTGGAGAAATAGTGGAAGCCCACCTGATAGCTAAGACATCAGACCAATGTATGAGTACTCCCTCTTTAGCACTGTCAGATAAGGAAAACCGTTGCCTTGATTGTGAATGCTAACATGTGGATGCAAATTTTGTGCCTGCTGTAGTGGTGATATTTCCCACGTATGGCTCTTACCTGTTGACACGTGCCTCATGTACTGGCGATTTTGAATTTCAAGCAATTCAAGCGTGTTTGCATCTTTCCCGGCCACCAGGGCAGTATTTATACTGGCTGGCGGCCAATAAACATTTTAGTTGTAAGTCAGTGCTCTGTGTTGTGTCCGCTCTTCTCTGTCCCGTCTTTCGCACTGTTACGAACTATCGTGAGCACCAACTCGCCGAACAAATGGTACTGTCCAGCCAATGTGAGGCAACAGCTTTTTCACGAAGGGACTCCTGCGGCACCATCTGCAGCCGGCTGCAGTCCTCTCGCACCGTCCTCTATTACATGCCGTCTTTGTGGTGCTGTTAAACTTCGCTCCAATTTGCGCGGTTTTCGTTGACCATATTCGGAATAAGGCATTTGCCTTACGGCTGGTGTGCTGGGTGGTTGTCACTTCCTCGCCGTCTATGCGAGACAGTCACTAAAAGTGACTCCACAGGCCAGCGCTCAGAAAGAAGTTAATTACTTACCATCGAGACCTCGAGCATTTTAAAGCCCGCGTACCGAGCGTGGAGGGTACCACAATTTGATATGTGAAGCTGATTTAAGTTTGAACTTCGTGTAGGAGGAACGCTTTGCCATGTGTGCGTTATAAAAATTGCGCCGCAGAATCTTTTGAAATGAATGCACGCGTGAAGGCTACTTGGTGCATGGTACTGGTATACCATGATAGTAAACATTTGCGTGTCTATTTATTTTTTTCGCCTTCCTGTGATTGGTTACCAGTAGAAAAAATTATAGGTTTTCTAAGCACCATTAACAGGTTGTAAACAAACGCGTACGATGTGCATGTGAGTGGTTTGGAGCCATGTCTGCATGCATGTACGCAATACAATGACCTGCACTGCTTAAGCATTTGCAAGCGCCTGCCTCCTATCATGCGCGGCGCTGAATCCTGCATTTATTTTCAAATACTGTATTTGCACCATAGCGCATATTACCCCCTATCCCTATTATTTCTTACTATCACTACGCCCTTTCTTCCCTCTCCCTGTCCTCTCCCTCTCCTTTTATCCCGCTAGCCGCAGCTCAGATGCTTCAGCTTTCGATGGCAGATGCTGAGGCTATAGCAACATATTTTCCTTCCATTGTTATTTTATTAACAAATAGCCGCTAACAACATAACAATACCCTATGCTGCCACAGGAGCGCTAAACCTTGCCGTTTTAGATAATAACAATAAAATAAACTTCAGCAAAGCCTTCAGCGGATGCAAAGACGAGCACTGAGGCGATCCATCCCTTGGCTCGAAGAGGGAGAGCTGAGCGGTTATCCGCTACATGAAGCACGATCACGTCTTCACGCCTCAATGGATAACACTAGCGTTCTCACATGTCCCTGGAAGCTTTCGCCGAACCATAGTGCCGTCTTCCCACTCCTTTACAACCGTATCAGCCGAAACACTGCCTTTCGGAACCGAATCATCAGGCGCACAAGCCGTCGCGACGAGGCGAGCGCCGAGCAGTCAGGAGGAGTGATATGGCGGCGTGATCACGTGACCAAAGATGGGAGCCCCCATGATACGGCGCTGTAAAGCGTCTATGGCTGGATCTCCTCAATTTTTGACTAAGCAAGCTTTATTAATTAATATTATTAATGCTATTCAAAATGATGGCTTTTTTGCATCACTCATAATACACAATGCCGCCGGCCGGGAGAAATTCTTCCACTTCGAGAGCCTGAAGAAGCCACAGGCCTCCGCACTGGCAACATTTGGTGTTAATGAATTATTGAAAAATTGCTATTAAGATTTGCACAGGTCTTGTTTGTTTTTGTTCACTGTGTCCTATTACCCATATGTTAATTTTATTAGATGTAATTTGCTGCTTTTCTCTTATGTATTTTTGCCCCTCCTGTTTGGACCTATCTTAGGTCTCCAGTATACTGTAAATAAAAATAAATGAAAATTCACGTGTACTTTAGTATGCTTATGAGCGGAAATGCGAAAGCCTGTCCTTGTCCTTTTCTTTTTCTCTTCATTCTCATTTCTTATTCTTATTTGCGTATTTTTCTTTTATTTACATTGTTTGTTCTTTATTTCACATTTATTTTTATTATTTGTTTTTGGCATTTATTTAAATTTTGGTTTTTATTCCTTTCTGTTTTTAATTTTCATTCATTGTTCTATCTGTTTTTCTGTAATGTAATCATTTCATTTGAAAGGTAGAGCGGATGATTCTTGCACACGTTTCCTGCGGACATGTCTTGCACGCACTCATAAGCCAAGAAAGGCTTTCGCCTTAAAGACATTGCACATATACATAAAAAATAGCAATCACTGAAAGGTTGGTGAATACGACGACGGAAACAGGAATGCATTACATTTCAAGGCGCAATGTTACAACGTAAGCGAATTTCTTGTTGGGGTATTTGGCAATTGATCATTGTAATTTAAAGGCGTCAAAACCACACATTCACACGCACGAGAGAAGAGAACGGGACAGAGCGCTGCTCACAATTCGTTTAACTAAGAATTGTGAATGGCGCTCTGTCCCGTTCTTTTCTCTCTCTCGTGTGTGTGTGTGTGCGTGTGCGACTGCGAGTGTGTGTGTGTGTGTGTGTGTGTGTGTGTGTGTGTGTGTGTGTGTGTGTGTGTGTGTGTGTGTGTGTGTGTGTGTGTGTGTGTGTGTGTGTGTGTGTGTGTGTGTGTGTGTGTGTGTGTGTGTGTGTGTGTGTGTGTGTGTGTGTGTGTGTGTATGTGTGTGTATGTGTGTTTCGCGCCTTTAAATAGCAATGAACAATGTTACAAAGGACAGAGGATGAATTACAGTCATTCAAATATAGAGACATCACCTTACAAAGTTTACGGTCAGCATGAACAAACATAGAAAGTATTATACAACTGTGGTGAAAAAAGCGACAGGAAAACTTGGCTCAAATATGAAAGCAGAAGTGTTTCCCAAGGATTTATTTCACGTAGCGAACGTACTGTGCAACGAGTGTCAGTAGGCATGATTATTTGGAGCCAAGTGGTGGACTAAGCCAGTTCTCCCAGTACTCGGAGCGTATTTATCTAGGTTTAAATCACAAAGTCTTTTTCGGCGCCTTGGATGTGCCGGCACTCCCAAAGCTTGTGCTTATTGTTTTGATGTGCACTGCAGTGTGTGAAAGTTGTTTCCCATGGTGTCATGGGTCGTAGTCTTATGGGCAGAGGTAGGGAAGTCAATGATATATACCTGATTACTGCAATGAAACTACAAAATCTAGAACATTAACGGTTCTAGTTTATGATCTTTTATATATTTCTTCTCTAGGTATTTAGTAGTGTCTAATTTTCTGGAAAGTATTGGGAGCGCATTGGTTGTTTTTATTGCTCAAAGTATTTGATACTTATATTGACGTTCTCCCACATGTCCCTGATTCCATCATCGCTCAGTGTGTCGCGTGTTATTTGTGGCAGAGTGAAATTTTTTGCGTCCTAACTGGCGAAAAAAACTGGTATCGTTTTCATCTCACGTTTATACTAATTGCATAGGCCACCCCTATTTATAGCAATCATTGATTACGAGAAAGCACTTCACTCAGTGCAAACCTCAGCACTCGTGCAGGCATTGAAGAATCAGGGTGCAGAAGAATTGTACGCGAAAATACTGGAAGAATGACTGAGTGCGACAGATGTACACCGAACAACAGGCTCACTTGGGCATGTCCTGTCCCGGCAGCGTTGAGAAAACGTTTGCCCACGTATACCTGTTCCACTACTCAATGTTCCCATGCTTACCTGAGGTGCGCACCGCACTTAAGGACAAGAACTCTACATTTCGTCTGGCCACAGTGTCGGCAATGTCGTGCTCTGCGGTGAAGAGGAGTTAAGAGACGGCGCAACTTGCAGTGCGACAGCTTAACTTCAAAAATTCTTTTTTAACTTCAAACAAAAATGATCTATATAAACATTTCATAAATGAAAGGAAATGAATTTCTCTACGTAACCCGCTATGTTTTAAGTTTTACTTGAACCACCTCAGGGTGAAATTAACGAGTGTTTTTGCTTTAAAGCGCACTTTTTGCAACTTCAGTATTTTTTTTTTGCCTCGATGTACGCAGTTTCATCACGTGTTACATTTGTTATCGGTACTAGACATCTGGAAAAACAAAACGATTTTGTCACAATTTTCGCGATAAAGTTCGTATTTAAAACAAAAAACCGCACAAATATTACATTTAACATACTTTTTTCGATTTTTCTAAACTATTTATGCCGTATGAAGCTGATTGCTCTGAATTATACCGAAAGCCAGAATCTGCAAATGTCAACGAAAAAATTGCGAAGTGTTTTCTAAAGATCTTAATTTTTTTCTTGATTGTTGAGCAGTGCCTCGTTCCTCGCTTTTTCTAAATATCCAAACTGCCCTCACCTCACAAGTAATTTTTTTTTCGGCAAAAATATTTCATGCTTTTATTACGCGTTATTAAGGTAAGTTTCCATGGTTTTTTTTTTAACCATTGGAGATGATCGACCGCAACGTCTGGGACGTTTCGCGTGGAATGACCCAACTAAGTTGATTTAGGCACCTTCGTCTCTCGGTGCCTGGGTAGCTGCGAAGTGGCAATACAAACCGTGCAAATGACGGCGGGGGAGGTCCTCAATTGGCGAATTTTTGTGTGATCGGTGTGTTGCAAGTACTCGTTTCCTTAACGTGGCTGCCGGCTGAGCTGTGGCGTGGAGAAACTCGTGTTGGCCATTTTTTATTTTGTATGGACAGTGTAATTATATTTGGCCAGGCTCATCGACTGTTGATCTTTAACGGTAAGAGACTGGCTTCCAACAGAAGAGAAGCGTAGCAAGCGCGGCTGATGATTTATTTATTTATTTATTTATTTATTTATTTATTTATTTATTTATTTATTTATTTATTTATTTATTTATTGCAACCTGAAAGGCGCCATTAAAGGAGTTTTGCATGAGGAAGTGCAGTTCAGCGCAAATGGCTGATTCGTTAGATGACCTGAATGATGGTGGGTCGGAATGAAGTACTACGGCGTTGGGCAAGTCATTCCAGTCCTTCGCAGTACCGATAAAAATGATGACAGATGAGCACATGTTCGGGCAGGGGGAGGGTAAACGGCCTTCTGGTGGGTCGTGTGGCTAGAGATGCGGTGGACAAGGCTAATAAGAGAGTTAATCATGGGGTGATAGCAAAACTTATGAAAAAGGCATAATCTTGCAATAGCACGGCGGCCTGCTGAGTATGTCAGATGAGCATAACTTTTTAGTTCAGAGACACTTCTATAATTGAAACAGGTTGAAATGAATAATATTGCTGCGGGGTTCTGTGTTGCTTCCAGTAAGTTAGAAAGTTTACTTTGATAGGTGTTCCATGCTCGTATTCCTATTTCGTGCGAATGAAGGTTATATAAGCTAATAACTTTGCTGATGGGGGTGCTAGGTGAAGGGTTCGGCAAAAATAACCGAGAACGCGATTAGCATCGTTAATAATCTGCAGTCAATGCAGAGCCAATGCTGCTCAACGCAGACCGCAGTCAATGCAGAGTGGACGGCTTTCCTTGGAGAGGATTACTCCAGCACTGACCGGCAAGCGAGCAACTGTTTTCATTCCGTAGGCATGCAGGGCGGCAGATGAAGACAAACAAGGCTTCGTTCCAATATTGCCATAGGCATAGACGGCAGAGTGGTTTAAAATGAGAATCGGTATGGCGGAGATCTCAAAAAAATTTTATGCGAACTTGCGTCGACAAGGAGCAAATATTTCGGGAGCGGCCTGCGAGTGCCCTCCGTTGTTATTTACAGAACAAAAATCTTGGTCTAAGTCAAGTTCCATTTAAACATCGCAGCAGACTGGCGAGATCTGGTGCCTGAAAAGTGAGAGCAATTTCGACCTGCTTAGAAAATGCGCCTGATCATGATTGTTGGGCAGCGCTTTGGGCTAACCACCGCGTATATTCGTAGGGATTTGGATGCAGTGATGTGCAATGGTTGCGTGCGCGATAAGAAGAGATGCTGCGTGGCTGCCGAGTGTTCCTCTGTAATCACTCTCTTGTGGCGAAAAAGGAAATGAGCATGGCTGTCGACTGGCGTGCTTACGCCGAATACGAAGTAGGAGCGCTAGCAGTTCGGTTTTCACATCATGCAGTTTCAGTGTTCAGGTAAAGTGTTTACGGATGGTAGTGGATTGACATTATTCAAAGATCCCTGGGAGTCTTGCCACCCCCTAAAGCGCCCGAGTCGGGCCGCTCATGAGAACCCATGACGAGTGTTGGTTGTTTAAGACAGCAGGACGGTGGCCATGGAAGTTGTAATCCGCTAAAGAATGTGTAACACCTCACCTGCCGAAGGAACTAGCCCCGAAAATGGACGGCGCTCTATAGTGTCGCGCATATCCTCGGCCGTCGTTGGCTGAGCATCACGATCAGCGGGGGTGCTAGGCCGCCACGAGTTGGAGGGCCGCAGTGGTGGGCGTTGAATGTGTCGGGCGTGAGCCGGCCTGGCGCCGCCGCTGGTGCAGATATTGGAGGTAGTAGCAAAGCTCCTTGCACAGTGGGATAGAATTCGAGTGATGCGCCACTATACCTTTTATGGTAGGTGCTGCCATCGGTAGGATTTCGGTTGGTTGTGCTGGGCTGTGATCCAGGTTGCTCAGCCTCGCATGCTTAATTGAGCTGCCACCTGACACGATGGCCAGGTTAAGAGCCTGCCACAAAACCGGCTTCAGACAGACACACACACAAAAACTAAATGCGAGGAATGGCCTTTGGAAGTGCTAGCGCACTAATACTTTGTTGCCCACTTCTTATGTTACGGGGCTTAGCAGTGATTGCTGTCCCTACCCCCACCATCCTTCACTGCACGTGCTCTGCACACACAATTGATGGCGAATGGGAGAGCGAAAGGAAAACTTCTATTAACATTTAAGATCCGCCTCATGCATATGACGCAACGCTGTTCACGGGTCCGGGCAGCGACCTGGGTTCCTATTTGCGCATCAGTTTGGTGACCCGGTCAATCTCTACTTTCATAGATCGCGGGGGTCCACATACCCCCTCTTTGGAGCAGTGATGCCGCGGTTAAGCGAGGCGCTGCTGCCCTGGATGGTGGATGCTTCAAACATAGCCACCGGTGGGTCTTTCGAGTCCCGGGTTAGGCAGTAAGGGCAACCTCTACGACCAATCTATAACTTAACTGCCATCTGCCACGGTGGGACGGTTGTGATGACGTCACAAGGTCACGTGACGTAGGTGGCAAGTAGGCCACCTGCTTTTTCGCTCGCAACCCCGTAACATGAACTGGAAGCTGCTACTGGCACTTATATGGATGCGGCGTTGGTTCCCGTCGTCCCCTTTTCGTAAAAGCGACGCCCAGTAGAATCTGGCACGAACTTCTCTATTTTATTTGAACTGCGACAAAAGCCTATTGATGGACGCGTAGTTATTGCTATTAACCTTAAAAATGTTCACATGGCGTTTTCTTTCTTTCTTTCTTTCCTTCTTTCTTCCTTTCTTTCTTTCTTTCTTTCTTTCTTTCTTTCTTTCTTTCTTTCTTTCTTTCTTTCTTTCTTTCTTTATTGTTTCCTTAGACACAGTCTAAGAGGGGGTCGAGGCTAAAGGCGTCCACGCATCGGCATCGGCACTGGTTCCCGGAGTACAGCCGTTCGCGTGAAAAGGTGGTTTTACCTTTGCTCCTGCCTAAAAGCTGCCGTGCCTGATTTACGCGACAAATGCCTGCTGACTTTGTTTTGCTTAACCTTAGGAAGCTTTTTTCGGTGGTAGGGATTTTTAGAAAGCGTATGTAGAGGTTCAACACACCTAGACTGAAGTTTCCTCGAGAGTGGCGACAGGGAAAACGGGAATAATCTTTACGAAGTTGGTTGCCACGTGTAGGGCCTAACTTCTGGAAAACTAGATTAGGTCTTTTGTGCTCTTCGCCTTTCGTAACAGCATTTTCATTCACTTGGAGACGGATAAGGTCTGCATAGCCCCATGCGTTTCTTTTCGGTCTTTTTTCTGTGTATCCGAGCGAAAATGTTCGGAGTCATGGTTAACATTTCAGGTTCCTTTTTTTTTCTTCCTACTACATCAGCATAAAGCGAAACCACTCGCCTAGAAAAGCAATATCTGGGAGGCCATATGATTAGTTTGTGCTATAATGATTGCTTTTTTAAGGGGAGGACGAAGGTAGAACAACAAAAGGAAAGCAAGAAGGAATTTCCGTGATTAAATTCTACTTCAAACTTCGGTAACCCTGGGCAGAACCAAATCACGTCAGAGCTGGTGTCAGACTTTTCTGTAGCACTTTTTTGGGGACTGAGCTGGTCGTTTATCTTGTTATTACATTACTACTTTTATCTTTCTTGGCGCTTGATTGGCTCGTTTGTTCCCGCTACAGTTCTGCGGTAAATTGTATTCTCTTCTTATATTTCTTCCATCAGCGCCCGATTACTTTACGAGTCATGGTCAAAAGCCGCTACAGCTCTTAAATTCTCATTTTTTCTCAACTTCATCCTCCGGAAAGAAAATAAGTTTTTCCTCTTGCTGCTCTCAACATTATTTCTTTTTCATGAAAAAAACCAGCTCAGTAAAGGGCACTTAGCTTTATTTTTGATGATTACTTGTGCCTAATTTCTGTTCCTTATGATTTTCTCTGCACTGCCATGTTTCGCTCGTTGACCTCTTCTGCAGCTCCACTGAACTGTAGCTCGTCTCTGATATTTAAAAAGAAAAAAAATTGCCCGATGGCAGTGGTCGAACAGAAAAGATTCCGGTCCATTAACGATAAGCAGAGAGCCCGGAGAATTCCTTCCTTAAATTTGTCCTTTTTTTTATCAACGAGTGATCCGAGTGAAGTTCTCCTCTTCCAGTTTTCGGACAGCTATTTTTTTTTTTGCTTTCAGACTTCCTGATGTGCTCATTCAGTGTTTTTGGAAGATTATTTACAACTTCGCGGGGTGCCTTCTTTACGGCAGTACATCGCCGAGTACCATCACAGTTAAAGTAGAAAGTGAAACCGTGAATTATAGTGGGTACTCCATGTGAATGTCAGAAATAAGGGATAGAGAACATTAATTTCCGCAAAAAGGGTTCACAGAGCATAACGCAAAATTACAATCAAGCGGCTCTACTTTAAAGAGATTCGCACAGCTTGCCGGACAGACCATTTTCTTTTAAAGCGAGCACACTTTTTCAAAAGAAAGTGATGGTGCATAGAAAAACACACTAAAAGGCCAAAAAATAGAATTTCCTGTTGGGCCAATAAAATAATAATGAAGAAAAATTATAACATTTCCGCAGAGCAGCATGGTAGGTCTTAAAATTAACATGCACAAAACCGAAATAATGTTCAATAGTCTCGCAAGGGAAAAGATCTTCAAAACCGGTAGCGAGCTTATGAAGTGGTAAGGGAATACGTTACTTAGGGCAGGACGTGGCGGCTGATCTGGATCAAGAGAAGGAAATAACTAAAAGAATAAGAATGCGGTGGAGCGCTTATCGCAGGTTCTCTCACATCATGAATGGCAGTTTACCAATATCTCTGAAGAGAAAAGTGTAAAACAGCTGTATGTTACCCGCATTCACCTACGGGACATAAAAGTGGAAGCTAACGAAAAGGGTTCAGCTCAAGTTAAGGACAACACAGCGAGCCATGGAAAGGAAAATTATAGGTATAACGTTAAAGAAACGGCACGGGCAAAATGGGTGAGGGAACAAACGCGGATTAATGATATCCTAGACGAAATAAAGAGGAAGAAATGGGCTTGGGCAGGGCTTGTAATGCGAACGCAAGATAACCGCTGATCCTTAAGGGTTACGGAGTGGATCGATTCAAAGAGAAGGCAAGCGTTGCAGGGGGCGGCAGAAAGTTAGGTAGGCGGATGAGATTAAGAAGTTTGCTGGGATGCGGTGGCCGCAGCTGGCAAAGCAAACGATTAATTGGAGAGACATGGCAGAGGCCTTTGCTTCTGCAGTGGGCGTAGTCAGGCAGGTGATGATAGTGATGATGATGATGATGGCGTCCTCAACTAAGCACAAGATTTCTCAGAACTGTGATCCAGCTAGCTCGCAAAGCAGTGTTACATTAGCAATAAACCCTTCTCTTGTTTCTTCATTCCAGTGATCTTCGTCGTCGCGTATTCTTGGTGTATTAGGGCGCGTTTTACTCCACAGAATATTTAGAATGCATATGCAGTGCTTTGAAAGTGTAAAGCAACTGGATTACTCCTTCTGCGTGTTCTCCACTTTTTAAAGAGTGAAGTGCTCTCACAAGTCCTATCGCCATGATCGGCCAGTTGCCCCAGAGGACTATTTCAGACTATCACAGGCTGTAGATGCTGTGGATGCTGTGTTTGACTGCTAAAATTTTCCCGAATGAGAGCAAATTCAAAAGCAAAGAAACTGTTTAATAGGCTCAGTCTGACAGGGATTGTGACCCGCATCGACAAGAGTGAGAATTTGTCCTTACAAGTGTTTTTTGCTGCGAAGACGCACAAGACAGAGTGCCGTTGCAGGGTCATAGTGCCGGAACGTGGAACGTGGCAAAAGAGCATTGGAATCTTCTTGCAGGCTGAGCAAGCTGAGCAACCAGCTGAGCAAGCTTACTGTAGATGACCCGTTCCTAATCAGAAATTCAAATGAAATTTCTAACTATCTGAATTCAATAGATGGAAATTCAGTGACGGCGTTTTCAATTGACATAAAGGATTTGTTTTATTCACTCCCGCATGACAGATTAATGTCGTGCGTAGGAACGTGTGTCGATAAGACAGGAGCTGTTACATTCCAGAATGAGTGGGGTATAGATGTTTGCGGCTTTTTGGAACTATTGCACCTTTATCTGACATCTACATGAGTAGAATGGGGAAATAACACGTTTCTCCAAAAACAAGGTGTGTGTGTGTGTATAGGCTCATGTAATGCGCCCTTGTTGAGCGATATATTTTTGGCTGAGTGTGACAATGTGTTGTTAGCACGTCTGGGCGGCTGCCATGTTGTAAACTTGGCGCGATATCTAGACGGCTTTCTAATTATAGTATAAAAGACAGGCCGACCTGTTGACGAAACAATCGGGACTATTGTAAGAATATTCGAAGAGTGTTTAAACCCCCTAACTTTGACCGATGAACTGCCTCTGGATGAGAGCATCCGTTTTTTAAATCCAACAGATACAACCATACCTTTTGGATTTATGATCCCAGGGAAAGAAGCCACTTCTTCCGTACGATTCGGCACACTCAAAATTAGTGAAAAGGGGTACTGCAAAGCTTTGCTTTCCTAATGCATTGAACAGGTCGTGTTTTCACACAGTTGAGGAAAGCCTAATGAAACAAACTGCCCGTCTTGGCGCGGCTGGCCACCCCAGTGATTTGCTAGTGTCCCTGGCGGAAAGTATTCTGGAAGAGAAAAAGGCGCAAGGTCTAACGTGTACCAATCAACAAAAGGGAGAAAGAGATGAGAAACAAAAAGTTGTGGTCATCCCTTATATGCATATGATCTCGCACAACCTTAAGCAAATCGCCAAGAAGGCCACTGTAAAGGTGGTGTTTTCAGCCCCAGTAAAACTTATTAAACTGCTATGCGACAAATCCAATGAAACAGCCGCGTCCTGGATGCAAAATCAACCATCAGAATCATTTTGTTGCATGTGATCAGGGCGTTCTTTATGAGATTAAGTTACCGTGTTGAAACAGATACATCGGCCAGACCGGTCGTTGTCTGAACAAAAGGTTACTCGAGCATAATAACAATGTAAGTTCCACTGCTTCATCAGGATTTCTGGCAAAGCATTGCCACCGTTGTAATCACAAACCTGTCTGCATACCCAAACTTCACGGCTGCAAAATCCTGTCACGAAACAAGTGCACAATAACGAGAGACATCATCAAGGCCAGGGCGATAGCACAAGCAAGGGATTCAAGCGTCAGCATCTCGTCTATTCTTATTTCAGAAAAAGAGATGGAATTCTTGGATTTGCGAAGTCAAGCGGTGATTATCCGCCTTTTATGTGGAATTTTGTATGCTTTTATTTGGTATGCTCGTGTGCTGTGCTGTGTATATTCCGACATGCTTCTCAATCAAATTTCAGTTCCTACTTCAGCGCTTGTCCCCTTCTCTCTGTCTGTGTTTCCTTGAGCGCTGTCATTTCATTAAGATGCGAAACCAACTAGCCCAGTCTGCCGATTTATGAGGGGTGTGCCAGATCCTGATTTCGGTTAAACAGCTTTGGCATGCCGTTATAACGGAAGGCCTGCTGTGGCGAGGAGCCTAAGTTATCGGTTTTATTAGAGGCATGCCTGTAACACGACGCCTGCTCAAAATGAAGAAGTTGTCGCATGTCGCAAATATGTCTTGCCTTCTGAGCCCATTGAAACGTGTCTGTGCTTTTCATATGATTGAGATTATAGGCTAGAAAAGCTGCTCTTATAAAAGCAGCTTGCGCTCATCTCGCCGACGGAACGGAAATGCCTAAATCTGAAAATAGGTCAACACCTGGAGACGTGGAAGAAATTATGCTGGTAATGTCTTGGTTCTCTTTTCTATTAATTTTGTGCCCCTTAGGTTTGTATTACCAGTTAAAAGCTCAACAAAAAATTTTCTCTCGCGACAACAGATCTTCTGTGTTGTTTTTTCTATGAATTTGCAGTAAAATAAGCTTTTTGTAGTAACTTGAGAATATTGCATAGTCCCTACAGAAAAGTAGTAGAAAAATTTACAGTAGTACAGCAAACTACTACAAAACAACAGAAAACTTTGCCGTTACGACAAAACTTTTTCGTTGTTTTTTTTGTTATGGTTGTGCAATTTTTCTGGACCGGGTATAATGAAATCTCAGAAATATTAGTTGACCAATGACTTTAGCTCACCGGGAACTGCATTTCGTTAGTCCGCTATAAAATATGCAGCGCCTCTGAATTAGACTTTGTGTGGTCCTATTATTCGTGTACTTCATTTTGCGTAAACTTTGAATTAGTTTTATGGGGTTTACCGGACCAAACGCCTCAGGCTATGAGGGATGCGGTGCTGTAGAGATCCGGACGATTTCAACCACCCGGGGGCCGCCGCGGTGGTTAAGTAGTCATGGCGCTCGGCTGCTGGCCGAAAATACGCGGCTTCGATCCCGGCCGCGGCGGTCGAATTTCGATGGAGGCGATATTCCAGAGGCCCGTGTATTGTGCGATGTCAGTGCACGTCAATGAACCCCAGGTGGTCGAAATTTCCGAAGCCCTTCACTACGGCGTCCCTCATTGCCTCATAAACCATAAAAACCAATGAACCACTCATGGTTCTTTAATATGCATTGACACGGCACAGTACACGGGCCTTTAGTATCAGCATACATCGAAATGCGACTGCCGTGGCCAGGATTGAACCTGAGTATTTAGCGTCAGTAGCCGAGCACGCTGACCGCTGAGCGACCCTGTAAAATTGGCTTTTGAGGAAGGACAATGGCGCAGTATGTACGTATCTCATCAGTGGACACCTGAACCTGGAATGCAATTCAGCGTTTGGCCGTGTTACGCTGGGCCGGATGATAACAAGGTAAAGGCTGTGCGGAAATGTGCGCAGAGTGTGTCGCCACATCACACCCCTGCGGAGTGGACAGCCCTCAGGGCGTGTAAAAATCTGTGCAAGCGTACCCGACGTTCTGTAGTGACAGAAGCAGGCTGCGATGTGGGGGGGTCGTGGATGGACGCCTGTTGGTGCACTGGTATTTCCTGGTTCGTCGATGTAGATCTAGGCTGGCTTCAGCCGCTCGATAGAGACGCGGAAGTTGTTCCCGTTAACGCAGAGGGTCAAGGTTTTGTCGTTGCGACGGAGAACTGGGTAGGGGCCGCTGTAAAGTGGCTGAAAAAGCCTGCGGATGGTGTCTTCGCGGAGAAAACTGTGCGTGCACGTTGCCAGATCCTTGAAGACGAGAGGGGCTGTCTTACAGTGGTGAGCTGCAGGTGACGGGCGGAGGGCAGCGATGGTGCGTCGGAGCCGGGCGACAAAATCGGTGGGATCTGACGTCGCGGTTGTGGACGGCAGTGCAGCAAGAAATTCGCCTGGGAGACGGAGTGGTTCCCCGTAGACGAGCTCTGCGGGTGTAGCCTTAATGTCCGGCCTGAGGGTGGCGCGAAGACCTAGGGCGACGGCTGGGATGGCTTCGAGCCAGGTTGAGTCAGGATGGCACATGATGGATGCTCTGAACTGTCGGTGAAAACGCTAAATCATCCTGTTGGCGCACGGGTGGTAGCTGGTGGTCCTCGAGCGCTCGAACACGATGGTCAGCCCGAGGTGCCTGAAAAAGTGCTATGCGAACTGTCGTCTCTGGTCGGTGGTGGCGCGGCGAGGGGGCCCGAAGCGAGCAATCCAACCGGCGAAGAAGGCCAAGGCGACGTCTTCCGCGGTGATTCCCTTGAGGGGCCATGCCTCAGGCCATCGAGTATACCGATCGATGTCGGTGAGGCAGTAGCGATAGGGTCCAGCTTTAGGAAAGGGCCATATGATATCATTGAGGACGTGTTGAAACCGACCAGAGGGCTGGGGAAATTCTCCGAGCGGTGAAGTTACATGCCTGGTGAATTTAGCGCGCTGGCATTGAATGCAGGAGCGCGCCCAGGTGCGGCAATCCCGCTGCATGGAGGGCCAGGCATAGCTGTCGGCCAGAGGCGTGTAGAGGAGCGTATGCAGGGATGGCTGAGATTATGCAGCTAGCTGAAGAGGCGACGGCCCACATAGGGGATTAGCAAAGAATTGGGGGGGGGGGGGCAGAGATAGTTTTTCAGATAAATATTTCCTGGACGAAAATAAAATGACTGATGAAGAAGGAAGAAGAAAACAAAGAGGAACAGCGAAATGAACAACCAACCCAATTCCCAACCGATTTCTTAACCGAACGGTCATGTTTCTTTTGTCATGAGCTGAGCACGTGCATTTTTCCTTCGCCATCTTTTTGCGCAGCAAGTTGAATTTGTTTTTCTTGATGGCGAGGTTGCGGTATGTATGTGTCTGTATTTCTGTAATAAACGCCAGTTGATAGTGTATGTGTGGTGTTCTCGTTCCGTGCTGTGTCAGCGCTGTTCCCAAAAATGATCGTAAATCAACAAGCCCTACTCTCCACTCTTCTGAACCCCAGGTGGTCAAAATTATTCCGAAGCCCTCCACTACAGCCCATATGTATCCATTTCGTCTTTTACCCCCCGCTTTCCTTCTTCCCCGGTGCCCATCGTGAAGTGAGACACCGTGCTGTGCCCTTTCCTTTTCTCACAAACCACAACTTTTATGCAACAGTATTTTCAATTTAGTGCGACAGTACCAACAAAAACATTCTGATAAAAATAACTCGATTACATACATAGGCACATATAAAGTAACAAAATTATTTTGGCCGGTGAATTTAAGCTTCCGGAGCTAGACTGGAACTCCGAAATTGCGAGACCACTGCATAGTAATGCTCTGTCAGTAGTTATATTCACATCTAACATTAATCAGCTCATCCGCACAATCACTCGCTTTCGAGGTCTTTCCTGCTCGATACTTGATCTGGTTTTCGTTAATGACTTTTTTTCATCCCCAGCAGATATTAAAATACTGGAAGGATTGTCGTACCATAAATTTGTGTCATGTACACTTCCTTTCGCTGTTTTTTTTTAAATCAAAATGTGACAGAACAGAGATACTAGCACTTGAGAAGGCAAATGATGCAGCCATTATGACATATCTTGTTCAAGGATACCCGTGCTTCTTCTTTAAAATGTGCTGTGATGAATCCTTAACCGTTGATTAGATATGGATGCAGTTTAGGGCCGTATCAGATATTGCATTGATAACTGCAACCATATCATAACAAAACACACTAAGAAGCAGAATCCACGCATTACACGCGAAGCCTTTCAAATAAAAAGTAAACTCCAACGACTAAGGAAATCGAATAAGATAGATTTAATTCCGGACTATCGCTTTCGTCTGCAGACCCGAACCCTGCATTAAAAAGTAAAATAAAGCCTGCTAAACTACTCAAGTACCACGCTGAGTGGGTTCATTAATACCTCGGCTCAAAAGTTCTGGAGGCGTATAAGTTCACAACGCCCCAGCCGCAAGACCAAATGCACTGAAGAAATAGATGCAGACACCTTTAACAGACACTTCCAGTCAGTGTTTCCATGTGACAATGGCTCTAATAACATCCCCACTGTAAATGCGTGTAAAAACCTACTGACAGATTCTCCACCAATATCCTAAGAGGGAGGGTGTAGGATGTTGTTAAACATAGGATGTTGTTAAACCAGATGGAATTCCCAACCGATTTCTTAAACGGTATGCGGAGCACATAAATAAATACATGTGCCTAATATATAAAAAATCAATAGACGAATGTTGTCTTCCTGCTGAGTGGAAATTCTCAAAAGTTATCCCAGTGCATAAGTCGGCCAATATTTCATCTACAGCAAATTATCGACTCTTATCCCTTACATTCACATGTTGCAATTTACTTGAGCACAATATTTTAAAATTTTGAGAAATTTCTTTGAAGCCAATGGGATACTCCACATAAACCAACACGGATTTTGTTGTGGCTTGTCGAAAACTATAAAACAAGTATAAATTCTTCATGATTTTACACATTGTCTAAAATACAGTCCCTAATTGATGCCATTTTCTTAGGTTTATCTAAAGCCTTTCTTCGCGACTCTCATGTGAAACTCAAATATAAGCTAATAAATATATTTGGCGTTGCACCCTTGGTACTGTGGACATATATTTATTGCTGTGGTGGCTATAAATTTGTGCGATATCGCCGCTATACCTCTGTGGCCCCTTATTTTAAAATAGGGTTATGTGACGTCCGAGGTAAAGGATTTTATATCACATAAAAAACCAGCAATGACATTTTTCCATCAAAATGTTCGATCGCTCCCAAATAAGACAGTTGAACTGACCATGTTAATACATATCTTCGGAATACCGATTACAGTCAT
Organism: Amblyomma americanum; assembly: GCF_052857255.1. Taxonomy (NCBI): domain Eukaryota; kingdom Metazoa; phylum Arthropoda; class Arachnida; order Ixodida; family Ixodidae; genus Amblyomma; species Amblyomma americanum. Next base: position 120,243,699 of record NC_135507.1, on the reverse strand, counting down.
AATGTTAACCGAAACTTGGTTAACACCCACATCACAATTGTTCCTGTTTTCTGGTTATCAGTCGTTCTTCTGTAGTCGACAGGATAAGCGAGGAGGCGGTGTAGCGCTTTTGCTCAAAGATATTGTTGCTGAACCAGTCGACGATTTCACTGGTATAACTTCTGATTATGAAGTTCTAACACTACAAAACCGTACAAACTTGTTCTCTGTTGTGTAGAGGCCACACTCAGGCGATGCCACCCGCTTTCTTGGTTTCGTTGAAAAGATTTTCAGTTACGCAACTGAAGAAAAAATGAATATAGTTTTAGGAGGTGACGTCAATATAAACATGCTGTCATCTTCTCCGCTGCAAAAGGATTTCCAGACTAATTACAAATTGCGGTTTTTCAAATACAATTTCGACAGCAACACCCGTGACTGTTGACTGCGCCTCCTTATGAGATGTTATATCAAACATAAATATTCATTAATTTGAGGCCGACGTTCTGTACACTGATATCAGTGACCATCTAGGTATCATTTTACTCGTGAGTAAAATAAATCATGTGACTAAGAAAACTAAGGAAGCAGTTTATGTTCAGTCAATCACCCCATCAAATCTGGAGGTTTTTCACCATGCCATTGCTCAGCAAATTTGGGATAGCGTTTATCGTGCACAAGACAGCGACTCTGCATATTCCGCTTTTATTAATATTGTGAGCCACCGCTTGCACAGGTGGCTTTTATTCAGGAACAGCCGGGCACACCGCACGCGCTCCCCGGAGCCCAGGCAAGCGACGATGATGATGATGGGGATATACAGATGAAAGAGGTGAAAGTTCGCGCAAAGCGCTCACACAAATAGTTCCCCGGCAGGAAAGCGGCCATCCTGGCCGCGGATTAAATAGAAGAGGGGCGACGGGTGTAGAGTTTCATCCGCGATGCATGAACCACTTCTTGAGAGCGGCGACGGCGGTCGATGACGGGGTGCGAGGGAACAACGGCGTAGTTGACCGGAGATGTTTGCTGGACGACAAGATAAGGTCCGATAAAGTCCAGGCATGCGGACGGCTGTCCAGAGGAGGACCTCATCTCCGGGTCGGAAGGAGACCGTTCGGTGGTGCAGGTCATAGCGGTGTTTGCGGTCTTGCTGAGTGGCTTCGGTGTTGACGCGGGCGAGGTGGCGACAATATGCCATCCGAGAAGCGAACTCTTCGCCCACAGACGCATACGGAGATGCGGGAGCAGAAAAGAAAGCGATATCGAACAATGAGGATGCGACACGGCCATAAACCAAGAACCAGGGCTGTAGCCAGTGGTGTGTTGAACTGCGGAATTGTAGGCAAAGGTGACAAAGGGCAAAATGTCCCAGTTCTTATGGTCAGGCCAAATGTACAGAGATATCATGTCAGACAGGGTACGGTGAAAGCGCTCGATGAGACCGTTGGTTTGAGGATGGTAGCTAGAACATGTCTTGTGGACAGTGTTGGTTGCGCGGAGGACCTCTTCAAGCACATGGGACAAAAATGTCTTCCCACGGTCGCTGATCAAAAAGAGGAGCACCATGGCGCAACACTATCGCATGCAAGAAAAAGTCGGCGACTTCAGAAGCGGCACCGGAGTGAAGCTGGGATGTTTCAGCATACCGCGTCAGGTGGTCAATGGCGGTGACAACCCAACGGTGGCCAGCTGGCGTAAGGGGAAAGGGACCAAACAAGTCAATGGCGACGGTGTCGAAAGGCACGGATGGGCAAGGAAGAGGCTGTAGGAGGCCGGCAGGAACGGATGTTGACCGCTCGCGAAGCTGGAAAGACGCACAGGAGGATATGTATTTGGCGACACTTGTAGAGAGCCCAGGCCAGAAGTATCGGCTCTTGATACGGTCATACATCTTCAGGTGACCCAAATGACCGGCAGAGGAGTCGTCGTGGTAAGCCTGCAAAACTTGAAGACGAAGGAAGCGAGGCACAACGGGAACCCACCGGTGACCCGTAGGGTGGTAGGTGTAGCGGTAGAGTGTGCCGTGCTGAAATTTGAACTGGTGAAGCTGGAGGCGCGAGCGACTGTTGGGTGCCGATGATTGGCCTCGGAGACGATCGATGATAGTACGGCAGATCAGCCAGCTGATGAGAGGGCAAATCGGCGTGGACGTCGACTGGTGCAACAACAATGGGTACACAATCCAGAGGGAGGTCGGACGCCTGAGGTGAAGGGCACGTTGTTCAGGGGGCCGCAGCGTGAGTCCAGGAGTCAGGCAACAGGCATCGAGAAAGGGCGTCAGCGTCGAGGTGTTTTCTCCCGGATTTGTAGGTGATAGTGAAGGTGTACTCCTGAAGACGTAGCACCCAGCGACCCAAACGGCCGGACAAGTTCTTCAGTGTCGACAGCCAACAGAGCGCGTGATAATCGGTGACAATGGCGAAGTGACGGTCGTACAAGAAGGGGCGAAATTTCTGGATTGCCCAAACAACGGCGAGACACTCTTGCTCTGTTATGGTTTAGTTACGCTCAGCTGTAGTAAGAGAACGGCTGGCGTAAGCTACAACCTGCTCTTGGTTGGCATCGTTGCGTTGTAAGAGAACAGCGCCAAGGCCTGGTCCACTGTCGTCGGTATGGAGAATGGTGGGGGCTGCCTCATCAAAATGGCGAAGCACAGGCGTTGAAGTGAGCGCCTGCTTGAAGGCTTGAAAGGCCTCTTCGCATTCAGTGGACCACAGATAAAGCGTCTCAGAAGTCAATAGTTTATGGAGGGGGGACACTATGGATGCAAAGTTACGTATGAAAGGTCAGAAGTAGGGCGCTAAGACCAGGAAGCTGCGAAGTTCTTTCAGGCTCTGGGGGCGAGGAAAACTGAGGACAGCGGCAATGTTTTCAGGATCGGGTCGCATTCCGGCCTTACTAACGATGTGGCCGATTACTTTGATGCTTTTGCTGGCAAAGTGTCACTTTTTGGTATTTAATTGAAGACCGGCTTTCGCAAGGCACGTGAGAACTGCGTTGAGACGGTGCAAGTGCTGGGAGAATTCGGACGAAAAGATGATAATGTCGTCCAGATAGCAAAAGGCAGATCTTCCATTTCATGCCCCGTAGCACGGTGTCAATCATGCGCTCAAATGTGGCCGGGGCATTGCACAGTCCGAAAGGCATCGCATTGAATTCGTAAAGACCGTCCGGGGTAACAAATGCGGTCTTCTCCTTGTCTGATTCGTGCATGGGGATGTGCCAATAGCCCGAGCGGAGGTCGAGGGTTGAAAAGTACTCAGCGCCTTGGAGGCAGTCCAACGCGTCGTGGATGCGAGGAAGCGGGTAGACATCTTTATGGGTTATCTTGTTAAGGGCACGGTAATCCACACAGAAACGAATTGAGCCATTTTTATTGCGGACGAGAACAACAGCAGATTACCAGGAGCTTGTAGACGGTCGAATGATGTGGCGCGAAAGCATGTCTGCAACCTGGTCCTCAATGATCTTGCGCTCAGATGCGGAAACGCGGTACGGACGGCGCCGTACAATATAGCTGAGCCGTCCGTCTCTATGCGATGGGACGTTACAGAAGTCTGGCCTAAAGCGGACGTGCACACATAAAAGGAGTTCTGGTGGGTCATAAGAACTTCTAGTAAGGCTGTCGACTGCTCAGACATAAGGTCAGCGCTGATGGCGGCTGCGAGCGCAGAGGAAGAACACGGCGGAGCGGGAGGATCAGCTGGTAGCACAGCACATGAAATCGGGTCGGTGTCGATAGGGACAGGTTTACCCTCGAACCGGAAAACAATATTAGCGCCTTTGGGTAGTAACATGGACTGGCTGGTAGTGTTCAGCGCCGTGATGACCGCGCAACCACGGACGAAAGATGCGAGGCAAAAGGCAAAAGCGATGCCTTGGGAGGTCCAGCGTGGCGAAGGCATGACTAAGGCATCGCCGTCAAAAGCGAAGTCTAAAGTTGCAAGGATGAGCTGTTCACGGCCAGGGGGCAGGGCGAAGTCGACAGCAGCGACCACACGTGGTGGCGAACAGTCAGACCAGGGTGCCGTCTGGATCTGCTATGTGGATGAGGCGGTCGTTGAAAGAGATGAGGGCAGAAGACGACGACAAAAAGTCCCGCCCCAGGATTATCGGATGAACGCAGGATGGGAGGATAACGAATTCAATGTGATAGCGCTGGTTAGCGATGAAAACACGCACAGTGCATTGGCCAGTGGGGTGGATGAGCGTGCCGTTGGCTCCACGGAGAGGCGAACCGGTGTATGGAGTTGTGACTTTGCGCAGACGGGAACACAGGGCAAGGTGAATGACGGAGAAAGCGGCACCCGTGTCTATGAGAGCTTGAGTCCACACCCCTTCAACACACACTGTCAACATATTCGACGGGCGCTAAGGAGGAATTTTAGAGTTCGCACGGCAAGCAGCTTTCCCTCCAAAAACTGCTTCGTTTAGTTTTCCGGGCTAGGAGCGAAGGGCTGCGATGCGGGACGAAGGGGCGATGAGCGGCGAAAAGGGGAAGGGAAGCGGCGGCGGCGAGTAGAACGGGAGGACCGAGTGATATCCTGGGAGTTTGGAGGCGAGGGGGAGCGACGGTAAATTTGGGAGAACGGCGAGGTGGAAGTATCAGCTGGCGCACAGGTGCACGTTCGAAAGCAGCATAACCGCGTCGTTCATCTTGCTGTCGCCGGCGACAGACGAGTGAGACAAGACCGCGGATCCCGCAGTAGTAGCAAGTAGGACGGGGAGTACGCCAGGCTGGAGCATAAGGCGTTGCTGGAGGACACGGAGACACGGCAGCCACGTGATCGCCGACAGGCGTGGGAGTAGACGTAGGGACCGGGGCGGGTGGCCTCGAGGCAATGTCGGCATAGGTGGGCGGGCGAGAAGGTGTCTGAGGGGTGGCAGGGGCTACGGCGCAGGTGAAAGCGGCCAGCTCATCTTTGATGACGCTCCGCAAGTCAGGTGTAGCAGGCGCGATATTAAAGGTGGGAGGGCCGAGAGAGGTGGGCTGCCCGTAGAGTTCCTCGCGTATCAGAGCACGGATGACGGAACGGAGGTTCCCATCGACGAGGACGCTGCCACCACTGGGGTCTGGCTGAAGGCGGCATGACTGCAGCTCATCCAGGCGCTGGCATGTGGAGGTAATGGCAGATACGCTGGAGGGGTTCTGGGCTATCAACGCGTTGAAAGCAACGGTCCCAATGCCCTTAACAATGTGCCGAACGCGCTCCGACTCAGGCATGTCAGCACTAACGCGGCGGCAAAGAGCAAGAACGTCCTCGATGTAAGAGGTGTAGGACTCCCCAGGCTGCTGAAGCCGCGCGGCAAGCTTCTTCTTGGCTAGCTCAGAGCGGCCTGTCGGCGTGCCGAAAATTTGCCGCAGCTGCTGTGTGAATGTAGGCCAGTCGGCGATGTCATCTTCGTGATTAAGAAACAACGTCTTTGCGACGTCAGTCAAGTAAAAGACAACATTCAGCAGCTTGTGGGAGTCATCCCACCGGTTGAACGTACTGACCCTGGTGTAGTTGTCGAGCCAGTCGTCGACGTCGTCGCCACGAAGTCCGGCGAAGACCTGAGGGTCGCGTTGACGGCTGGTGATGGTCCAGGCTGGGGCAGCCGCAGCAGCCGGGGAAGGCGGCGGGGTGAGCGCGTTCCGTTGCCTTCCTCCATACCTGAGGGCCGCAGACGCAAAAGACGGCCTGATTGAAGCTCCAGGGAGAGCGAAAGACGGGTCCGAAGCGAGAGGTAGGGGATACGAATAGCACCTCCGCCACTTGTGAGCCACCGCTTGCACAGGCGTCTTTTATTCGGGAACAGCCGGGCACACAGCGCGCGCTCCCCGGAGTTCAGGCAAGCGACGATGATGATGATGGGGATATACAGATGAAAGAGGTGAAAGTTCGCGCAAAGCGCTCACAATATTTTTAAACCATTATATAATGCACAATTTACACGCAAAGTAATGATGAGGCCATCTAAAGCGCGGAAACCTTGGCTGACCCGTGAGCTTCTTGACATGATTAAAAAAAAGCATGTTTATATGCCAAATTTGTTAAATCTAGGGATGAAGCCTTGCTTAAGAAGTTTAAGAAATATAGAAACAGTTTAACAAATAAACTTAGTGCTGCCAAAGATGCTTATTTTTTAGGAATATTTAGTGACCCTGCTAACCAACGAAGTGACGTACTTTGGCGCAAATTGAATGCGTTGTTGCAGCCTATTTCCTACTCAGCTATTCCTGATATATTGGAACATGATGGGCAGCAAATTTCCAGAGATGCAGTGCCAAATGCATTTAATGAAGTCTTTACTCTAGCACCGCAACAGGACGTAGAACCCAGCTTCACTAACTATGCTCAGTTTCTTCCAGTAAACAGGAATGGAGCATCACTTTTCCTTGCTCCAACTACCTCTCGTGAAGTTTTTTCATGTATCAGAGCTACAAGCAATAGCAAGTCACTAGATGCCGACGGTATCCAGATTCGTCCTGTAAAGCATGTGCTCGATATTATAAGCCCTAGTTCTCGCCCATGCTTATAACATAATATTATCAACAGGTGCCTTTACTAAGAGAATGCAAATTACCCGCGTTATTCCCATCTTCAAGCGCGGTGATAAAACTGCATTAAATAATTATCAGCCTATATCAATAGTTCCACTATTTTCCAAGGGCATTGAGAAATTTATGCGTGTGCGATTACTGTCATTCATAACCGTCACCATTTGAATGCATCTGACTTTCAACATGGTTTTAGAAAGCACCGCTCTACGAAAACAGACGTGTTGAGCCAAAAAGAAATAATTTTAGACGCATTCAGCAGTAAGCATATGGCACTAGGCATGCACATAAATTTCTCTAAGGCTTTTGGTTTAATTAATCATTCCATCCTTCTTAACAAATTAGAAATGTATGGTGTACGTGGAACCGCCCACTCGCTTTTGACATCTTATCTGTCTCACAAGTCACAGTTCGTAGGTGCCAATAATGCAATATCTTCAAGAAAGCCAGTTACCACTGGTGTGCCGCAAGGAAGCATTTTGGGCCCACTTTTATTTTTGATTTACATAAATGGCATTGTATGCTGCACAGATAAAGCTAAATTCGTTTCGTATGCCGATGACACAACCCTTTTTATTACAGGCAACGTGGAAACAGATACAGAAATAAACCCAAATAAGACGCTGTCTGACTTAGAACGCTAGTCCGCAATAAACTGCTTAAAAACAACCCTAAGAAAACAAAAAGTAACCTTGTACACGCTTAGAGTTAAGTTGTTGACAACTAATATGAATTTGTCTCTGGGCAGCGAACAGTTCGAGATAATCGATTCCGTTAATATCCTTGGGGTGCGTTATTCAAAGCACCTTACCTGGAATGAGCATGTTGATCACCTCCAATCAAAACTGTTATCTGCCATTGATGTCATTGCTCGTCTGCGTCGTATTCCCCCGACGAAGGTAACGCTAATGTTGTACAATGCTCTGGTGGTATCTGTCATGCAGTACTGCATCATGTTGTGGGGCACAACTGGTGTGAGAAACCTTCAAAAACTACATTTGCTACAAGAAAGAACTGTGCGTTACGTAGCTGATGTCCATTATACGTACTCCACACAACTACTTTATTCTAAATATGAAATTCTTCCTGTATTTTGTTTTTATAATTATAGGTTGATGTTGTGCTACAAAAGTTTCGTAAAATTTGGCATTGATGATACAATTCATCTGGCGAAACTCCGAGAGAATACAAATATTCGTCAGACCCGACATAAAGAAATATGGTTCGTACCCACCCCGAGAACCTCCTATGATGAACAATCTTTATCTTGTACATTACCTTCGCTGTTAAACTTATCAGAGCGACAAAATTTTGATCCCTCCAGAAACCGAAACTCTCGCATTAAACGTTTTCGTCAACTTATTTATTTGCATGACTAGACCATGCCTTTTGATTCTCCTAATTTATTCACCACTGTTGCCTATGTGTGTTGATTATTTGCATTACCTTTTTTTGTCTGATTGCTTTCCGTGTTGTTTCACTCTGTATTACCTGTTGCTTTGTGATGCTTTTTTTATTTCTTGTGGTTGACTGGCCGTCATGTTGCTGTCATGCCAACTTGCAAGGGGTCGGGACCTTGTCAAGCTATCCGAGCTTTTAGTACCGTACTCCTCCTTTTCTAAAGAAATAAAATTGATTGATTGATTGATTGATTGATTGATTGATTGATTGATTGATTGATTGATTGATTGATTGATTGATTGAATTAGTTCCGGTGCTTTCAGGAGGCCCTCAAGGCACAGTTGTTGCTCCGCTGTTTTTCTTACTCTATACAAACGACATACCAAACGATAATGCAGTGAAAATATGGCTGTTCCCTGACGATTGCGTGCTGTAAAATGAACAAAAGGAGGCTATTGAACAGGTAAAACTGAACAACGCAGAAGAAAAAGCGCAGAGTGGTGCAAAAAATGGCACATGACAATTAATTTAGACAAAACACTTTCTATGTCGATTATAAGAGAAACTTGTAAATCAGAGTATGCCTACTCGGTGCATAATAGTAATGTACAAAGTATCACTGCATATCGGTACTTGTGTGTTCTGATCACTTCTGACTTAAATTGGACTGCACATGTTCAAAGCATCACCGGTAAAACAATGACCAAGTTGCTCTTCCTTAAAAGGGCCCTGCGGAATTCACATGTAGTATGAAACACCTAGCTTATGGCACGCTCATACGAAGTCTTGGAATACCCAAGAAGCCGCGGTGGCTGAGTGGTTACGGCGCTCGGCTGCCGGCCCGAAAGATGCGGGTTCGATCTTGGCAGCGGCGGTCGATTTTCGATGTAGGCGAAATTCTAGAGGTCCATGTACTGTGCGATGTCAGTGCATGTTAATGAACCCCAGGTGGTCGAAATTTCCGGAGCCCTTCACTACGGCGTCTCTCATAGTTTGAGTCGCTTTGGGACGTTAAACCCCCATAAACCAAACCATCTTGGAATACCCCAACATAGCCTGGTTCTCTTACACAAAAGATAACATTAGAACACTCGAAGTGGTGCAAGAAAACGCTGGGCGCTTCATCTTCAACTGCTATCGCGGTACACATTCACCCACAGAACTTTTGGAATCAGCAGGCCTTCACATGCTGTCGAGCCGTGCTAAGTTACAGTCTCAAATTGTTTTATTTGTTACTTGACAACTCATCAATGATGTCCTCTGCAGACTTTATTCCTATTAACCATTCAAGACCTACTCGCCACAAACATGCACTCACCCTTGCATTATGAGTGTGCGTTAGAGAACCCCAGGTGGTCACTGTTATCCGGAGCCCTTCACTACAGCGTTCCTCATAGACTGAGTCGCTTTCGGACGTTAAACCCCATGAAACCAAAACTGCTATATAGAGTATAAAAAACGTAAAATTACACTTTTGAGCATAATTTTGGAGCGGTCACTGAAGCACCAGACTGTCTTCACTGCCTTTTAAAAATTATATGCGCCATTTATCTTACTGCCCAAAACCAGTTCCGCAATATAATGTTATTCCGTATATAATTACCACAATTCCATCAATAGAACAGCAACGCACAGTATTTTTAAATGAGAGGATTTTTTACAAAGTGAATTGGACTAGGTTTTGTTGCTATCTGTGACTGCGACTGGAATTTCAGACTTCTCGAGGGCTACACTTCTCGCAGTCCTAGTGATTTTCGTGATCCGTATTATTTTATTCAATGCACTCCTGGCTTCATATAATTAGCAGCTCGCCAAGTGGCAAGATACACGATCATTTTAACTTTCTAGTCACTACTTGACAATTCGTAATAAAACGTAAATCGTTGGTGCTTTTGAAATATTGCCACGTTGTGGAGACGGCACTCTTAAATACAGCAAAAAGGTCTTAAAAAACTGTTTATTCCGCACATCTACGCCCAAAATAAACTCAATCAATCGGCGGCGGCAAAATATATTTTAATCTCTTATAAGATAATAATATTATAATATCTCTGAATGAAGAAAATATTTTCGAGCACGTTTTGAAGAAAGTGGCTTCAGCATTGCAATGGTACCTGCAGTGCTTCCGAAATATGCATCGGAATCAAAATTCCGATGCACGCACAGCGAAAGGGCAACATTAACGGCTAAAGCAGATGTCCATAGTTGAAAAATATGCAACCCAACAAAAGATGGCTTATTCCACAACAGGAATTATCAAAAGAAAGAACTCACATCGTCCAGTCATGCGGAAAGCTATAATCTTCTAGTTTTCCCCGTGAGACAGAGTTAAATGCCGCTTTATTTGATTTCTTTTATTTAGCTGTAAAGCACGTTTACAAACCTGTTTACCCGAGATTGTCCTTTCGGGGACTTGCTCAGTTGCATGCAGTTCTCCAGCATCAGTGCTAGAGACCAGGGGACAGGAAGCGAGTGGCCTCTAAACAAAAAGGAAAGAAAATTGTTTTGGGAAAGAAGTGGCTGGCCCCTACACGATAAAACAGGCGCCGTTCATTTATTCTGAGGAGAGAAGCATGAAATTGCTTTGGCTGTTGATTTTCTCTCTTTTCTATTTTCTTCCCTCATTGAAAGCATCAAAATTCCTTTCTTCCTTCCTTCCTTTTTATTATTATCTTAATAGAAACCACTTACTTTTCTTCCTTTCTGCCGCTTTTGTCGCTTCCCCTCTATTTCTTTCTATTTGTGTTGGGCAATAATAATAACAAAAATGCATCAGTGCGTTGTTCTGAAGGAATTGAGCAAGAAGCATTAGCTCATGAAACAAGAGGAACAAGAGGCCGGCCTGAGTGTACCAGATGAGAACATGCAGCCGAGAGATTATTCCAAAAGCAACGGTAAAGGCGGCAAAAGTACACAGTCTACGTAGAAATCAATGAAAGAAAACGCCTGAACTGCTGAAAAACTGGAGTGTAGAGCTAGCTCGGGCACACAACGACTCGCACGACTACATGCGCCGTGCAATTTCTGGCGCAACCAAGTGTTAGGCTTGAAGGAAGGAGGGCGACAGGAACAAAAAGCACCCTGGAAAGAAAATTTGGATGTCCGATAGCAACAGCCATAAAAGGCGACAAGACCCGCGAACCTTGATCGCTCGGCGGGTGTACGCAAGAAGCGTGTTGCCTGCTCTGGGTGCCCTCATGATGAATGCGAGGCAATTTTCGAGTCGCTCGAGCAAAGTACTCAGACCTGTTTCCACACATGAAAGCTGCCAGTGCTCATTTCCAGCATCGGGAGTGACCGGTCGTTTTCGCGGGCAAACAGGGCGATATTAGAGAGGCATGGGGGGCGCTTCTTTTTACCTTAAGTTTTGGCTTTTCACTCGCATGATTTTGCACAGCCATCCGCGAAGTTCCCGTCATGCGGCATTCGCTTTTCTTGCTTCCACACTTGCCTTGAGGGAGTTTCTCTTGCCCTCCCTTGAAGAAGCGCTTGCCCAAAAGCAAAAATGTGAGACGTAGAACACGCACGTATTTAACGCAATAGCGTCAAGGGTCCCGTGTCGAAGAAAAGCCGGTGTCGCCGTCGTCGGTGTGCTTGGCACTGAGCGAAAAACTCAATGAATTAAAACATAGCTAGCGGTTTAGCACGGAGCAGTGGGGAGTATCATGAAATAGCCCTAGATCCGAACGGCACTTAACGTCCTCATTTGTAGAAAGCATTTGGCATAGAAGCCTTTATACGAAAGGCATTCAGTACGATGGCCTTCAACCTAAAGGCTCATACACTGAAGCAATTTACCTTCAAGTCCTTCAACCAGGTGCACCGTTCAGCCAACCTTCACCAAGGTGAACGCCTGCCAGGTGTACGCACATGGCAGGTTGCCCACAACCCGGTAAGCAGGTGGGCCGCCTGCCAGAAAGCAGACTTGAGGGGCCGTCACACGTATACCCGAAATCAGAAAATGCACATAGTAGTCACATCAAATTATTCTGGAGAAAAAGCATTTTTGAATGCGAAAGAGTATATTTTAACATTTCACATTATTCAATATATACGCAGATCTCCCGTCCACGACCTTCCATTTTTTTCCAGCTATAAACGCTTTATTTCGACCGTCAAAAGCGTTACCCATTTATTTTCTATGCCAGTCTTAACTGCTTCGTACGAGGGATGGAAGGAGCGCTGTATTGAGCGATCTATGGATCATTACCTTCAATATTTCCATATTGCCGCGAATATTTGCAGTGTTTGTTCTTTCTTCAAATCTTGCGCCACACCAATTTATCGCTTTGTTTGCCACGCAAGACTGGACTAGATTTATCTCGATGGATGGCAGCCAGGCAGAGCTGATTCTACGTTGTTCCGGAATGTTATAGTAACTTTGTACGCTTTATCTTGAAAGTTCGCTATCAGATTTAAATTGAGCACGGCCGACAGCGGCGGGCATTCTGTTCGACGACCGCCGAGCACGATTGTCGCTTCGCCGCCGACGTATGATTCAGTTCATTGTCGGCGCAAATCAGCCCAATAAACAGTTTTCTTTTAGAAGACCTTTTGTCCGTTTTCATCGCTCCTTCGACTGCCGTCACCACTACGTCACATCTGGTGGAGGTGATGGATAGCCTTCCATGTTCCGGACGCCCCCTTCAAGTCGTGACGCCAGCCCTCAGCGCTACGCACCCGAGGACGAGCCAACAGCTCAGCGAGCCAGCCGACGTATTCAGGGAGAGGAGCCTGAGTTCGGGACCCTGCCGGACCGCACCAGACAGCGAAAAGACCCCGCTACGAGCCCCGCAACCTAGCCGAAGATGTCGACACCGATCATATTGCAGCAACCGCGGGTGCCGCCAAATTTCAATGAATCCCTAGGCGAAGACCCCGAAGAATGGTTGGAACAATTTGAGCTCATGGCGTCATTCAACAAGTGGGATGATGCGGCAAAAATTGGACATTTTTCTCATTGGATGGCTCCGCCCACACGTGGTACGAAAGCCCCGAGTCGTCCCTTACGACATGGGAGTTATTCAAGAGAGAAATATTGAAGGCATTCGCCAGTGTCGTGAGGAAAGAAAGAGCCAAACGACTCCTCGAGTCCAGGATCCAGCTTCCGAATGAGCCCTTTCGTGGTTACGCCGAGGAGATGAAGTGCCTATTTCGCCGCGCCGACCACGAGGTGACCGAGGAAAAGAAAGTTCAATTATTAATGCGCGGCGTAAAAGAACAACTCTTTGCCAGCCTTGTCCGCCAGCCGCCAAAAACAGTCTACGAATTCATGCAAGAAGCCTGCACGATTGAGAAGACCCTCGACTTCCGAGCTCGGCAGTACAATCGCCCTTCCTCTGCCTGCGCAATCCGTTCGGACACGACGGCCACCACCAGCGACAGCTTCCGGGATATCTGCGAAATCTTCCTAGAGGAGCTACGCCGATTACTGCCATCCTCCCCACAGCCACAAGCATCGACTCTGATGGATGTGGTACGGGAAGAAGTGCAACAGGCACTTGGCACCCCGACGGACACAGAACCACAGGCCATGTCCTACGCCACTGCAGTAAGGACTCCTCAGCCCCAACGACAACCCCTGCATCCTGTCTCACATGAACAACTTGTTCCCGAATGCCACCTCTCTGCCCCCGCCTGCCCAGCCTACGATTGACGCTCAAGCCCCGGAAAATGCGACGCCTAGAGGTCTTGCGACAACCGGCCATTGTGCTTCCATTGCGGTAAGGCCGGCCATATTCTTCATCACTTCCCTTACCGGCGTATCGGTCTCCAAGGATTTGCCGCTAACGCCCCACGATCACGCTTCGGACAACGTCCGCGGGAAATCGACGAGTACCTGCGTCAAGAGGAGTACTTGCCGAACCACTTTTCGCGCTCACCATCGCCGTCAACCTCGCGCTTTGCGCCGCCACGCCGCAGATACGCAGCCATGGTACGAGGAAGGTCTCCCAGCCCCCGTAGGGGAAACTAAAGGCAGCAACCTCTAAAGGCGAGGTTGCTCACGAGCGAAACGCCGAAGATCATCCACCGACCACACCCCATGAAGACGCTGCACCCGCGAAGCCGCATGAAGAACCGACACTCGCTGCACCGACGCCGCACACAATGAGAACCCCGACCACGACGCAAACTGCCTTCAAAACGACGACGCCACCTAGAAAAGCTTCCACCACACGTTACACCCGCGACTCGCATACGCGACGAATCCGTGACCCGAAGCCGAGAGCGACATGCAATGCAAGAGCCAGGACTTCCGAGTTAGAAGTGACTATCGACGGTCGGAAAATTACCGCTGTAGTCGACACAGGAGCCGATAACTCGGTGATGAATGGAAAGTCACACCTTACGACGGCCCACAAATTCGCACCGCAGGAGGCTACCTCATTACGCCATCAGGACGATGCACAGCGCGAGTGACTGTCAAAGGACATACCTATCCTGCGACCTTTGTTGTGCTACCGCAATGCTCCCGAGAAATGATCTTGGGTGTGGATTTTCTTAATGAGCATCACGCGATCATCGACCTGCTATCCAAGCTGATCACGCTTTCCACGGACGAAGACCTCGCTTCGATGAAACCTCGGTAGCATCACGTTGCCCTGAGTGTCCTAGAGGAAGAACTGAGCGTCCCACCCCGATCAAGCATTATCGTGACCATAGGCGCCACGAAAGCTATTAACGCTGAAGCCATCATCGAGGGGAACATGCAGTTGCTTCTAGACCGAGGAATCAGCATCGCAAGAATCATCGCACATTTCCGCAATGGCCATGTCGAAGTACTGCTGACTAACTTCAGCGAAGAATACCGGCACATTAACAGAGGAACGACGATTACTTTCTTCGACGAAATATCTGACGTACAAGAATCATTCGCCCTCTCCGGCCCCTCCGCAGAAGATTCGCCTGACCAAGAGAACTCGCCCACTTTCGACATCAACTCAGCTCTGCCCGGAACAGACTTGACCAGATCCGCAATCTGCTTCGAAGCTACAGTGAGTGTTTTTTGAAATCGCCGAAGGTCCGAGAAACGCCAATTGAAAAGCATCGCATTAAAATGGACCAACACGTCCAAACTCTCCGTCAAAGCCCCTACCATGTGTCACCGCGAGAACGACAACCCATCCGGGACCAAGTCGAAGAAATGCTTCGCGACGACGTCATCCAGCCTTCAAACAGCCCATGGGCGGCACCGGTTGTTCTAGTGAGAAAGAACGACGGCTCACTTCGATTCTGCGCTGATTACCGCCGCTTGGACAACATAACAAAGAAGGACGTCTACCCCCTCCCCCGCATCGACGACACACTGGACCGCCTCTGCAACGCCAAATATTTCTCATCGATGGACCTCAAGAGCGGCTACTGGCAAATTGAGGTCGACGAAAGAGATCGCGAGAAGACAGCATTCATCACTCCGGATGGGCTGTTTGAGTTCAAGGTGATGCCATTTGGTCTCTGTTTCATACCAGCGACGTTTCAGCGAGTAATGGATACAGTGCTGGCAGGCATTAAGTGGAAAATTTGTCTGGTGTATTAAGATGACGTCGTTGTCGAACAGTACTAGACGCCATCAAGTCGTCTAGCCTAACCTTGAAAGCAGAGAAGTGCCACTTTGCCTACGAAGAGCTACTATTTCTATAGCCACATTGTTGGCAAGGAGGGCGTACGCCCAGACCCGCTGAAAACAGCTGCTATTGAACAGTTTTCACCGCCGGTCGATAAGAAAGCACTGCGCAGATCTCTCGGACTGTGCGCATCTTACCGACGATTTGTGAAAAACTTTTCGCGCATCGCCGAGCCCCTGACCCTACTGAAGAAGGCAGACGTGCCGTTTAATTGGAAAGCGCCTTCAGGAGTGCCTTGCCTTCATCTGGGCTACGTCAAAATTCCACCCCTACCTGTAAGTACGACCGTTCAAGGTTGTCAGCGATCACCACGCGCTGTGCTGGCTTGCCAATTTGAAGAACCCCTCTGGCCGACTCGCTCTATGAAGTCTGAGTCACCAGGAGTTTGACGTCACCATCTTTTACATGTCCGGACGCAAGCACTCTGACGCCGATTGCCTCCCACGAGCCCCTGTAGATACACCGCCGACGGACGATGATGAGGACGCCTTCCTGGGACCCATTAGCCCCAGCTCTTTTGCTCAGGAGCAACGCTCGGACGCGACCTAAAACGCCTCATCGAGTACCTGGAAGGCAAGGTTGCTTCACCCTCCGCTTCATTCAAGCGAGGACTGTCTTCCTTCTGTGTACACAATGATGTCCTTGTGAAGAACTTTGCAGCGAGCAAAACAGCCTACATCCTTGTTGTACACGCTTGTCTCCGCGAAGGAGTTCTGTACGCTTCACACGACCAGTCGAAAGCTGGGCATCTCGATTTTATTCGCACCCTCCGGATGCATTCATGACAAGTATCACTGGCCCCGACTGTCTGCCGACGTCACACATTATGTGAAAATCTTCCGAGATTGTCAGCGACGAAAGACTCCTCCCACACGAACAGCAGGATTTCTGATCCCCATTGAACCTCCCTCAAGTCCCTTTCAGCAGACCGGCATGGACTTGCTTGGCCCTTCCCCAACGTCAACGTCTGGCAGAACTTTTTGCTGGGCTAGTTGGTCCATTCTGACAATAGTGAAAACAGCGCTAAAGAAGAAGCCGGAAGGCGAAACGAGGAAGTGACAGGAAAGAGCGCTGACTGACAACTGAATTTATTGAGCGAAACTCGCGCAATATATAGGAAGGCAGTGGCAAAGATAGTCAGATGCAGTCAACGTCACATGATGCAAAGAGCCAAAAAGCGATAAAAAACAAAACAAGGTGATAAAGCCAACAGTGAACTGAATCTCAAAAGGGGTGGTAATTAAAAGGAAACTACACTCAATGACTATACACAGTTAATGTCCCATGGTGTAAAGAGCCATAAAAGCGATAAAACCACAACAGGGTGAAAAGGCTAAAAGTCCGCAGAAACCCAAAGGGATGGTAACAAAAACTACATGTTGACTTAAACAGTTATTGTCACAAGGTGTAAAGAGCCATAAAAACGATAAAACATACATAGCAGATAATAAGGGTAAAACCGATAAAAAACTGAAGAAATGGAATTGTGGAAAGAATAAAAATTGACAGAATGTAACAACGTAAGGCTAAAAAATCCACAGACCTTAACAAAAAACGATGCAACAGTGACACTCAACGATTGAAACACGCGTAGTTAACAATAAAAATTTTAGCAATGTTGTTCCAAAAAGGCAAGTTCACTTCCGTACAAGGATTTAGACGCGCCACTGACACATTCCAAGCCCTTTCTTTTTATAAAGAAAGCTTCCTTCAATTCCCGGGCTACACTGTCTCTACTCCTATCAAGAACTACAGTTTCGCGTAAACGAGGCATGCATTTACACTCCTTGCAATGAAGCGCTAGATTAGAGCCAGTGCCTTTTTCAAGTGAGCGCTCATGTTCCCTTAAACGTTCGTTCAAGCACCTTCCAGTTTGTCCAATATAAACTTTGTCGCATGTAAGCGGTATCTGGTAAATCGCCCCTACCCTACACGTGACGAACATGTTGGCATGCTTTACGCCACAGGTTTGCTGTCTCGGCTTTTCGTTATTTATCCTGTGACACAACGTAGCTAGCTTGCAAGGGGCAGAAAAGACTACGGGAATCTCATATTTATTCGCAACCTTTTTCAAATTATGTGCTACCCGGTGGGAATACGGGATAACGGCTGGCCTCACCCTCCTATTGCTTTCCTGAGTAACTTTATTCTCCTTGCCTTTAACTTTTTGAAGCAGAGTTTCAGTCACTGCCGAAATCACAGTCTGCGGAAAACCTGCCTGCAGTAACCGTGCGGTCAGCAGTTGGAAGCTCTCTTGCATGCAATGCTCGCATGATTTTGTTAGTGCAGATCCTAATCCGGATGTGGCTATGGCTCGCTTAACTGTTTTTGAGTGAGCTGACTCGTAGGACAACAGCTCTTTTTGACTTCGAGGCTTGTACATCCAACAGTATCTATCTCGTACCAAGGATAGTTCCAAGTCCAAAAACTGTAACTTGTTGTTCTGAGGAAATTCACAAGTGAATTCCAAACCATGGCTCAGTTCATTAAATGTATCTAGAATTTCATTTACAGTGGCTCTATAAGCTGGTGCGTCTTGCTTGGCTAACACAACTAAAAAATCATCGACATACCTGAGAACCTTTAAAACTTTGCTCTTGTCGAACCTATCGTCCAGATTTTTGTCAACTGCTGCGAGAAAAATATTACTTAACACTGGCGCTACACAGGACCCTATACAAATTCCTTTCTTCTGTATGTACACCTGATTGTCAAACTCGACCACAGTAGCACTAAGATAGAATTCCAACAAAGAAAGAAAACTCTCCATTGAGATACCCGCTGAATTTTGAAACAACACACCTTTCTGTTCAATGCAAGACTGAACAGCTGAGAACAACTCTTTGTGTGGAATGGAATAGAAAAGGTCCTTGGCATCTACCGAAAACATGTTTCCAATGCTTTGCAGGATTGAAAGAAAGCTATAATTTCCGTCGAGTTCTTCGTACCGAAGGGATCATCAACGACAAGAGAGTTTAAATGCCTTAACAGGTATTGGCTAATAAGCCTTTGGTAAGTGTAGCGCTCACTAACAATACACCGGAACGGAACCTCCTCTTTGTGAGTCTTTACAGAAAAAAACATGCTAAGAGTCTTTTCTCTGCACTTACTTATAGTGTTTGCCAACTGCACCAGTTCCAAGTTATTGCAGAGGGCAAGCCGGCGCAAGTCAGCCCAAAGAACACTTTCCTTTTAGAAGACCTTTTGTCTGTTTTCATCGCTCCTTCGACTACCGGCCCTCACCACTACGTGACAATATTACCCTGCAATTTCTCAAATATCAAATTTTTGTCTAAAAATGTTGAACATGGCTACTGCACTAATAAAATCCAGCTGCAAAGAAAATTGCGTTAGCTTGGGATTTGGTGGGAATTGCACCAAGGATCTTCCGATTGCGAGATAGATGCGCTACCCATAAGGCACGAATCCTGCTTTCTTCATTGCATGGGAGCACAACACTGCCAGGCTTGTAGCCTTACTTAACCAGGCCGCATCCCGCAAAGCAGTAATACACAGTCACTGCAGCATCCTGCTATCACTCTGCCAGCACGTCAAAATTCCGGGATACACGCACATGCATCGAGTAAAGGCAGCAAGACAGCTGTTCGATCCTGTGTAGCACGTACCCCCCGCAGCAAAGCAGACTGGTTTCTGAACATCGACGTGGCGGCTGTCCTTAGCGAGCTATCATGCGGCTTTCCACAGACTAAGCAGGCCCATGAGCACAAAACGACCACATGGAACCTCGAAACCTTCCACTTCAGGCATAATTATTATAGTATTGGACATGAAGCCAATTCCCTTTGTTGTAGGTCCGTTGAAGAATGTCTCAAAAGAAGATTGCATCACGAAAATGCACAAAGCAATGATTCGTAGTCTCTGGCTGCTGACACAAGCTACTTTTCACTGAACATGGCACGAATGCATCCTCAGCATGAAGCCACGCCTTGATATGTATGGGCGGCGTGTGAGGTTCAAAAGATCTTTACGGCCGATTGAGCGCACATCCGTGGCCCCCTCTTCAATACACTGTTGTCTAAATAGCCGAGGTAAGGTAACCAATACATCGGTAAAGGAAATAACATCTGAACCATAACCATAACTCAAAGGAAAAACGTACAGTGAGTAAATGGACCGTGTTGCCAACTTCCTTAATAAGACCCCACAAAGGCCCCTCACCACTATGACCCGCGGACGCAAACAGATTAGGCAAATATGCACTTAATCGTTTTTTAAGCAATGGTTTCCCGTTTTAAGAAGGAAATACCTTGAATAGGCTGAATGACAAACAAATGCTAAAGAACAGCTGCACCAGATTCCGGTGAGAGGAACAAATTTTCTCGAAGCATAGGCTACCACTGAGAGCACCACACAAAAGTGGCAAAAATTATATGCATAGCGGGTACTTTTATTTCTTCTACAATACAGGACTTGCATTACATATATTAGCTTCATAACCAATAAGGTATTGCATACTTATGCTTCTGCATACACAGACATCTGCATACCCATTCAACTCTGTCGTGTGAGAGACAAGATTTCAGAATCCCAGTGAGGCTTAATATTCTGATACTGATGCTAGGGAACGCTCAAATACTGTATAACACGAAAACGACATCTGGCATAGATTCATTAAAGCTATTGTGTTCTGCCCTTCAAGCGGAACTTCAATATCCCCTCAAGTTTTTTTTTTCAAATCAAATGAAATCAAATTCATTTAAACATCACAATGGTACATATGCAATGCTGTGGGTGAAGGCACAAAGCCTTCTTGAGGCTTGTCGAAACCTACATCCTACTGCGTGAAACATGGCAGAAACAGCAGTGATGAACACATATTTAGGAAAGAGCACAAAACGGTGACGAAACTTCGGTGGAAAAAATGCTTTAAAAAGAATTTTTAAAATTGATATCTTCAAAAAAATGAATAATCGGTGCAATCTGTTTTCACAATAATGATGTACATTCCGAGTTAAGGGTGGTTGGTAAAGAGTATTTTAACATTTGTCGTCCGTAATTTGTTCGGGTGCGAAGTACTACACAGCTGCCAGCGTTAGCCGTGTTGTATAGACTGGTTCGTAATGTTAATGATGCAGGGTCTTTGAGATATGTGTCATTTTTCGATATGTCGGCGCAGTAGCGTTAGGCAAGTACTGATTTTTGCAAGGCGCTAACAAGTATATGGTTTAATTGATCGAAGTTCGCCTTTGCATGAGCGTCAAATTTACCTTTGACAATGATGCGTATTGCCTTTTTTCTATAATCTAAGCAGAATACTAATGTTTGCGCAGTAGTGCCCCAAATTAGGAAGCAGTAACTCTAGGTGGAAAACAATAATGAGTAATAGAGTAAGAATTTACTGCTTTGAGGCAAAAGAAACCGTAATCGCGACATCACGCAGACTGCGCGAGCAACCTAGGAGAGAATGTGGCTAATGTGCGAGTTCCAACCACCATATCGCGGAAAACAACTCTTTAGCTTTTTACTTGTATTTCAGAGGAGCCAGTATATATGTTGATATGTGCATGTATGATATTCTTTCTTGTATATGAATTAAAGGGGTGTGATTGGAGCCACAAATCGGAAAAAAACGTACTGTAATTTCCGCCCTATTAGCATTTTGCGCAAAAGTAGTTTTAAAGTTGAGGTGTAGAATGCAGAGTTTATGTATATATCAAAAGTACCATTAGCGCGATTAATAACGTGATTAATGTTTAGACGTCATGTTTAATTCTTTGTTATGCGTACACCCAAGCATGTATAGGGTGTCAGTGTATCAAAACGTGATCCATTAAGATATTCAAGACGACTGGTGTTGGAACTCTGACGTATTCGTATTTCTTCAGATTTTGCAACATTTGGCTCCTTTAGTGACTCAACACGCTAGTAAAATGTTATGTCTAAGTCTCATTGAAGGGTTGAGCTTCACTATCATTTCTATATTTCTCGGAACACTGCACAGGTATCGGCGAATAAATCGCTGAGTAAAGGTGCAAAATGAGACTTATCATTCGTTTATAATGCTACCCAAAAGTTCAGATAATTTAAACAGCCCGTCCGAACTCACTGAAAGAGACAGAGCAGCATGCTCTGTCTGTAAATGTTCCGAAACCCGTGCACCTTAGAGGCGACATTGTTTTGTTCTGTTCGATTTTTTAAGGTTGTGCTTCTATTATTCGTTACATTTCACGTGATTTCAAATGGCGGATGATTTTAAAAGTAAATAACCTGCGTGAAATTCGTCTACTTCAGAAACCCATCATATGGTACACAAGGCTTTCGGAGCTACTTCCGTGATCCACGGCAAGATGCTTTTCTGGTACAAAAGCTTCAAAGAGGGCCGCACGTCTGTCGACGGCGGTCAGCGTTCAGGACCACAGCCAAAAACAATAATACCGAAAACAATAGAAGTCTCTCCCCCCTGACTATCCCCGGTGTGATTGACGTTGCAGCAAAGCCATACCGAACCGCTCTGGGAGAATTTCGTGGACAAACGCCCACATAAGTGGGAGAGCACCAATTGGCTGCTCCATAATGACAGTCCGCCCACTGACTGATCACTAAACTGTAATGCAGGAATGCATTTAACGGTTACATTTTCAACTCCGACTGACTTTATTTTTTCGTTCTTTTTATGGTCCCACAATAGTTTTAGTCCGTCATGGTTCCGTCCACCAAGGCTACAGGTCATTTTTAAGTGCCCTACTGAGGCTCAGGGGAATTTCAAAAATTCTCGTGTGTTGTTGTATTGCTTCAAATATCGTCAAGTGGAGAGGTACTAATTGCGAATGAGATTGCGAAGGCACAAGATTTTTAGTGTGGTAAAGTTTCTAGCGCGTGCGCCTCGGAGCGATTGCCGCCGCGGCGTGGCACACAGCCGTCCAAAACAAAAATCGCGGTGGTGGCGCCAGACGGCGCCACTTCTCCGCGAGGTACCTCTGGACCAATGAGCGCGCGTGCACTGGTTGCTCAAAATTCTGTAACCAGCTCCGGCGCTCGTGCGTGAACGACCATTTTCGTTCTGAATATCCCACTCGACAACTGCGAACTGTGCTGCTAAGACGCTATGACCTCATGCCGTAACTCGCCGTCCGGTGCAACAGCACAGAGCACGCACTTGTTTAAAATTAAGTTTCCCCACAAACTGTACTTTGTTTATGGCACCAGAAAGTGGATCAGCACGCATAATTCCTATAATGAAATAGTCTAGGCGCAGCACCGATTAGACCGCTAATTTTTCGCCCGTTCCTGGCTTTCAAAACCATCGAAAGGCTTTCGCACGGGCCCCATCCACTTCATCTTCTACCGTGACTTTTTATTTCATCTTTCAATAAAATGGAAGCCTAAAAGGCGTCGGTTTAACAGAGCAATGAGGTCCAGTCGATGTTTGGAATCATGCGAGAAATGCTTGGATCGGTTTCTGCATGCTCAAGGTGGCCACTTCGAAGGAAAGATGGGCCCTAAGCGGAAGCATAAGGTATTTTTTAAAAATTGTGCTGGATATCAGTGGAGATTATTAGTGAATATTTTATAGCCTAAAGGGAAGCTGAAACGGTTTTCCAATTCCATTAAACGCTGCGGATCGGAAGTCGGGACCTTGGAAGCTATGATTACCAATTTTTCCTCGATTCTGTTCGCAAAAACTGTTGTAATCATTCACAAATACCCGCTGCCGACACGCCCTAGTTGCTTCCGGAAGCGCCATGTTGGGAGACGGCAACAAAGGAGTACTGGCGGAAGTTACGCCATTCCCGGAGAGTCGGCCGGCAGTCCTGTTCTGGTTGATTCTTTGCGGCCCGCGCTTTGGGGAACAACACTATCTACTGCCAGTGCCGTTTGCTTTGCCTAGTTCAGGTTTTCTGTGTAATGCTTGCAGCCTGTATATAAACAAGTCTTGGCATGGTCCTTCTTTCGAACTGCGCTCAGCACACAGCGTGGTAGAATCCGTCGGTTGTTCTCCTCTAGCCTCTTCCACCTTAACCACGCAAGCTGGCAGTACACAGCATACTGAAACTGCCTGCACAAGATATGTTTATTGCACCAATATTTCTCTTTTGCTTATAATACTTTCTTACCTGTTTGTAAACTTTCTGCCTTATGCATGCCGCTGGTTCACATCCATGCTGAGTTAAAGCCACTTCCAGCACTGCCTTACGAGGTACATGGTCTCTTTTTCAGCGCGTTACGCAGTGAGCACCTTTTTGCTTTTTTCCCAAGTCCTTGCACTTCCTGGCAGCTCAAGCAATCCTCTTAATCTTTCATCAGCGCGAAGCACATGCAGCTGCATCTAACTGAACAAAAACAAATGTTGCCATTGCTTGGAAGACATTGAAATAACAAGCGTTAGCCGTTGGGTTTACTAAACAAAGAAAGCGAAGAACGCGCCTCTCGTCTAGAGAAACGGAATGTATTACCATTTGAAACGGGGTGGATTGCCACCATCCTCAGCTATGCGCGCACGCACGCCGTCGAGCGAAGCGATCCCCTCCTAGAGCCATTTATCACAGAAATTACGGTGTACGTCTACCCGTAGTCGAGTTACACCCCCTCAAAATACGTCCCAAACGGAATTTGCAGCGTTTGGGGGGTCAATGTGGGCCTAGAATTCGGCTTGCGGTGCGATATGGTAACGCTTCACTTAGTAATTGCACGTATACAATGTCTATCTATTATTTAGTTGTGATGTTATTTCTATACCATAACCCATAGGGTTTCATTTGCCTACAAAATTCGCTACACAACTGTCCCCAGATGGGTTCCCCTTGTTGCCGGAGTATATATATAGCGGAACGAATGTATACACGAATGGAGGACCGGTAACGGGACAATTTTTGATTAGTGTGGGAAAGGGATGGGAGTACACAACTAATTTCAATGGCAGCCATCTTGGATTTCAGAAACGGAAACTACGCTGCCTTTTTGTCCGCTGACGTCATACATAGTTCCACCTCTACCATATTGTACCCTGACGTCATCATTGGCACGAGGCAGGTAGTTGTTTCTACAATGCTATTGTAGATGGCACTACAAGTCTCAATGCGAGATGTGCTCGTTTCTAGTTGCTTCCACAGATTGCGCTGTGATCTCTGGATGTTTGGAGACCCCACTAAATCTCGAAACGTGATGAGTAAGAGCTAACGCTCTTAAAACTGATTAAACAAACCTAGTATACTTGAGCAATGCAAACATTTGCATTCATGAACGCCTGGTCATGGCTGATGATCGGCGGTACGCATATATTTCCCACAAGTAATTCTGCTGGTTATCTCGATACGCAACAGCAGTAACTATATATCTCGCAGCACACTAGTTTTGATGAGCCGCACTGCGAGCTCCGAAACGCAGCCATAATTATTGTTCAAAGCGTGTTCAGCACGGAAGGAAAAAAATAACCTACGGGATATGTGCAGAAGTTTCGTGGTTTAACCGTAGCTCGATCATGCAACGGAAGGAATAGCGCACACGAGAGCTTCCTCCGTTTCTCGTCTCTTCGAGCTGCAGTGCAGCAGTGAACCTTCTCCAACTCGTCCAGTTTCGCTTTCTTTTGTAGTTCTAAAACGTCTTCGGGTGTAATTAAGCGGGTCACTTTCAATAAATCAACACAAATTCTTTACATCGCGCGACTTGTGCAAGCATGCTGCCGATTTGAATTCGATCATATTTATAGGCGTTACAAAAAGTTGGTTGTCCTGCTTTTATGCAGAAGCGATGCAGAACAACGCTTCGACGCGATTTCATTTTTTTTGCCCCTACGGTTTCATTTTTATGCCCCTACTTGCCCCTACGCAAAAAATATGCACGCGCATGCACCTCCGCCAAACATACGTATCAGTCGAGATTTCCAGCACATGAAAATGTCACGGCTTGACTCTCGCTGCCGGCGCACTCCACCGCGTCGCCGGCTCCGTTGTTTTCTGAAGCTGGTGATCAATGGCTCGAACATGTACTCTGAGAGTCCGAACTGTGCAACGCTCCACTAATTATTCATAATTTCCAAGACGTAGTTCTTAAGCCAGCCGAAGCAACGCGCTACGCAGCAACGCCGTCGGTGCTGCCCGGAAATCCTAGTGGATGAAGTCACGACGTACTCTGCCAATCGCGGGCAGCAGCGGCGTTTGCTCGGCAACCTGAGGCCGTGGGGCGCGTTTTCTTGTAACAAACAGCTTTTTGCGTTTATTTCCGCCCTTTTTGAATGAGATATTTTTTAGCAGCAGACTAAAATCAGTAAAATTCCACAGGGAACTAATTTTTTTTTCGAAGAGTGCTTCAGATTCCATTTAAAATTAATTGATCAGGAAGCAGAAGAAAAAACAACAACATCCCACCTGTTGGATCCAAACCCAAGACCTCCGAATTGCGCGTCCGGTGCTCTACCAACTGAGCTACGGCGAATGCTCTCACTGTATATCTATCTATCTAAAGTCTTAAGTGATACACTTTGTATATATATACTGTTACTACCAGGGGTTTATTCAGATCATGAAGAGACGATGCCTAGTCTGTTTGGTCGGCATCGCTGAGTACGCAGAAGAGGAGGAGAACGAGGTGGTTGGTTGCGTCTCGTGCTCCGCAAGCGGACCCAGCTGGTTTCGGTCCCCCGTTGTGCTCTGAGTAAACCCCTGGTCGTAACTATATACTCGTATAACCGACGGCTTAAAATAGTCTGCTGTGTTTCGCCAGATTAAATCGTTATTAAGAAGGAGCTGTAATCATTAGTTTATGCATGCTGTGTGCGATTAATGGGAGAACCTGCAATCACCAATTGGACATAATGGTCAACTGTACACAGTAGCAATAGCAGTTTGTGACATAACTTGTCAACAGACTTTGAAATATCTAGGACTATGACGTCTGCGTATGAATAGTTACGAATAGCAGTGATCTTATGCGTGAAAACTAAAAGCTGGGTTTCATGGAAAGCGGTTTTTTGCACCCTTGCTGAGAGGAACGGATAATTTGGTTGACTAAAGTGTAAGGTTGCCCTGACTCTATTAGCGATTACCTAATAAATACCTTGTAGGCAACGTACAGTTGCCTAAAAGGCCTGTAATTTTTCAAGTCCTTGGCGTCTCCTTTCGTATAAATTAAGGTTATGTTTTCGTTCTTCCAAGCTTCTGGCACGGCCGAGGTCTTATAGTATTTCGTATACAGGGTGGCTAGTTGTTCTACCACAATCTCCCCTCCGTCCTTCGACAGATCTGCTGTTACCTGATCCTCACCAAATGATCAGGCGGCCTTTCCTAAAGGATATTCTACAATAGATCATATTCACACTTTGAATTAGCCCCTCTATATAGCCTTTATTGATTACGAGGAAACATTTGAATCAGTGGAAGCCTCATCAGTCACACAAGTATTGCGTAAGCAGGGTATAGAAGAGCCTTAGGTGAAAATACTGGACGACTCCAGAGAAGGTGAAGCAGGGGATTCATCTTCGGGGAACCAGTATAGCCCACACCTCCACCAGGATGTTACAACCGGGGGTTTATTCAGACCACAACAGGCGATTGAAACGAGCTGGGGTCCGCTTGCCGAGCGCGAGACGCATCCACTTCCGTCTCCTCATTTTCTATGTAGTCGGCAGGAGATGACCTGCACATCATAATCAATGAGTTTGACAGACCGACCAGACCGGTGGATCTAAAATCTACACTCAGAAAACCAAAATAATTTTCAACAATCTAGCAAGGGAACAACAGTTCACAATTCGCAGCGAGGTGCTGGAAGTGGTAAAGGAATACTTCTATACTTACGGCAGGTATGGATAGATGATCCCGATCATGAGAGTTAGATAAGTAGAAGGTGGAGAATGGGGTGGAGCTCCTATGGCAGGTTCGGGGCAGAAACGTGGAGCCTAACGAATAGGGTTCAGCTTAAGTCAAGGACAACACAGCGAGTCATGGAAAGAAAAATGATAAGTGTAACGTTAAGAGACCGGAAGCGGGCAGAGTGGGTGAGGGAACAAAAGCGTGTTAATGAGAAGTACTTTGATTTGGTCTCGTTGGTTCATACCTCTAAATGATGTTGGCGCCTGTCCTGTTGTGTTCTTGTGCCTCTATCGTCCTTGTTGCTTTCGCGCCGTCCTGACATCACTTAAATAATGTTAATGACATCCTGGTCAAGATAAAGAGGAATAAATGGGTCTTGGGCCGGTCATGTGATTCGAAGGCAAGACATTCGCTGGTCCTTAAGGGTAACGAAGTGAATTCCAAGAGAAGGCAAGCGTAGCAGGGGGCGGCAGAAGGTTAGGTGGGAGGATGAGATTAGGAAGGTTGCAGTCATAGGGTAGGTGCAGCTGGCAAATGACTGGGTTAATTGGAGAGACATGGGAGAAGCCTTTGCCCTGCAGTGGGTGTAGTCAGGCTGATGATGATGATGATGTTGAGTGGAACTAAAAAATGAAATCGCCCGTCAAGTTAGAAAAAATCATATGCTCTGAAATATTACAAGGGATGCACGCAGACCCAACCTGTGATAACTCCCAGACACGCGGATCCCGCGGCCCAGGATACTTAACGCTCCTGCGGGGCGATCGTGAGGCGCCCAGCATCTGACCATGTCCATTAAAGC
This sequence comes from Amblyomma americanum, assembly GCF_052857255.1. Taxonomy (NCBI): domain Eukaryota; kingdom Metazoa; phylum Arthropoda; class Arachnida; order Ixodida; family Ixodidae; genus Amblyomma; species Amblyomma americanum. The sequence goes on along the minus strand of NC_135507.1, from coordinate 120,215,583 downwards.
CGAATATCTGTTCTGAAGTGATATTCTCAATTCTTCTTCTTTTCCTCTTACCAATAACTCGTTAACGGACTTCCGTTCCCTCTTCAAGTCTAAACTAATTCACGATCTCACCTTCCCGTTGTCGCTACAACGCAGTTTCCAAGGATTTCCACATCCTGCACGATGCCAGGGTGAGTGCAAAGGGGGGGGGGGCGGCAATGCTTCCACCCAAAGCACCGTGTCCACAAGCCATATCGACTGGGGATGGCGCACGTTCTGGCTGCCGAAAAGAAGTTATTAATGTGAAAGCACTTATGTCCCAATGTCATAAACGCTTGCGCCAATCGACGTGCAAGGCGCGAAATTTGGTCACAGAACACAGGTGCGCGAGGTCACAACGCAGGTGTAGTCATGAATTGCGAAATGTAACTTATCGGAATCATGACTCATAGTTATTGTGCAACCTAGCACGGCTCAGCAATTTCCAAGTAACGTCAAGTAAGATATGTAGAAAGAGATAGAGAGAAAGACAGAAAGGCAGGGAGGTTAACTAGGCAGCGCCCAGCATGCTACCCTACACGTCGTGGGAAGGGGAATGGAGGGAGAGATAGAAAGAGGAGAGAACAAAGGCAGATGATCACTTTTGCACATGTCCGTTGGCCGTTAATTGAAGGGTACACAGGGCACACACTGATAGCTCGCAATCTTGCACTCACCCCTGAGTCCTTCAAGAACTTGACAAGTGCCTTCAAAGCTGTCCTCTTCGATGAAGGCTTACTCCAAGGACCCAGAACCTTGGCTTCAGTAAGGGGCCGAGGATCTAAACGGCGGAGTGTTGCAGCCAGGAGCGCACGCTCACGCTGAAACCTAGGGCGATTACAAAGGTGTTCTATAGTTTCGTCGCACCCAAAAATCTCACACGCAGGAGAGTCTGACATTCCGATTAAGTGGGAGTAGGAATTTGTGAACGCCACTCCCAGCCACAGGCGACACAACAGCGTAGCATCGCAGCGGGAGAGGCCGGACGGAGGACTGAGTTGGAGTAAGGGGTCTAGGCGGTGCAGACTGCATGTGGAGCTGTTAGTAGAAGACCATGACGCTATAAGCTCTCTTCGGCCAAGCATTCGCAGATGTCTTACCGCGTCGGCTCTTGTCAACAGTATCTGGACAATGTTGGCACTGCCGTGAGCCGCTCGAGCTGCAGCGTCAGCTGCGTCGTTTCCAACAATGCCAGAGTGTCCCGGTATCTACTGGAAGACGATGTCATGACCCTCTTCCTGCGCCTGGTGTTGGAGATGTCTTAATTCAGCTACGAGTTGATCGTGAACGCCATGGCGTAAAGCAGAATCAAGATACTGTAAGGCTGCTTTTCAGCCACAGAACACAGCCCATTTGTGGGGTGTTTGTGCGCCGATGTACTGCACAGCCGTACGAAGTGCGACCAATTCTGATCCGGTAGAGGTTGTCCGATGAGGAGTATGCTGCTTAATACTGGTCTGTCTCGCAGGAATGACCACTGCGTAGGTTGAACTTGTACCTGAGACCTAACCATCTGTACACAAATGAGTGCGGTTACTATATACGGCGTGGAGTAGGCAGATTGTCAACTGTTTAATGGCCGGTGCGAGAAGTTCGATTTTTTTGTTATCCCCGGAATTGTAAGGTGCACGCATGGCACCCGCAGACACTACAGCGCAGAGATGGGCCGTGCTGCCGCTGTGAACTGTGATGGGATGGACGACTGGTGGGCTGCTATAATCTTTGAGAACGCTGCGTGTGGTCTTTGATTCGCCACTGACACAAGGTGGTGCTGGGAATCCTTGTTAGATGCCGTATGTGGGTCCGCAGGGTGTCAAGGGTTATATACGTAAAGAGTGGGCAGTCCTGGGCGATTGCAATGGTAGCAACTGTTGATGCGCTGCGAGGGAGACCCAGGCATGTGCGAAGAGCCTGACCTTGTATAGCTTGGAGGGCACGCAAATTCGTCTTGCATTTGTTTGAAAGCACTGGAGCACTATGTCGCAAAAATCCCAAAAAGAGTGCTCTGTAGAGTTGCAGCATTGATAGAATCGACAATCCCCATGATTTTCCGCCAAGAAATCTGAGCAGGTGTGTGATAGAGATTAGTTTTTTCTTTACAATGCTGCAATGCGGGCTCCATAGTAAGTTCCGATCTGTAACAATTCCTAAAAAAAAAGATGAGATGCACGATAGGCAGTGACATGGCCGTCAAAAGTTAGCAGATAACGAGTCATACTTTTTCGCGTAAATTCCACTATAGCGCACTTCTCGGCTGACACGCTCAGACATTGCTCTCGGAGATAGGAAGAAGTTATGGTTGCTGCCCTCTGAAGTATTGCTCGCACCTGGAGACGCGTCACAGAGGAGGCCCAGATGCAAATCTCATCGGCATACATAGAGATATGGACGGTATTAGGCAGGTTCGCCTGGAGTCTTATAAGTTTTAGATTAAACAAAATAGGACTGAGTACTCCGTCCTGGGGCACGCCCCGGTAGGTCAATGCCCGGGTTTGGAGCCATCTTCACACGTAATAAAAAAGGACCTTTTGGTCAGATGGCTTCGGATCCACCTATACACCTGTCCACTGATTCCAACAGCCTCTAGCGCATCAAGGATGGCTCCAAGTGTCACGTTATCGTATGCACCTTTGATATCAAGGAAAAGTGCTTCTGGCGTTTCTGTTGCATGCTGTGGACACGAGATCAATGACTTTGTCAATAGAGGAGCGACCCCGTCGGAAACTGGTCATGGCATTAGGATACATGTTAGTGTGCTCAAGGTACCACACAAGATGCGCCCGGAGCATCCTTTTCATGACTTTTCCCACACAACTGGCCAAAGCTATTGGCCTGTATGATGGCAGGTCGAGCGTGGATTTCCCTTATTTTAGTAATGGTATCATGCGACTGGATTTCCACTGGGGAGGGAAAACTCCCTCTTGCCGCGAGTGGTTTAAAGGCTGAGTGGCTCTCTAGACGCGTCGTGGCGAAGGTGGTTCAGCGCAGCATATTTAATGCCGTCTGGACCTGGTGCAGACGAACGCTTAAATTCTGTAAGGGCAGCATCAAGTTGCTCGAGAGTAAAAACAACATCCATCGCTGAATCCCGTGATGCAGGAGGAACACGCTGGGAACCCGAGGTAGTCACTGCACCCGCGATCTTCCTGCAGAAGTCAGTTTTAACTTCAATATGTGACGGTTTTGATGTAGAGCCAACGCATAGAAAGGCTGTCTTTGCTGTGGAAGCGTTCGAAGCCCCCGCACTGTCCGCCAAATGAGAGACATTTGCTTTCGAGGATCCAGAAATTGACAGAATACTTCTAGCGCTGTTCCGCCAGCGTGTCCATTCGTCGCTTGATTTTCCTCTGCACACGACGCGCCTCTCTCAGGTCCCTTACGCATTTGGTCCGCCTGTAACGTCTTTCTGGACGCCGACGAATAGCACGCAGGCGGTCTAATTCTGCATCACATTTTTTGCGCATTCTAGTTGACGTGAGGAAACCTCTAGCAGCCTTCATTGCTGTTGCTATAATGTCCTCCTAACGGGAAGTGCGGGCTTCTTTGCACGCCTTTTTCATTCGGGTTTTAAATGTCGTCCAACCAATGTGCGCGTGCTTAGCTGGGCCGGACGCCCAAAGACCTGGAATTTTTTTCATTTCATTTCATTTCATTTATTTACCTTAAAGGCCCCTTTCGGGGTATTACATAAGGGGTGGGGTAATCAAAAATTGGTACGTTTTTTCACGTTGACATATGAAGTTCAATATTAGCGTTGAAGAGTGACGGGCAGGTGATAGCAGCAGCGGAGTGGGAGAGGCCGTTCCAGTCTGACGCGGCTCGTGGAAAGAAAGAGGTGGAGAAGGTTACAGTACGGGCACGTGGACGAGTAACTTGAAGGGGGTGACCAGTGCGATGTGATATGCGCGGCGGAGGTGCGCAGATGTATGGTTCAAGGCCAAGTGAGCTGTAATAAAATATATGAAAAAGAGATAGGGTTGCGACGCGACGACGGCAAGAAAGACTTCGTAAGTTGGACAGTGATTTCAGGGATGTCACACTGACCTCGTATGAATATTGGGAGTGAATGAAACGGGCGACGCGATTTTGCATGGCTTCAAGTGCATCGATTAGATATGCTTGATGGGGGCTCCAAATGGGGGATGCGTATTCTAGTTTTGGTCTTACCAATGATGTGTAAGCGAGTAATTTGACCTCTTTTGTTGCGTGACGTAAATGGCGCTTCAGATAGCCAAGGGTTCTGTTTGCAGATGAAATAACATTAGTAACATGCTCCCGCCAAGTTAGATCATGACACACAGTGATACCTAAGTATTTGTATGAATGAATGTCCATATTGGATTGTTAGAAATTCTATAGGAAAAGGACAACGGATTAAGTCTGCGGTGAAACGAAATAAGCTTGCATTTGTTATGGTTAAGTGTCATTAGCCAATCATCGCACCATTTTTCAATGCGGTTAAGATCATCCTAAAGGGCTTTTTGGTCGGAAGTGTTAGTTATTGAGTGGTAGATAACGCAGTCGTCGGCGAATAAACGGATATTGCATGATAGGTGCTCTGGCAAGTCATTTATGTATATTAAGAAGAAAATGGGACCTAGGACCGAGCCCTGAGGTACGCCTGAGGTTACGGGGGCAGAAGGGGATGACTGGTTGTTAACAGCAACTGAGTGAAAGCGACACGTTGGAAATGCTTCAATCCATTTTAAGATGTTAGGATGCAAGTTCAGCTGCGAAAGTTTTAGCATCAAACGTCGGTGAGCAACCTTGTCGAAGGCTTTAGCAAAGTCTAAAAAAATTGCGTCAGTCTGGATATTTAAGTCGAGGTTCGCATGCAGATCGTGAAGAAAGAGTGCTAATTGTGTGTTACAGGAATAGTTTTTGCGAAATTCATGTTGTGCAGGATGAAAGAATTTGTTACCATCCAGGAACTGCATGATTTCTGAGTAGATGATATGCTCCATGATTTTACACGACACACTTGTGAGCGAGATAGGACGGTAATTTAATGGTGAATTTTTGTTACCGGATTTGTAGACTGGAACGACCTTTCCCTTCTTCCAATCATCAGGTATGGTGCCTGTGGAAAGTGACTGAGCAAACAGTAACAATAAACATTCGGCAGAAATGCACTTTGTGTTTTTTAAAAGTTTAGAGTTTATTTCGTCCATGCCTGCTGCAGATGAAAGTTTAATTTTATCTATTAAGGACATTATTCCATTAGCAGAAACATTGGTTACAGGCATGGTGTGCGGAATGGTTGTAGGCAGAATCTCGAGGTAGGTGGCTATGTGGTCACTCCCGTGGGTCTCCACATCACAAAAAGCACTGGACACGCCAGCGCAGAGACCGCGAAACTAGCGTCAGGTTTAGCCAACTGCTGTATGAACTGCCTCGCAGGTTTGTCGGGCTGCCGTCATTCATTACGTAAAGTTCAGTTTCTGAAGCAAATAAGGCCAAATTCCTCCCTCTGGCGTTAACTATAGGACCTTCCCACAGTTGGTGATGGGCGTGGAAATCTCCGCTAATAATCCAAGGAGCCCGGGTTTCCTCCATAATTGCCTTCAACCTCTCGCAGTCCAATTGAGAGGAGGGGGAGACATGCGCCGCAACCAGTGTGAACTCTTTGGATCCTTTTTCGACTATGAAACACACGTACTTATTGTGATTGCGGGGTTGAACTGGGCAGCAAACGTACGTTATGTCGGTGCGGATGTAGACCTGAACTTTGCTGCACTCCCCGCATGTCGGAGCAAATAAGGGCTCGTACACGGAAAGCCTGATTACTTGGGATAAGTTCGGTTCACAGATGACTTATATCGGCAAGTACTTGTTGAAAACATATTGCCGAGAACTTACGATTCGAGACTTTAGGCCTCTTGCGTTCCACTGGAAGACCGCAGCGCCACTGACTTCCTCACGAAACGTGGGAAGCTGGGCAGCCATTCTGTTTTAAAGATCTTATAGTGCTGGAACCAGAGAGTCCAGAACCAGTAAGACGCTTCGGGCGGTTGACGATTGCGGGGCCTGTATCAGAGGGCGAATGGCGTAGACTACCGTCCTGAGGAGCACGATAGCTTGGCGATCTCGCTCTGGGAGCCCTTCTCTAACGACAGGTGAGCTCGCCGATGGGAGCTTGCGCTGAGGAGACTCAGCAGGACGCAACGGCGGAAGCGCTGGCCAAGCATCCGCACACGAAGAGGTCTGATTATCCTTGGCGATATTTCACGGACTGGACACACTTGTACGTGGCGGCACGGGAGGAGGTTGAGAAGGAGGCGCCGTGGGCGCGTCGGTGTGGCTGATTTTCAATAGACTTTCTTGAGTTCTTCTTGCGGCGAGAACGCCTTTTCAGAACAGTCACGGCAGCTTCATGGTGCGGTGAATTGTCCCGAACCATTTGCTTCAGAACGGCACGCTCGTTTTTTAAACGGGGACCATTCTTAGATGAGGCGTCAAGAGGCCCGTTGCAGTTGGAACACTTAAGCACTTATGCATTACAGGAATCAGCGCTGTGAGCTCCGGTACAACGCAGACACACTCTCGTGTTGTCGCAGACTGCGCTCACATGACCCAGTTTCAAACATTTGTGACATTGCAGGGGTTTCGGAATAAATGGCCGCAGGTCATGACGGAAATGGCCCACCTTCACGTGTGATGTAAGGCTGTCACCTTGGTACAAAATCTTCACACAACGGCAATTGCAGAGACGTGATAACCGTGGAAATACGGTGCCTTCATTTACCGGCTTCACTTGTATGGGCAAATCATTTCGCGTGATAGCCTCGTCAACATCGTAGATTATGCCGGAAGAGGACTCATTCCCGCCGAGTGGGATATCAGTATGTACTGATAAACCGCCGAGCTCAGTTATGGCCCGCAGTGGTTCCAGCGCCGCCGCATGGCCTGTATCAACGGCTACGTTGTCATTCCGCGCATTCACTCGAACGCATTTGATTTCGTTAGGCACGAGGGCCTCGAGTTCTACAGAGACGACTTGCCTGTTAAGCCGCCTCATGCTGTCGGTTGGCTGCACAGGAAGGACGAGGATAGTGTGGGCCGGTGTGTTGCCACCAGTGGACTCATTGGATGACGATCCGGCTCTTAGCCGTCTTCTCTTGGTTCTCCAGCTGATGTAAGTCTCAAAGCCGTCCTCACTGCTGGCCTCGCTGAGGTACTCGATGGCGTCATCGCTGTCGGGGTCGCTCGGACGGCTGCACCGCTTCCTCGACGAGCTCGAGGAGGAGGCCGCCAGGCCATTCGGATGCCCCGGAAGGTTTAGATCCATCGCCGTATGACGGAGGATGGCGTCCCCACAGTATACACGCAAAAACAAAGAAAAAAGCTGGAGACTGACTGAAAACGTTCCACGAGGATGCACTTCGAAGATATGTAGAGTTTGTACTAGGTATCCATTGTCATGCTTTGCCATGATAGTAATGACTCATTAGTCATAGTCATTGTGCAACACGGCATGACTCAGAAGTTCAGTGTCTTCGCATTCTCAAATGTAACCAGTCTAAATAGTCTGCCGAATTTTTTCCTTGCTTGCACCTGCAATCATTAACGAATCAAAAAACAAGTTGAAAACTGTGCTGAGCTATAGAAATGGAACCTCTGTCTTCGTATGCTCCGTGCGGCCTATATTTATCATCATCAACCTGACTACACCCACTGCAGAGCTAAAGCCTCTCCCATGTCTCTCCAATTAACTCTGTCCTTTGCGAGCTGCGGCCACCATATCCCCGCAAACTTCTTAAACCTCATCCGCCCGCCTAACTTTCTGCTGACGCCTGCTGCGCTTACCTTCTCTTGGAATCCACTCCGTCTCCCTTGAGGATCCATGTTCACACGTATTTGAAGCGCCTAACATAGCTGTTTTTAGGATCCCGCACAGGATCCGGAACGATGTTTTATGAGTTAGCAGTACAACGCCCATTATTTCTCATGGTGTCCAGCGTTGGCATGTTTTTGACGTATGAAGCCTGGGATGGCAAATCGCAAAGTGGAGCGAGGGAAGTCCCCTCATATGTAAAGGAAAGGGGGGAATAGAGGTTACCCTATTAAAAATTCTTTATAATAAAATAAAATGTTATGATTTAACAAGATAATAAAATAATTGGCCTTTAAGGCTCACATTTATTGAGACCAGAAATATTTCAAATGTATTAAAACATCCAATACGTGTTTTGTTCTCGGTGAGTGTTGATAATACAGATGATCGATGTGCGCAACACATTAGAACATTAGACGAACCACGTACACGAGAAAAACACAAGGACAGGCGCAACACCTACAACTACTTTATTATTCTGAAACCAAAGCATATATATACATTTTGCCACACCTGCGCAAGCGAACAAAAATAAAAACCCAGTCATGTGAGATTACTGGCAACGACGCGGGCACAAAAACTTCAATTCTGCTGAGTAAAGTATATGGAAGTAACGGTGACGCATCCTTCAGCTTTTTTCTTAATATGGAATGCTTTGAGAGCCAGCCGCGCATGTTCATTTCTGCTCCTGCCCAGAATCGCCGTCTCTTGGAATCGTGGTGCACAATTGCTGCAGCTAATAATGCGCGACACAAGATGTGTCACTTTTATTCCTTACAATTAGCACATGCTCCCTGAGTCGCTCATTTATGCAGCGCCCTGTTTGCCCGATATGTACGTCTTTCCAAACGAGAGTGGGAAAGCATGCACGACTCCGGTGGTGCAAGGGACGAAGACTGTCCCATGCCTGATTCGGCAGCCATGCCTTCCATCACCGCACGTGCGGGAGCACGGCTTGGAAAGCTTGTTCGAGGCAGAAAACTCCAGAGGGACTCCATGCCTGCTAGCTACTCTCTTGAGCTGTTGGGAGACCTTGCATATGCAAGGCATCACCACTGGCCTGTAAATTTCTTATTCGGCCGCCCTCTATTCTTTTGCGCTCTGGCTTTATGCTTCCGGATCAGGGCCTCAGCCACAGCTGTCAAAGGCGACACAGGGTAACGTGCTGCCAAAATCCGGGGCGCCTGATCATCAAAACTTGTTTGCAATTTATGCACATACGATTTTTTGAGGGCCGATTCCATACATGAAGATGCTATGCCCCTTTTCACGATCTTTGAGTGAGCAGACTTAAAAGGCGAGAGTTCCTTCTTTGCTCGTGGTAGGTATTCCCAGCATGACTCTTGGCTTGCTTCATGTGTCACACTCTCGAGTTCTTTTGCAACATTTTAAAAACTTTCTAAGGCTGGTGCAAAGAAATGCGTTAGCGTTAGAACGCCCATAGTCACCACGAATGCACAAGTGGCTTATAATAAGAAATTCCGTTATTTGGCGTGAGCAATATGCCTCGCACATTTGGAGAGATATGGAGAGATATGGTTAATTGGAGATATATGGGAGAGGCCTTCATCCTGCAGTGGACGTAGTTAAAGCCCCTCCATGACGTTTTCTGCCGACCAGGTTTAATAGCACCAACTTCCCCTCCATCACTGCTCTTCCTCCTCACATAGCTTTTCAACTTCCAGTTTTGAGCGGAAGGAAGCGTTGCCATTTTGCTTCTCGGTTCTCCGGGCGAGTCTGTGGCGGCGTTGCATCGCTGCTATTTTCATCCATCGCCATATTTCTGTTTGGGTGCTATTTTTTCAAACAGTGTCGGAAAAAGAAGCACATCTATCGCGCTAGTGGTTCTTGTTCCTATGGGATGATTACACCGTGTGAAAAGCGTCGAAATTTCAGAGCGTTCAAGCCACGAAGTTCAACGACGCCGAGGGACAGGGATCACAGCTGCTCCTTGCTGATGCTGCGGTGCGCCTTCGCACCTCGCTGATAACACCGGCGTTCTCCAATTATGTGCCTGCATCGCAGACCTGTATTCTGTGGATGAACGTCTCGGCAAAACGGTGTGCGCGATCGTGATTAACCTGTGCGACGGATAACGACTTGACTGATTCTGATGTCTGGAGGAGAGTAGAATTTTTTTGTCTTGCCTGGACCTATGCTGCTACATCGATATTACACATTTGTTTCAGGTACGGCAGCAAAACGTATTTCGCTGCCAGCTCAAGCCACTGACGTCGTGCTACTCTGCTAGTTGTTCATCAGTTTGCTCGAGTGAGGGCGCGGACCGAGCTTACGCCCAGCGCGAAACAAGTCGGTTGGTATTTTAGAGACTGAGAAACAGCGTAGCAGCGTGATCACTCAAGGTTTGCTCGAACGTTGAAGTGCGCTACACCAAGGCGATTGAAGTTCCTAGCCGAACCGACATTTTTTCCTCCCTCCGAGCAGATACAAAATGGACGCCGACTTCCGACAAAAAAACGGAACTGGAAAATCCATATGCGGATACGAAAATAAGGCAGCGGTGCACTTCAAAGTTTGGCGTTACTTAAAAATGCGCCAGCGACAATAAAGGGCCTCTAGACGTAGGCTGAAGAGAATGAATCACTTGGGAATTGGGTGCTTCTCACACTAACACTGAATACTGCATCATGAGGGGAGATTTATATGTAAGGCTGATTGTGAATAAAATCGACGAGGAAGGAATAAGTAGTATTAGGAGCGGCCACAACTCGTTCATCGCAATGTTAGGGTCTAGGGGGAAGAGTGAAGCTGGACCACAAGAACCTCGGAATTCGGTAAGTTAATAAGAATCGTTTGATGACCTACTCAGAAGCTGTAGAAAAGTGTAAACGATAAGGCGAAAATGTATCAAGTACGGAAGGCAGCAATGTGGGCTAGTTGGTTGTACATTTGGTTTCAATAACGCGCTACACACTAACAAAACGACAACTGGAATGGGGGAGACAGGACAAGCGCGCTTGTCACAGGACAAGATCGCGCTTGTACTGTGTCCCCCGTTCCAGTTGTCGTTTTGTTAGTGTGCAGCGCGTTATTCAAACCAAAAGTATCAAGTACGTGTGATGAAGTTCTGTATGTATTTCAGAACGGCATATTTGGCAACGAAAAGGTCCTGGTGAGGCAACAAGAGGCAAAATTGATGGCTTGAAGAGGATGTTAACGATGCAATATCAAGCTGGCAAGCAGCTTACAGGGCATACTGAAAAAAAAGCACGAAAGCAGACCATTACCAGGAATGAAGACAAATAGGGCGAGCAGAGAACGCAGATGAGCCGTGCCCAAAATATGGTCCAGGAAAAGGTTAAGGCTATAACTGTATCGCAGATATTCGAAGGAGGAATAAGAAGACTCGCAGAAAGTTCTGGAGCCATCTGAGGGCACTTGGTTCAAATGCCGTAGAAACGCGTTGCCACGCGTGTACATGATGACGTAACTTATTGGGAAATGAAACGGTCGCGAGATCTATTCGCGAAAAGACAGGGGAGTCTTTTAAAGTGTGTAACGGTGCCAGCTGTACGCTGCTTGAAGCAGGCTACTACCAGAAAAGGCTTTTGGTACAAACATATACGAGTTAGTCTGCAGAAAAGCGCATAAAAGGACTCTGTGCACGCAGTAAGAGGTTTGAACAAAATGCCAATGACACTAATTGCATTGCTTGATAAGGAAACAAGAAAGGCTTCGCATGATGCTTTGAGGGAAGCACTGAAAACTAATGAAACCTCAGCAAGCTGGCAAGAGAGTGGAATGAGCCTGTTATACAAAGGCAAACGTGAAAATGGCCGCATTACGTCCTAAATTCATCTAACGGTGACAGCGATATTGTATAGAATAGCTGAAAGCCATCAAGGTTTAGCTGGTGGGTTGGGCTGAAGAAGGGGAGGTATTGTGAGAGCTTTAGAACAGCTTCAGGCAACATCGCAAATTAGACAGCTTGTTCGCAGTCACCCAATGCATCCAAATCGCTGCAAGTGAACAGCGACCACTATAGATGGATGTTTGGATGCCCAAAGACTTTAGCACAGCGTAAACCATACCCTGTTGCGGAAAAAGTTGCGAAAAGAAGGTTTGTGAAGAAAACATTGTTTATTGAAAAAGGTAGAAGGGCAAGACTGTTGCATTGAAATGGCAATGAATGTTTGCAAGAGTTGTCGTTAGAAACGAAGTTAGACAGGGGTGTCCTGTAACGCCACTCCCATTTCTCGTCTACATCAAAGAGGTTCAACGTAAGTTAGAATTCAGCTGAATACGATTTTCTGGGTTTGCTGGGATTGCTGGGATCAGAAATCACTCTACAGAAGACAAGCTGGAAAACGCTGAATCATATATACCGATGGTATCGTGCTTTTAGCAAATCTTCAAGACTTCGCAGACATTTTCGGAAAAGAGGCGACGCCTCTAGGACTGAAATTTATCTCAGAAAAATCTGTAGTCAAGGTTTAAAGCGATGAGCCCGGAATACCACGCTACAGAACTTCCAGTTTTTAGCTAGGGTGTACAAGCATATTAGCATATGGACAAGTGATGGCAGAGGCTACAGGCGAGGCGATAGGCAGGAAATAAGACAGCAAGCGAGAGAAACGCAGTTGGTCTGGAGGACTGTGCAATTGAAAGATTTTACAATTATATGTTATTGGGGGGATCTGGGAAGACGCAATTTGAGTGGGCTTGACGTTTGCAAAAGCTCTGGTGCACTTGTGATCTGTTCTAACTTCTGCTGGTGTAATAAAGACGGGTCCAGTCGGTAGGCTGTCCTTGAAGGCACATAAAAACACTGATAATAAGGCAGTTCAAGGTGATATGGAGTGCACAACATTCGACGCGCGTGATGCGGAAAGAGAGGTGCAGTGTGAAGAACGTTTGAGGGAGGTGAATGAGAAACAAAAGGTGGAAAACTCATTCAACTGCTCATACCTATGGAGTATCGAAACCACATCGAGAAGAACAACTACATGGCTTCGTAATAAATGTAAATCTCAAAGGAAAGAAAACAACAGAATGACAACTGTCTCACAGAAAGTACGATCGTCCGAAAATACTCATCACAAAAAAAAATATTGCTGGAAAAGCAGATGTTGGAGCGCTACAGGGCGGCTAAGGCGAACATTAAACGAGAACACTTTTTTGACAAATTCCAAAGGGAATGGTTTGCTTTTCGTTGAGAGGACCGGTTGCTTGGTGACGAAATGTACCGGCGAAAATTTCACACCGCGGATAATATTTTCTGCTTTTGTATGCAAGACAGAGAAACAATGGAACGCTTTCTTAACCAATATATGGCCCTATAACCCTCCGTGCACGATACCGCTGCGCGAATCTGAGGTCAGCTTGGTTTCGAAACAGCCAGGGCGTTATCAGTTATCAGAATGTAGAAACAAGTAAAATGCTACTAAAGGATTTGTAGAAAAGTGGGGAGCTGTTTAGAAATTGGAAGCGAATTGGCAGATAATACGAAGATATTTGACGAGTATAAATATTAATTTATGATTAGGTGGCACTTTTCACCATCCCTATAACACGGAGATATTAATATAAATGTATGTAAGTACACATATATCCATTTATGCGTCGGTCCGTAAGTCCACCGCACGACCGACTGTATAGGTCGTGGTCCATCCATACAGCCATATCTCCATCCAGAACCCTCTCTGCCGACAAGGCAAAGCAGGCATTTTCTTGTGGCTATGAAAGGTTGACTGAACTTCATCATCATCATCAGCCTGACTATTACCACTGCAGGGCAAAGCCTTCTCTCATATCTCTCTAATTATCCCTGTCTTTTGCCAGCTGCGGCAACCCTATGCTTGCACATTACTCAATCTCATCCGCCGACCTACCTTTCTGCCACCCGTTGCTACGCTTACCTTCTACGCTTGCCACAAGGCGGTGCTGCGAACGGTCCCAAATCTTTCGAGCGTTGTCGGAAACTGGTGGGAAACGGCAGCTTTTTCGAAGAGCATTGCTCGCCTGGCTCCAGAGGCTTTGCGATTGAGGTGCATCGAGGAATGTATGGATGTGCTGATGAACACTGACAACGTGAAAAGAAACAGTGGCAACACGATAGAGGTCATGCACTTCCTGATGAAAATAGTCTCAGGTTTATAACGAATGATAAGGAGGCCTGTCGAGAGGGTTCCTTTGCCTAGAAGGCGTCCGAAACGCTCGAGAACATCATTGAGGTGACCTTTGATGGACCCATGGTAAAGAGGGAGGCAGTGGTGCTTCTGCTCGCCATGAGCCAAAAAAAAATCTGAATAAATAACATTGAATAAATTATGAGATCAGTACCGCACCTGCATTGGAGGAATGCGTAAGCATTGAAGCTTCCTCGCCCATCTTTGCCTGTCTTTGCCTAAATTGATCAAGTTCCATCATCGCCCCTTTTGAGTTTTCAAACTTGGCACTACGCTTCGTTTTAAAATTTGGCGCAACGGTTCGCTCCGACCACACTTGCTATTTTTCAAATTTAGCGCTACGCTTTAGCTCCGCCCACTTCCGGCGTTTTCAAATTTGGTGCCACTTTTGTCCGGCCCCGCCCATTGTGGACATATTTGCCTGTAACTATATAACTAATTAGCACCACATGCACCTCATGACTTCCCCTGCGAGATTTTTTGATGCTTAATGTAATGCAACCATTCTTTTTCTTTAAACTCCATTCGTTCGAAAGTTATTGTGATGACAAGTACGTGATGACACAAAACCGCAAACAGCCATACAATGCTTACGCACCAATAAGCAGAAGGGGACGCGCCTCGAGGTATTTTTCAACGTCAAAACGCATAAGCTGGGAATTGCTATCCGCCCCATCGTTTCCGGACGTGACACACGGCAGCATGCTGTGTCGGGCTACCAAACGACACTTCTTGCGCCGCTGGAGGTGCATGACCGTTTTTTTGTACACACTTCTGAAGTACTGACGGATTGAATATGCAGGAAATTTCATATTCTTCAGCATTGATGTGGTAGACCTATATTATTCCTTTTTGACACCGCTAATTGTTGAACGCTATGAATGGGTTCATTACCCAAGATAATGATGAATATGCCTTTATCGAAAAATGCGAACTGTGTGTTGAAAGGCTTTCAACGATTCAATCGTTTTACTTGTCGACGACCCTGGCTGAATAGCAGGGAAAGTCATATGCGCCAGCATGCGGTGTTTGCATCGCATCCAGTGTTCCAGCAATTCTGTCCAACGTCTTGCTTAGCAGTGTTTGCTGAGGCGTAAACTATGCGTCAGATGATTTGGTCATTCGTATTTTTAGGTGCATAGATGATTACCTGGTTGTCACGCATGCAGGCAGCTTGCAAGGAAGGCTGATTGATGTATTCGAGGTTTTCAAAGAATACAGACGCAGCCTCAAGTTCACAACCGATGTTCCCAGTGACAGTCCGCTTGAGTTTTTAGATCTGGATCTGTTTCTTGAATGTGAACATTTTTATTGGTGTTATCACTGGAGGTGTGCTAAACCTTTGATGAAGTTTTGATCCGATCACTCCAAGGTAATTAAAGACGGCATAGCACTATCTTGCCTGAGCTGCGCTCTCAAAAAGCATTGTGTCTAGAGGACTGCTCACAGCATTGGACGCAAGTCTACAGGTTATGCGCTAATGGTTACTTGCTCAAATTATTTCTAGAGCTTCAGAAAAGCTCATTGATAGTGTGAAGTGTGGTCAGGCCAATGTGCAAAAGAAAAGACCGTCCTTTGTCATTTATGCACATGGCATGTCGCATGACCTTAAGAAGGTTGCGGGAGATACGATGCCGATGTCGACTTTTCCGCTCCTAGCAATCCGAGTGCTATGTGCAAACAGGTCATGCAAGAAAAAAAATGAAGGGTGGCTTCCAGTCAAGACATGTGTTTTCCCACGTTCCTTGTGAAGAATTCGTTATATACCGAATTCCCTTCACGTGTGGTGCCGTTTACGTCTGACAATTAGGGCTATGCCTGACGATGGGGCGAAGGGGGCATGAAAATGCAAGAAAAATGACCCTCTTTGCCACGTTGCTGCTCAGTGAACTAAGTAAGCTGCAAGCATGAAAGGAGGCAAGAATTAAAGTTTGAAAGTGGCCGCCGGGTTCCTAGCACAAAGTTCTGTTGCGAAACCTGCAAATGTGCACTGATCTACAGAAAGACACAGTGCATTTCCGTCACAAGAACAGGGTGACGCGCGAAATTATGGAAGCATTTTACCCCCATAAACACGGCCTAAAATGAGTCAGCAATCCTTCTCCAGCACTAAATGACAAGAAAATAGGATATCTTGCCTTTCACTTGACATACATACCATATTTTTTTTTTTGGCTGAGCTTCCAACCCTGCTTTTAATATCTGCTTGGTACATATTCGTATACCAAACTCACTGTATATATCACTGCATATATCTACCTTTCCGTCTTTAAGTATGATGATGATGATGTTGAGATTTTTTTTTTGGCGCAATGGTATCCAGGGCCGAAGAGTGCCAAGAACAAGGTTTTAGGTTAGCTCAGACTACAATATGTTCAGATGTTAATATCAGCGCCGGGTGTGTAGGGCCAAAGGGTAGGACGTGCTTGATTATAGTGTGCCTTTAGGGTGTATAAGTTCGAGAGGAAGGCCGTCCTTCAATAAATGCATCTGTTAGTGGGCGCTGTCCCGCCGTTCTTGCGCTGCTCCCCTGCAATGAATGCATAATTCGCTTAAATTTAATCTTAACTCGTAATGCATATGACATGAGGTGCACATTCAGTATCGCTGTCCAAACTCGTTTTTCTGAAGACTGGTTTTTGCCGCTGCATTGCCGTGAACGAACGTGTCCAGAAACGTGATGGTCGGACTACTTTTTAGCTAATTATAAGCTGTACTCCGCTACATGATTAGATTCCACATTCACGAGAAAAGCACTGAAGAGGAGAAACAGTAATAAATTTTACCCAGCGTGTTATCTCAACGTCTCAACCGTGTCCAGTAGTCGCAATCCATTTAGTCGCTGCTCTCTGAGATAGCTGGAGAGTGGATACGGCGTGCGATGCACATTCACTATCGATGTCCTGGTGCAGAGTCCTCATTGTTGTCTTCGCATTTCGCTCACATCTAAACTACTGTTCATTAGTATGGGGTACTGCTGCACGAACGAGTCTGAAAAAACTTGTTGTTCTTGAAAACAGGGCCCTCAGAATTGTTCATAACCTGCCACATAGATTCTCAACTAAAAACTTATTTTCCAGGCACACGATTATTAATGTTTTCAACCTGTATGCTTATAAACTATTGCGCACCTATAAAGTAGAACAAAGAAGATGCATAACAAATATATCTGACTTAGCCCCGATTCAGTTATTTCAGTGCACATACCCACGCCGTCGCAAACCACACTGTGTAGTACCTGTAGTGAGAACAAACTATGGACGCCAAATGGTAACATTTCAACTTCCCTCAGTTCTGACCTCCTCGACTACTTTATTTTTGAAGCCACATTTTCCTAGTATTCATACTTTGAAGATTTTTGTTGCTCTTCTTACAATCTTTATAACAGCGCTCTTTGTTTCTTTTTTGTTGCTTTTCTTGTTATTGCTTTAACCCTTATTGATTTTCTACACACATTGGTGATTGTGTTGTTTTTGTTGTCACAGTGAAGTGCCGTCGCATGCCACTGCCCACTTGCTGTACGGGGGTGGGGACCTTGTCAAGCGTTAACCGCTTTTATCCCCATCCCCTCCAACACTGCATGGTGATGGAAATAAACTATTATTAATATTATTATTATTATTATTATTATTATTATTATTATTATTATTATTATTATTATTATTATTATTATTATTATTATTATTATTATTATTATTATTATTATTATTATTATTATTATATGCTCTCCATATGCTTGCCGCTTTTGGAATATGCGTCTGTTGTTTGGAACGGCACTTGCCAGTCGAACTGTGAAAAAATCGACAGAGTTCAGCTAAAGTTTTTACGCATATTTCAACATCGGTTCATCGGTTTCTTGCAAAACTTCCAGCTCTCGTCCCAGACGGAGTAACTCACTGCAGCTTCCTTCTCTTAGCTGCCGTCGCGTGAGGGCAGATATAATTTTCTTGTATAAACTTCTTCATGGTCACTTTCTATGCCCTCAGCTCCTAGCGCGTATCCTTTTGCGTGTACCGCGAAAGAGCATAAGGGAATTCAGACCATTCCAAGTTTCTGCGCTCCTGCACTCCCTCTCCCCTCTGGACAGAATGCAAAAGTTGTTTAATTCTCTTTGTCCTCACCTAGATATATTTGAAAATTCTCTCCCTTCCTTTATATTGGATGTCCGTGACGTTCCACTTTGAGCACTCTTTTTCTCATACATAACTTCCCCTTTCATGCATTTTGTCTTTACTACACTTGTGCGTTTGCACCGGTATTATATTGTTTTTTTCTCTCCTTAATTGTTCATCACGTGTACTTGTTTTCATTAATATTATTTCTTTAATACTGTATACTCACGCCTGATTGTCTGTAACGCGTTCACTAATTACGTTTCTTATTGTGTATGATTGTATTTCTAGCTTGTATTTCAGAGATTTCTTATTCGTTCTTATGAGTATTGGCTTTATTCTTGTTTGTATTTTGCTATATGCTGTACTTGGCTGTTATCGGTCGTTCATTCTCTTTGTTTATTGTTTCATTAGTTATTTATATGTCTGTTGCCTGTTCTAGCTGTTTTCATTTACCGCTGTTCTCGCTGTTTTCTTGTTTTCGCTTTTTTGCTTCATGCTTGCTGTCACGCCTAGTTTATGTGTCTTTTTTTTCTATCGCCTTGACTGCTGCATTACCTCCCCTGAGTGTCTTCCTTTGTAGTGAAATAAATTTACATTTTGTGCGTGTGAATGGTGTACCAGCACCAAGACCTATGGGTTGTTCCTGGGCACCGAAAAATAAAGATTGATTATTATTATTATTATTATTAATAATAATAATAATAATAATAATAATAATAATAATAATAATAATAATAATAATAATAATAATAATAATAATAATAATAATAATAATAATAATAATAATAATAATATTGTTATAATAATGTCGCTGACGGCTTTGCTCAACACTTTTCCTCCGTGTACAAATCTCCACGTTGCGACTCCGTGTGCCTTCCAGCAGGCGCACATAATTCCGTTCTTCTCGACGAGAAGTTAGTAAGTGAGAGTCTTAAGTGTTTGAAACCATCTTTGTCCCCTGGACCTGATGGCATTCCAGCCGCCATAATAAAAGCCTTCAATAGTACCTTCGTCCCAGTTTTAACCACGATATTTAATAACTGTTTGAAAAATTCTGCCTTTCCCCGCGTGTGGAAAACGGCGCGTGTTTTCCCTGTCTTCAAATCAGGAAACAAATCTGATGTTTCGAACTACCGCCCCATTTCTCTTCTTTGTGCAACCTCTAAGCTTTTTGAATTAGCTTTACACAAAGTACTTTCCTTCCACCTCAAAAATGTAATCATTCATAATCAGCATGGTTTCATAAAAGGTCGTTCTACTACAACTAACCTTGTGACTTTTATGACGTATACATCAGCTGAAGTCCTTCAGAGGAGTCAGGTAGACGCTGTGTACTGCGATTTGAGCAAAGCTTTCGACGTTGTTACTCACTCATTACTTCTTCAAAAGCTTCTGCTGTTTGAGATCGACGTTTCAATTGTAGCCCTCCTACGCAACTATCTTCTTGATCGGTCCTGCTTTGTCAGTGTAAATGGACAGACCTCATTTGTTTACACTCCAACCAGCGGAGTTCCTCAGGGCTCGATATTAGGCCCGCTTCTGTTCTCTGTTTTTATCAAT
The DNA here is from genome assembly GCF_052857255.1 of Amblyomma americanum. Lineage (NCBI taxonomy): Eukaryota > Metazoa > Arthropoda > Arachnida > Ixodida > Ixodidae > Amblyomma > Amblyomma americanum. The sequence goes on along the minus strand of NC_135507.1, from coordinate 120,195,907 downwards.
GACGTTTCCTCCGTGGTCAAAAACTCCTCATTTCTACTTTATGCGGACGATATAAAAATGTTCAAGGCAATACATACTCTTCACGATTGCTTGTCATTGCAATCTGACATATCCGCCTTCTCTGATTGGTGCTTGAAGAATGGGCTCACTCTCAATTCATCTAAAACCAAGGTTGTCTCATTTACGCGTAAAACGCACAGTCTTCTCTACTCTTATTCTGTGAATGGTAGGCCGCTGCCCAGGGTTGATGAAATTAATGACCTCGGCGTACTTTTCGACCGTAGCCTCAGCTTCTCCTCTCATACAAAACGCATTGCTCTACGGGCTATGCGTACACTCGGCTTCATCTGTAGGCTTTCGAGAGAGTTTCGATCCCCACTTCCTTTCTTAAAGCTCTACCTCTCCATATGCTTGCCGCTTTTGGAATATGCGTCTGTTGTTTGGAACGGCACTTGCCAGTCGAACTGTGAAAAAATCGATAGAGTTCAGCTAAAGTTTTTACGCATATTTCAACATCGGTTTTCTTGCAAAACTTCCAGCTCTCGTCCCAGACGGAGTAACTCACTGCAGCTTCCTTCTCTTAGCTGCCGTCGCGTGAGGGCAGATATAATTTTCTTGTATAAACTTCTTCATGGTCACATTCTATGCCCTCAGCTCCTAGCGCGTATCCTTTTGCGTGTACCGCGAAAGAGCATAAGGGAATTCAGACCATTCCAAGTTTCTGCGCTCCTACACTCCCTCTCCCCTCTGGACAGAATGCAAAAGTTGTTTAATTCTCTTTGTCCTCACCTTGATATATTCGAAAATTCTCTCCCTTCCTTTATATTGGATGTCCGTGACGTTCCACTTTGAGCACTCTTTTTCTCATACATAACTTCCCCTTTCATGCATTTTGTCTTTACTACACTTGTGCGTTTGCACCGGTATTATATTGCTTTTTTCTCTCCTTAATTGTTCATCACGTGTACTTGTTGTCATTAATATTATTTCTTTAATACTGTATACTCACGCCTGATTGTCTGTAACGCGTTCACTAATTACGTTTCTTATTGTGTATGATTGTATTTCTAGTTTGTATTTCAGAGGTTTCATATTCGTTCATATTAGTATTGGCTTTATTCTTGTTTGTATTTTGCTATATGCTGTACTTGGCTGTTATCGGTCGTTCATTCTCTTTGTTTATTGTTTCATTAGTTATTTATATGTCTGTTGCCTGTTCTAGCTGTTTTCATTTACCGCTGTTTTCGCCTTTTTTGCTTCATGCTTGCTGTCACGCCTAGTTTATATGTCTTTTTTTTTTTCTATCGCCTTGACTGCTGCATTACCTCCCCTGAGTGTCTTCCTTTGTAGTGAAATACATTTACATTTTGTGCGTGTGAATGGTGTACCAGCACCAAGACCTTTGGGTTGTTCCTGGGCACCGAAAAATAAAGATTGATTGATTGATTGATTGATTGATTGATTGATTATTATTATTATTATTATTATTATTATTATTATTATTATTATTATTATTATTATTATTATTATTATTATTATTATTATTATTATTATTATTATTATTATTATTATTATTATATAAGTGAAGGAACTTGGCAGAGAAAGTAGTGGTCGGTCCACTTTAAATACAATAAAGGGTTCTCCACTTCCGATGTAGGTTCCGCGTTCAAGAAAACTTCAGCCCGGAAGTAGATTAGATTTTTCAGGCGCAAGGCACTCTGCCGCACCCATTTTAGTTCATCAAATAGTGTCCCTGCTGAGTCCGGTATTGTCACGTAAGCTAAGTCTAGAACTTCTACGTTATAAACACATGAACTGCAATAAGTAATTGTTGCATTTAAAAATACAGTGACATCATTTGGTCATTACAAAACCCGAGAAAGAAGACATACGGGTTTTTAAAAGCTTTATTCTAACATTCCATGTGTGTAGCCACAACGCCGATCGAGGAATTCTAAAATCAGAACTCGCCGTAGTTATATACGATCCTTGATTTCGCACCGTAATCTTACGCCATAAGTTCAAAAATACAATGTTGATTTTGTAATATAGTTGTAGCAGGCCAGCACGATCCCAGTGCAGGCAACTGACGCAGTGGAGAAAGACGGTTTTGTCCAGTGCGCGAAACCTGCCTGCTGAACCGCCTTTCTGAACTAACTCAACGTCGCGCTGCCTCCGCTTGGATCGCTGCCTTGCTGCTGCCTTCTGGTTTTCGCCCAGAACTCCCGAGCTCGCTTACATTTGATGGAGGTGCGACTGGGTCCCCTTCCTGGAACTTCGTAACATAACCTTGCCGCCGCCGCCCACTATGCCTGACGAGCCCAGACACACCGCACCCACCACTCACGCTACCGTCATCTGTTCCAGTACTACACGGCAGCGCAACCCCATACTCTTCCGCCGCCACGCCGTTGAAGACGTCGACGACTGGCTCTCCATGTATGACAGCGTGAGCCGCTATAATATCTAAGACGACTTCTTTAAACTGCCGTGTGTCATCTTCTACCTGGCGGATGTTGCCCATCAATCGATCGTTCCGAAACCACGACGCGATCCTTCCGACTTCATCGGCGTTTAAGACTGCCTAGGCGAACGCATTTGGCCGGCCTGCCGCACGTAAGCTTCGTGCCGAACAACGGCTCCGTGGTCACGCCCAGCAAACCAGCGAGACATTCACTCGCTACATCAAGGACTTTGTGGATCTGTGCCACCGTCTCAACCCGTCGATGTCCGAAGCAGAAAAATTCACCGCATCATAAAGGGCATCGAGGACGACGCCTTCTAGATGCTGTTGGCGGAAAATCCTTAGACCGTTGCCAAGGTGACTGCCCTTTGCCTCAGGTATGACCAACTGCGTCGGCAACCCTGTGGAGCCCCTCGCTGGTTTGCCGTCTGGCCGTCTGAACTGAAGGATTTCATTCGTGAAGAGGTTGCCCGCCAGCAGTCCCTCCTGTCATCTCCCAGCCTCCCCCCCCATTGGGTTGCTCCGTCAATCCACCGAGTCATACAAGAGCAGATCACTGAGGCGATTCCCCCAACTTCGCCTGTCCGGCAGACGAGTGCGGCGCTCACGTCCTCAGAGGTGATTCCTCCTTCACCTACCACGCAGGTGAGTGCGTCGCTCACGTACGCATAAGCTCTGGAACAACCGCGGCGCTCTCCCATCCCTGCCACCTACGCTTCTCTGAGCGCCTATTCTTCTCGTTCCCCAACATTTACTGGACTGTCGCCGCCACCTCCTCGATTGGTGCCTGGGCTCACTCTCCCGCTCTTAACCCGTGGCGCACATCGGATAACCGCCCCATCTGCTACGCCTGTGGTATGCCAGGACACGTGGCCAGGCAGTGCCGCCAGCAGCTGCCTATGCCTTACTTTCGGGCTCCTGCAGGCCCATACGGCTACGATGCACCAGCGCCAGCATTCTCTGACCCTCCTCCGGTGTTTCCCTCCTGGGACCATATCTCTTGCGCCACACGCCGGTCACCTTCGCCTCGCCGCAGATCACTTTTTCCCATGATCCTTCAACCCTATTAGCTGCTGAGGAAAACTAAGAGCAACAGAGCCAACGGCAAGCTGCCTGTGCATTCATCGCCTTGTCTCCGCTTTATGACCCACCTCCGTGCGCCGTCTCTCTGCACTCCGCCAAACTAATCGTCGCTGCCAACCCCAAAATTCTTCTGTTCCCATCCGCCCTCGTGCCTGTGTCTTCTACTTCTGCAGCTGATTGCACATTTCATTCTTCATCACCTCATCCTTCCCCCTGGCGCACGCAAGGAATTTCTTAGTGAGCATGACTGCGTCTTTCTTTCGGAAGTCGTCGAGACAGTACTCAAGCAATTTCAAATTAGTCATCGCACTACCTTCACTTACCATCCCCAAACCAATGGCTTAGTTGAGCGTTTGGATCTCACTCTAGCAGACATGCTAAGTATGTGAACCGCCACCATTCTAATTGTGAGAGAATCCTTCCCTTTTTTTGCATACACGTACAATACCGCCATGACAGCTACCACCGGGATTTCATCCTTTTTCCTTCTCTACTGTCGGGACCCTACGTACGCATTGGACACAATTTTCCCTTACCGCCCTGACTCTTCCGAGTCCATACCACTTTCTGAAGCTGCTGAGTACGCAAGCAGTGCCGCCAGCTTTCCCGTTACCCTCCTCCACCCCTGTCCTCTGCCCGAAACTTCTATCTAGCTATAACGGGCTCTATACCGCGTCATTGAGCAAACTTCTCCGGTCGACTACCTCGTCGAGCCGCTTGCCCCCTCATCGGATCAGCGTCCTCATGGGTGTGAAATTGTCCATGCCAACCGCCGAAAGCCTTACTACGACCTCCAGGTTGTCTGCTCGCTCTGAGTCGCCAGGATGGCTCTTTTTTGCCGGAGGGTAATTGCAATATAGCAGGCCAGCATGGTCCCAGTGCAGGCAACTGCCGAAGAGAAAATGGTGGTTGTGGCCAATGCGTGAGGCCTCTCTGCTGAACCGCCTTTTTGAACTAACTCGACGTCGCGCTGACTCCGCCTTGATCGCTGCCTTACCGCTGCCTTCTGGTCTTCGCCCAGAACTCCCGACCCGCTTTACAATTTCTTTTAGGTATTATTTTATTCCTCATGTTGCACCTAAATAACGACCGCCCGGTGGGCAGCCAACATGCACATACCGCAGCGACGAATATTTCATGTGTCTTAAGAGAATTTTTTAAAAATTTAGAAACGCCTTTCAAGCAAACTTTGATACAGCAGTCAAAGAGGTGAGATTTTACAGTAAATTTCCTCTGGTGCTAAGCAGCAGTCCTGTGTTGTGCGTTGTTTCTCCTCTTGGAGGTGGCGGGTGGTGGGGGGGGGGGGGGGGGGGGGGGAGCTTGAAACCAGGCACATCGACCAACTTGCTGCAACAAAATCAGTGTTGCTGAAAACACATTTCATGACACAAGTTCATTTCTCTTCCATTTCTAGCTTTAGTAACGTATGTAGGCGGGCTAGTCGGCTCTTATGTTAACTTGTGAAACTATTGGCGCTACACTGACACACACGCGCACGCACACACACACACACGCAAACACACGCCAACAAGCACAGAAGGCTTGTGTTTTTATTGTACGCGTGTCAATGTAGCGCCTTGTTTCGCAAGTAAACATGTCTAGCTTGTTTGATTTAAGGCTCACTGCAAGCGGTATTTCTCTCGGAAGGTCAGACAACAAACAAATCAGGTTTTAAGTCTAGGCAGAGCTTTGTAATTGGCTTATGCTCACCATTGCTAACCGTTTTTTTAAACAACATTTGAGCATCTCTGTCCACAAAATCGTGGGGGTTGAATTGGCTTATCGTTTTATTTTTAGAGCTCTTCATTTGGTACACACGAAGGGTTATGTGATCCGCGAGCAGACGTTTCAGATATCAGGTTTTATGCTGAGGAAAGTGCTATTTTTATTTTGCAGCAGAGCCTTTGTTTGTCTCAATTATTTTTTTCACCTCGCTTTTGGTCGGTAGCAAAAGCATTGGGAGCCAGGAAAATGAGATAAGTCGGCGGTAATTTGCAAGGTGCGCCCCGAAATTAAAGCGAAGCTTGATTCGAGGGACCGCACAACAGTTATAAAAAATGAAAATGAGGCGAGGTGGTCTGCATGGCGTGGAAGTTATTCACTCTGTAAGGAAATGGCACTGAAGCGAGAAAGCCATTAGTTAAGTCCGGAGTTCAGCGAAGAAACCCTTCACGATGCTACTGAACAGCTTTCGGCAATGGCGCTGTGCGCAGGTGGCAACCTAATTGTGGGCAAGCGCGCTTTTATACTTTTCGCTCGTGATTTCAGGCGTCGGTTGCGCTTGAAGGGGTCTTGGTAAAAACTGAGTGCGGTGCCCCCAATTGTGATTAAGCCAGGAATTGATAAAGATGCTATGGCGATTCTTGATTTATACCTTGTAAGTATGATGCTTTAGGCTGCAATTATTTCGCTCCAAATGGCCTTAAGTGGGTTCGATTACCGCGGTTTCTGCAGTGCGTCTACTTTAGATTTCCTTACGCTACGACGCGAAGAATAGTATAGGCAGGTGAGTGAAAAAAAAAGAGGAGCTTGAATATTAATCTAAGGAGTCAATAAACGGGGCACAATTTTGAAATGTGGGGATGCCCGTGTAACAATATGGAGGGTGGGTATTCCTTCATTGCGGCAGAAAGGATATTCCATGCAGCTATCAGGTGAGCATAATTTCCCCCTTCCCCATTTGGCTGCAAAATGGTAAGAACCAAAACCAAACTACAAGGATTTCGACCTCGCGTACTGGTCCGAGCAGTTTAATCTGCAGAAGTTGCCCAAAGCTCCCGATGTGCGAAGTTAGTGGTTTGATCATTGATGTAAAACGTGTAGTTGTAGTAACTTCGCACACCTTATCTGGAATGTTCGCTATGAGCTTTCAAATTGAGCAGGGTCGAGACGGAGGGCATTCTGTTCGAGTGCCGCCGAGCACGTCTCTTGCTATGCCGCCGCCAGGCTCTTTTTGGGTGCAAGTCAGCCTAAGAAAGAGCTTCGTTTGAAAGCCCTTTTCGTTGTCTTCCAGCAAGCCTTACTGCCGTCACCACTACGTGACAGTGATGGGGCCGGTCATATCTTGCGAATTTTTCTATCACCTGAGCAATAATGTGAATGTGGTCTGTTGTGTATCCATTACGAAAAGCTGCCTGATCGTTGGTTTTTGTAAGTCTATGTTTGTCCCGACTCTATTGTCGATTAGCTTAGTAAATGCATTATACGAAACGAACAGCAAGCTGATCGGCCTGTATTTTTGCAAGTCCTTGGCGTCTCCCTTCTTATGAATTAAGATGATGCGAGCATACTTTCAAGCTTTTGGTACAGCCGAGGTCAGAAGTCATTGCGTATACAGGGTTGCCAGTGTTTTCTAGCACAATCTCTCCTCCGTCCTTCAACAGATCGCTGTTACCCGAACCTCCCCAGCTGTTCTTCCGCTTTCAATTGCTCCTAAAGCTCTTTTTCTCTTTCGTTACTGGCGGGATGTCTCAGTGCACTGTGCAACTGGTTGCCTCTTTAAAGTACTGATTACACTGGCTACTTTATAGATATGTGTAGACTTCCTCGACTTCTGTAGCTATCTTATCCATATTACTAATGGCATTGCTTACCTTATCTGTTAACGCGCACTTCTGATTTTCCCACGCCTGCTTTCCGCTTCACAACATTTAGGCTACCTACATTCCTTAGAGCATGCGCGATTCACTCCACAACAATACTCCTAATACGCTAATGCTAACAGGCGCCAGAAATTGCGCGGCGGAATGAAATGCCGTTATGGTGCTTCATTTTACTCATACAAATGCTCAATGTGTGCGAGTATGCACTGGCGTAGTATTTCGTGCAGTGTACTTCAGATACTGATTGGTATTTTGTATTTTCTAAGAGTAGGCGCTGTCGCGTCTACTCCTAAGGCGAAGCTTAAGTATTATGCAAATATTTTTGTCGAGTAAATATTAACAATTTCATGCATATTTCCTCATAAAACAGCGCTACGGACACAGGACAGCGAAGAAAAGGACGCACACTGCGCTGAATTTCAACTGGCTTTTAAAGGGAACATTATGCTTGCAGTTAAAGAAAAACATCAAGCTTTAAAGCATGCGCACGGTCAAACAATTACAGGTATATGCACTTTTCACATCTAAAAATTGTCTCGCGGACGCACGTGTGACTACTTTTCTAGTTCGTTCCTGGTTAACAAGCCCATTTCTTTGGATGCCAATGCTACGGATGAATGACTAACACATCCAATTCTTTTCCTTAAAATATGGAAAGCTTCCGCCTCTTCTCTAGTTTTCAGTCGTTGTGTACAAACAAGACTTCATTGGCAACAAAGAACGGTGCACACTGGCACTAGAAATAATGCTTTGCCAGGTTTGCAGACTTCATTTTGAAAGAATTTAGGTCCTGCAACAGCCTTACATTGATGCACCTGCCTGTCTGTCCTATATACCTACGGCCACAGGACAAATGATGCTCGCATGCTCGCATGATGGCAATGCTCGCATGATTGCACGCAAGAGAGCTTCCAACCGCAGACCGCACGGCTACTGCAGGCAGGTTTTCCACAGACTGTGATTTCGGCAGTGACTGAAACTCTGCTTCAAAAAGTTAAAGGCAAGGAGAAGAAAGTTACTCAGGAAAGCAATAGGAGGGTGAGGCCAGCCGTTATCCCGTATTCCCACCGGGTAGCACATAATTTGAAAAAGGTTGCGAATAAATATGAGATTCCCGTAGTCTTTTCTGCCCCTTGCAAGCTAGCTACGTTGTGTCACAGGCTAAATAACGATAAGCCGAGACAGCAAACCTGTGGCGTAAAGCATGCCAACATGTTCGTCAGGTGTAGGGTAGGGGTGATTTACCAGATACCGCTTACATGCGACAAAGTTTATATTGGACAAACTGGAAGGTGCTTGAACGAACGTTTAAGGAACATGAGCGCTCACTTGAAAAAGGCACTGGCTCTAATCTAGCGCTTCATTGCAAGGAGTGTAAATGCAAGCCTCGTTTACGCGAAACTGTAGTTCTTGGTAGGAGTAGAGACAGTGTAGCCCGAGAATTGAAGGAAGCTTTCTTTATAAAAAGAAAGGGCTTGGAATGTGTCAGTGACGCGTCTAAATCCTTATACGGAAGTGAACTTGCCTTTTTGGAACAACATTGCTAAAATTTTTATTGTTAACTACGCGTGTTTCAATCGTTGAGTGTCACTGTTGCATCGTTTTTTTGTTAAGGCCTGTGAATTTTTTAGCCTTACGTTGCTACATTCTGTCAATTTTTATTCTTTCCACAATTCCATTTCTTTAGTTTTTTATCGGTTTTACTCTTTTTATCAGCTATGGATGTTTTATCGGTTTTTATGGCTCTTTACACCTTGTGACATTAACTGTTTAAGTCAACATGTAGTTTTTATTACCATCCCTTTGAGTTTCTGCGGACTTTTAGCCTTTTCACCCTGGTGTGGTTTTATCGCTTTTATGGCTCTTTACACCATGTGACATTAACTGTGTATAGTCATTGAGTGTAGTTTCCTTTTTGTCACCACCCCTTTTGAGATTCAGTTCACTGTTGGCTTTATCACTTTGTTTTGTTTTTTATCACTTTTTTGGCTCTTTGCATCATGTGACGTTGACTGCATCTGACTATCTTTGCCACTGCCTTCCTATATATTGCGCGAGTTTCGCTCAATAAATTCAGTTGTCAGTCAGCGCTCTTTCCTGTCACTTCCTCGTTTCGCCTTCCGGCTTCTTCTTTAGCGCTGTTTTCACTATTGTTAGCTACCAAGACATCAACGAGGCATTCCTCGGAAATATAAGATTAGGAAAGAAGGGCTTCCGACTTGCAGGCTGGGGCAGGGGTGCGACTTAGGCGGCGACCGTTTGTAGGCGCCGACAATGGCGGCCGGGTTTTCCCGTGCGTGCCGCATTCTTGGGGCAAAACTATCCCCGAGCATCGGCTGGCGAAGAGGTCGTTTTGTTGACTGGAACCAGAAGTCCAGCGGCAGGGCACATCGGATCTCCGTGCGCCTGCAGCGGAAGGTGACGAGAGCGTGCGGCTGCAACCGCTCGTGACGCTGGCAGGATCTCGAAGAGACTCTCAACGGCTCTGCGGAGTCCCGCCTATCTTTCGAGGTGGCGCTCCCGTCGCTGTCTCCGCTTCCCCCATGAGGGAGACTTCCTTCCTCGCAATGCCGGTGCTACCCTGACGCACGATGATGAAAGCAGTGAAGAGAGACAAAAACGACAAAGAGATGAATTGCGAAGTGAGAAACTGAGAGCGAAACTGAAAATTCATGCTCAGTCAAATTGCATGCACGACCAAGGGCTTACTTCCGGGACAAGGCCACTTTCGATGTCTTCACGTTTAGGCGATGTCTCCACGATCGATGTCTTCACGTTCGATGTATTCACGATCGATGCGCAATCCAGCCTATATAGTTTCTCGGTAATACATAGAGGCATAACTAGCGCCACGGTTTACGCGAGCGTCTTAAAGAGCACTTCATCTATCACAAGAATGACGGGAAGACGAGATTTAGTGTTTGGCTTTGCTAGTGTTGCCCCCGAAAACGTACACCGTCCCTTATGATCGTAGCTGATCTGCGCGCAGATGAAATCATTTAGAATTGAACGCTTTTCTCTCGTTCAAAACATGCAACGGAGATGAAAGTTGTGTGTTAGGCTCGTATGGAACCTTGCCCAGCATTTCTTCGAGGCTTGCTTCGAGAGTGGCCTTGCTGTGAAATCTGAATCCATTTCTTGCGCCCAACAGCCACATTGCGAAACCTCCTCTCGCATTCCGGCGCCCCTCTGTTGTGGATGGATTGCCGCTTTGCCAGCTTTCCCTCCATGCAACGCTGAGAAACTATGATGCGTGCAGCCGCCTCGTTTAGGTGGAATGTTCTGGCCATTGTCCGAGATTTGAACAGCGTTAAGCAGCTCGTGTCGCAGAACAGCCAGTGTCGGCGTTGTCGGCGCTGTAACACTAAACACGACAATCTCCAAATGAAAAAAATCTTCTGGAGATACGGGCAATTGCAGTAATGTCTTTCAGAATGCGAGGCAAGCACGCGCAAAACATGCTTCGAAGGCTTGTTGGTTCGAACTGAACTAAAAGTGGACCTAGCGACAGCTTTGTGATCTTTGGCTTCGTCAAGTGTCTTTGTGTACTGATGCGTTCAGGAATAATTATGGGGATGCAAATTTTGATGTGGAACCCGATAGAAATCGCGTTGTACTTTATAAAGCATTCCAAATGACTGACATGACCACTAGCAACGCCGCGCCATCTAAGTTGTGCGATTAGCGAGCGCTGAGGTACGATAGGTGGTGTTTTAACCGTGTTCGGTTTGAGTTTGTACTTATGGGGTTCTACGTTCCAAAGCGACTCAGGCTATGAGGGACGCCATAGTGGAGGGTTTCGGTAATTTCGGCGATCTGGGGTTCTTTAACGTGCACTGACATCAGACAGGGACTGTGGACTTGAATTTCAAGGACTGGCAGGCAAAATCTTCTAACATGTCAACTGGTCCAAACACGGATCCTGGAGATAACACGACGACTTCGCCCATGCGAGCGGTAGCGTGGATACAACCCTTCGCGATCTCTTCGGGCTTCAGACGGGCACGCAGCGGAGATCGGACCTGTGTGCGTCATGTTTTGGGCGGGGGTCAACCATTGCAATGTCCCAGAACCCGTACCACACGAGCGCCTGTAATGAACGCATCTGTGTGTTGTTGTGGTCAACTAACCGACGGCAACGGAGACGCAGACCTCCACTGCGGCCTGTCTTTTTCTCTTTTCTCTTTCACTACAAGCTTCCTCACTTCCCTGACGGCGTGGTTAAGGTGTCCACCGATATGTGAGACAGAAAGTGTTGTGTTGAAAGAGGTAGGTCCCTGGGTGGCTCAAGAGCAAGAGAGGCGAATGAGAATTTTTCATTTTGAAGTGAAAAGCTTCAGTACGCTACCTAAAGAGGTTATCGCGTAGGCTGGAGAATGACCTTAAACGACCTTCAGCCCAACCACGTTAATCGTGTATGATGATATTTGGCCGTTATGGTGTCGAACCCTTGACCCTGACCTCGACAATGACCTTTAGTTGACTTCTGGCCTTGAGTTGACGTCTGACGTTTCACAGTGGGTGACCTTTGGGTTCACCTTTTACCTTAAGAACATCCGATGGCGTGATGTGTAGCCACGTGATGACATCCGAGGGGGGTATCGTAAGACTATGTGATGCCACGTCATAGCCACGTGGTGATGTGGGTATATATATAGCGGCTGTCGCGAGCGTGTAGTGGAGCTGCCGTGGACGAGCCTGAGACACTTAGCAAGTGCCCTTGCTTTTCGCTAAATTCCAGGGTTAGCCAAGTTAAGATACTAGCAATTGGTGTTTTATCCGCGCGCTCCTTCATACCCAGTTCGGAATTACATCTACAATTTCTATGGCATTCTCGCAAAGGCACAAAAATTAAGTCACCAGCATATATAAGCCTTAACACCGTCTTTCACGGAAGCTAACTGATAATCATCAGCCTGACTACGCCCACTGCAGAAGCAAAGGTCTCTCCCATGTCTCTCCAATTAATCCTTTGCTTTGCCAGCTGCGGCCACCGTATCCCAGCAAACTTCTTAATCTCCTCCGCCCATCTAACTTTCTGCCGCCCCCTGGTACGCTTGCCTTTTGTTGGAATCCACTGCGTTACCGTTAAGAACCAACGGTTATCATGCCTTCGAATTGCACTACTTCAAAGTAAACTAGTTCTAGGTCAAACACGCACTATCCCGTCCAAAATATTACGAGACGTGTGTTCTTGGAAAGAACTTTATTGAACATCTAGCTGGCATCCCATCCGCGCAGTGTTTGCGCCAACAGATAAGATATATTTCCCTACCCTACCTGGACACATTTCAGGTGAATTAATCACGTGACTGTGTCGAAAATTATTGTCTGCGGTACACTCGCGTCCCCTGAACTTTTGATCGCGACAGTAAAAACAGGCAAAAACTTTATTGCCTGAAGCGATTGTACACAGTCGTAATTTTGCAAACATTCTGTGCATGCGTTCTAAAAAAATATCAATATTTTCCGCTCTCTTTTTTCTCGGTTAGTTTGCACCGTGTTGCGCTGTGCCTTACATTTCAAGCATTGTGCATCACTTGTAGAGCGTTATTGAATGTGCGCTTTTTTATATACCCTCCCTGTGTGGGCTGCTGCAGGTCCGCAGTATTATGCAATAAAAAAATGAAACATTTTTGCTTCTAACGTATACATTCCTCCTCCTCACGCTAAAAACTATACTTTCGAGACAGCGCTTCATTCCATGCTTTCTTTCTGCGTGATTGGTTACTTTCCGCACATGATAAGGTAAAATTACGACCTCGGCTTCTTAAAGTTATGACTCGGTGCAACATAACTTTTCAACCCTGAGTGCATGCTGCGCAAATGCACTGACGTCCTGAATTTACGTTTTTGACGGCCACTTCAATTCTGTATTTTTTTTCGTACCTTTTGACCTATTTCTTTTCCTCCTCACAGTGCAAGAAACTCATCCGTAATGCTCTTTTAGGGTCAGATTACGCAACTGTGACAAATTATGTCACAACTTGTTTTCAGTGACGTCAAAATGACGACACGATGAGACGACACCACGTGACGAAACGAGGAATCAGCCAATTAAAGCAGGGCGGCGCCCCGATAGCATTCGAGGGACCGTCTGCTTATTTTTTGTAAAAAGAAATAAGAAATAAGCAACGATAAAAACAACAAATATTTTATGTTGCCAAACCATTGTGTTTGAAGTCGAAAATAATAAGCAACACAAAAAGTGTTCGAAGTTGTGCTAATAAATTGGCTGGTGGGTAACATTTGCTGCCGCGGGGATGCGCTGACGGCGGTAAAACGTCAAGCCGATTTGCACGAAAGCAGCCGATTCTATGCCGTGTTTATTTTTACGCGGCGTCTGAAGTCAAGCTACTGTGCAGTTGACCGAAGTGCGCAGATTAATTTGAACGAATGCCGGGAAGCCTACCTGCCTGCCGAGCGAACTTGCAAGAAGCGCTTGGTACGAAATCGTATAAGACAACTTGTTGAAGCCTATGTTGTTCGGCTCTTTCGATCGATGACAAAAACGCCAAAAGGTGAGGTGTTGCAGTATGTGGCGGGTGGTTGTCTGTTTCTTTTCCCTTGTGAAACAGAAGACTACCACAAAGTGCCATTTGCTGGGAAAAATAAAGTGCTTTGCCAGCATAAGCGTATTTTATTTATATATCTGTGGCACAGAGGTGACCGCGGGAACCCACCCCTTCTGCGCACTAACTTTACAAACTGCGTCCAACACCCGCTGTACGCATTTGCTCACCGCCGGTTGTGCGATGCAGACGTGCGCCTCATTACCAACGGCAGCTTGAAAACCGCCGGTAGCAAATAACCGCAGTCCACACAGCACCTGCCGCCGCACCGACATCGCACTCGCACGCAAACCTCCCAGTTCATCGGCGAGTTTGTCGCACAGCCTCTCCACAGTCTCCTTCTCCAGTCCAAAAAGGCGTCGAAACAGCTCGTCCGTCAAGTCAAGCGTAGTCAAACGCGTATTCGTGCGCCCTCCTTCGCCGTTGCTCGCGCTGGCGCAGCCGGCTCAGTCGTATCGCCACGTACACCGCCGCCATTTTCTGTCACAAAGACAATGGTCAAGTTGACGGCCTCAAAACTGTGACAAAAAACTGTCAGATAGCGGCTGCATAATTAGGTGTGCAACGTCATCACTTCTGCCACATCCATGACGTCATCTGCAGCCGTCCATGATGCAAAAAAGCAATATGGCCGCCGGCCACGACCGACCAATAGGAGCGAGGCTTATTGACACCTTTGTGACAAGTTGTTGACAATTTTCCTAATTGACAGTTACGTAATCTGGCCCCTCGTTAGCCACCTCACCATTTCCCTACCTCTGCAGAGCCTCGTATGCAGCGGCCAATATTTTTTTCACTCGCAAAATGAATTACGCCGTTCACAACGCTGTTTTAACTAATCTAGCTTTCACGGTCACCAAGAAACCGCAGCTGCTACCACCTTCGCTGTGGAGAAGTTTTTCCTTGCCGCGTAACCGGATTGCACATTCTGTTTTAATATCGCACTTCGCTCTTTGTTACCTTCAAACTTCTTATGCTTTCCGCCAGATTTCTAACCATACACTGACAGGAAACAACTGTATTTGTCAGTTTACCACACCTCCGTAGGGACACGTATCCAACACCAATCCAACTTTAGCGACTGAGCTGCTGTACCGGTGAGGGCAACGAGCCCTACCCGCGGATTTAGGATGAAATGCTTGTGATGCTGGGTCAGAAATTGCACCAAAAACGACCCTAAGGTGGGCTGCCGTCTGTTCAAAGCGTAAGAAGGTGCACATATTGCCATGTATAGCGAAATTCCATCAGCACTTAGTGGGGTCTGTGCGCTCCTGATAAGATAACGGCCCAAACTTTTGCATCAAATAACATAATAAAAGCAAAAAAAACTTTTTGGGTAGTCACACGTATGTAATGTGAATATTCGAGCGTTCGCTTAAATGTGAGCGCAAAACATTTTTTAGCAGGTATGTTTAGTACTGGAAGTTTCTTTTAATATAAAGTAGCGATGACGACGTTGTGACTGGTAAAGTTGTTATATGCTGAATGTTTTGGATTAAATCATATTTTAACCTTATCTCCTTAATCACCTGCAATTATCCTGTGATACTGCCTCAGGCGGAAGAATTCGCTCGGTGGAACAAGGACCATGTGCAGAATTGCTCAACCGCCTTGGGGCAATGCACGAGGAATCACAAAGCTACTCGACTCAGTATTCTGGCAACCAGTTAGTTTAGCAAGAAGACTGGCTCAGGGATGGCGCACAAGTCCGCACAGGCCCGTCGCCAGGCGACAATTGCTTTCTCATGAAGCTGGCCGCCCAAACCTCAAAATTTCTGTAGCAGCTTAATCGCATGAACGTTCAAGAGAAAAGTGGTCTCTCTAAGCGCGGGTTCCTGTTTGCGTTCGCATTTTATTTTCTCAGTGCTAATTTCTAGGCCTCCCTCCTGGGGTCCTCTTATTCCAAAGGGCCATTCATCATCGACGCTTTCGCAGAGGCGCGCACAGCCAAGGTAGCGGGCCCCGCGATTTTGTGGCAGCGGGTTGATGTGGCGCCAGTTTTCCCAGAAAGCGGAGTATTGTGAGCGAAGTAGAATGCACTGCGCTTCTGAAGTACTCAAGAATGAAGCCAACAGTCACCGAACCAAGGGAATGTTTTTGTCTTTTTATATATATTGTGGTTGTGAGCAAGAAGAAATCAATGCGTAATTATTTTATTGCTGAAAGATATTTCATTAGAAAGTAGAAGAAAAAACCGCCACCTGCCGCCGGTGGTATCTAAGTCCACGACCTGCGAATTTCACGTCTGGTACTTCACCAAATAAGCTACGCTGGCCACTGCCTGATTTACTTTCAGAGCTCTTTAGGTTCGAAACCCACCGCCAGGTGCTCACTGGATGTGCACAGCCGCTCTCCTAGTGGAGACCGGTTCTCTCAGGGGGCGGAGGCCCTGGGGAGGCTCGCATATCGCGCAGCGCCCTCCCGGACACTAACCCTGTTTCAAACAGGAGCCTCAAAATGGGCCACAAAGAGTTTTACCGCACAAAGCGGATTTCGGTCCCTCGAGGATATACTTTGCATCGACGGCGGGTTCAGTGACTAAAGACCATTGACCAAGCATTCTACCCTAAAGAGTTGAGCACATGGCCGGGAGAATCTCGTCACCATTAGAAAACCGGAGGGTACTCGGACGTGGTTAGCGAATACGTCTACTTAGAACAGGTAGAGCAGAACAGACCCGGATCACGAGAGTGAAATAACTAAAAGAATAAAAATGGGTGCAGCGCAGTTGGCACGTTTTCTGGGATCACGATTGGCAGTCTACCAAAACCCTTCAAGGGAAATGTATATAACAGTGCTTTCTTACCGGCACTCACCTATAGGGCTGAAACGTGGAGGCTAACGAAAAAGCTTCAGTCTAAGTTGAGGACAACGCAGCGAGCTGTGGAAGGATAAATGGTAGGTGTAATGTTAAGAAACCGCAAGAGTGGGTCAGGGAAGAAACGCGAGTTAATGGCATCTTAGTCTCAATCAAGAAAACAAATGGGGTTGAGCAGGGCATGTAATCCAAAATGCAAGATAACCGCTCGCCCTTAAGAATAGCCGACTGGACTCCGAGAGAAGACAGAGAAGACAGCAGGGACGGCAGAAAGTTAGGTGGAATGATGAAGTTAAGACGTTTGCGGGGATATGATTACTGCAGCTTGCACTGGACAGGGTTAACTGTAGAGGTGCGAGAGCGGCCTTTGTACTGCAGAGGGCGCAACCAGATAGATGATGTTGGTGACTGTTTATTGAATAGAGTGAAGCGAAACAAGAGCGGCACTTATCCAATAACTGTCGTCTGATAATGCTGCGAGTGCGTTATCACGAAGTGGGTTGTGGACAAAGGCACATTGCAGGAGAATGAGCGCACAGCTTGTTTAAAGATTTCAATGTCTGCTTATGCATGACAAGCCTACACACTGTAACAGCGAGACGACCGCAGGTAAACAACCAGCCGTGGCTCTTCCGGCAGCTCTTTCCCCATGAAGCCTAAAATGGACCATTAATTGTTATGGTGCTCTCGCTTCAGTTTCACATAAAATAATAAAAAAGGGAAACAACAGCGCAAGAGTGAAAATAAGTTATTCTGGTGAAACCATACCGAACGGAGCCATCGTGGTCTACTGTTCGCGCCTTCGAAGCGAGTGGCGGCGGCCCTAGCGGCTGCGTAGTTTCATGACCATTAGGTGTATGGAAGGACCCTGGTAGAACTGCTAGCTTGGGGTCATCATCATCAACGTTCATACGCAGCAAGACAAGGGCATCTCCCACTAATGCCCAATTACATCGGCGCTTCCCTGTCGCGGCTACGTATGCCTTCGAACTTCCCAACCTGATCGATTCGCGTAATCACTCTTCGCCTCTGACTGCGCTTCGCTTCTCTTCGAGGCACTCAATCGATCCGACAGTTGGCCAGTTACGTGTTTGTCATAATGTATCTGGTCAAATTCGCCTTTCGGGCTGTCAAGTTAGGCTGCATTATCTATGCGTTTTCCTAATAGGAAGCACATAGCCTTCGTCCTGAGAGTTAACGTTGCCTTCTTATTTCCTCACCATCCCTCGATACACCTTCTGTACTCGTAATTCAAGCTTTCTGCATACTTTTGGTTTGGATCACATAGGCAAACTTGGCATAGAGAACCGGTTAATAGGCAGCCTTAGAATACTACGTACCGCGTTACCGTTACTGCAGTAACGGGAGCCCGCCCGCCGCAAGTGCACCCGCCTGATTGGTCTGATGCGTCATGCGTCCGCGCAGCTGTCGGGTACCTGGCGCCGTCTGGGGCTTTCAAGGCGACTTGCCCATGCGCACTGACGGTGCGTGGATTCTGGCACACCACCGACGGTAACGGTGACATGGTACACGGTATGCTAAAGGTGCCTAATTTTTTGCTTTCGAAAAGGCGACGAAGCTTGCGTTCATAACATAGCAGTAACTGCCCAATATGCCATCTACCGAATTTTCCTCAACCTGATTTATCTACTGTTCAGAACCTGAGTGTACTACAGCGCAATTGTCGTACAAAATAGCATTTTCGTCGGGCCTTATCGAGCGTACAAATTATTTTAGTCATTATTTTAACACTACAGTCTTCCTTTTTTTTCTTCACTTCCTGACTCATATCATGTTGTTCTCTTGCTTTTAGTATAAAAGTAATTTTTGTGCGTCTAGATCGC